>NW_024426663.1:86002167-86003529 GCF_017311325.1 Ursus maritimus
AAGGGAAAGAGAGAGAAAAAGTGAAAGATATATTATTTTAAACTATAATGGTTGAAAAATTGTCAAAGATGGGATAAGACGTAGGTATACAAACCTAGTAGGCTTATAGTTATTAAACAATGCATTAAATCTCATATTTATTCTAGAATGCATATCCTAAAATTGTTAACTACATTTCTAGACAAAAGAATGATTTTGAATGATTTCTAAATGTTTGGATACCGTGTATAGTATGAATTAGAAAAAAACTGAATAGAATTTCAAAAGACTGAGTTACAAATATCTTTACAAATCAACTGGTAGTTAATATTTAATGATTTAAAAAATAAATATTAAGAAGATGACTTTGAATTCTTAAAATTAATGCACATTTTTACTTAAGATGCATCATATATATATATATATTTTTTTTTTTCAAACTGCAAGGGAAAATCTTTTCCTAAATAGAACACATCAGTGCTCAATCTTTAGTTGACAATGGTATCTTACCAAATTAAAAGAAAACATTTTTTTATTATGTTAAGTTAGCCACCATACAGTACATCATTAGTTTTTATGTACTGTTCAATGATTCATTAGTTGCATATAACACAAAAGAAAACAATTTTTAAGAGAATGATGTTTATTCTTCCAATCCATGACCATGGAATGTTTTTCCATCTCTTTGTGTCTTCCTCAATTTCTTTCATAAGTGTTCTGTAGTTTCTAAAGTATAGATCCTTAACCTCTTTGGTTAGGTTTATTCCTAAGTATCTTATGGGTTTTGGTGCTATTGTAAATGGAATTGATTCCTTAAACAATAGCCAAACTGTGGAAGGAGCCAAGATGTCCTTCAACAGATGAATGGATAAAGAAGATATGGTTTTTATATACAATGGAATATTACTCAGCCATTGCAAAGAATGGATACTTACCATTTGCATCAACATGGAAGAAACTGGAGGGCATTATGTTTAGTGAAATAAGTTAAGCAGAGAAAGACAAATACCATATGGTTTCACTCATATGTGGAATATAAGAAATAGCAGAGGACCATAGGGGAAGGGAGGGAAATCTGAGAAGAAATCAGAGAGGAAGATAAATCATGAGAGACTCTGGACTCTGGGAAACAAACCGAAGGTTACAGAAAGGAGGGAGGTGGGGGATGGGGTAACTGCGTGATGGGTATTAAGCAGGGCACATGATACGATGAGCACTGGGTGTTACACACAACTAATGAATTGTTGAATACTAAAATAATTAAGTAAATAAGTAAGAAATAAAATAAAATAAAAAAATAAAATAAAATAATAAAATAAAATAAAATAAAATAATAAAATAAAATAAAATAAAATAAAATAAAATAAAATAAAATAAAATAAA
>NW_024426663.1:86003873-86096949 GCF_017311325.1 Ursus maritimus
AAGAAAGAAAGAAAGAAAGAAAGAAAGAAAGAAAGAAAGAAAGAAAGAAAGAAAGAGAAAAAGAAAAGAACACCAGAATTATTATGGCAGTGTTTGCTAGAAAAATCTGAGCACATGTTGGTGAAATGTAATAATAATAGAGAAGTGATTTGTTAATCAGGTAATTAATCCAATGTTCAGTATTTATGTTACCATGTTTAGAGGAGCTAAAAGTCTCCTCTCAAAATGGTATAAAATATATTTAATTAAATTTATTACATGATTTGTCAGTATAGAGCTGTAGGTTCAGTGCTGTTAACTTTTCCCCCTCAATATCAAGGTTATAAAAATGGCCAACATCTGTCCAAATAGAACTTTAAAATTTCAGAAATCCACTACCAAAGGAAACTTACTAAATATTAATTTGATGTTAACTAATTCAGAAAATCATACTAGTTCTAGATTTGTGCTGTATTGTCATTCATCTGTATTTAAGGGAACTAACCCCATTGTGTGTTAGGTTGACTAAATCTTTGGTTTGTGTTTACTTTAACTTAGAGTCACCAAATTTTACTATGGAACACAGACAAGAATGTGCACACACACACACACACGCACACACATGCACATGCACACGCAGCTCTGTTTCACTCAGCATTTACAAAACAATGGAAATATTTAGAAAAAGGGAGATGAAGCTGAACAGATAACTGGAAAAAAGGCATTCCAGCAAGAGGAGGCATCAAGGACGAGGTATACTTGCTAGAGGAGCACAGAGAACACTAGATTTGAGTGCAGTAACAACAGAGAATACTGGATTTTGCTTATCCTTGCTATGACCTGAGGAGCCACTAGTGTCAATTCTACCCTTAGCTCTAAGTCTAGAATGCACTAAATGAAAGAAAGGAAGCCAGTACTCACTGTCCAGGACTGTAAGAAAATTGGAATGACAGTTGATAGGGGTGTGACTCATGTTGTTAGCATTGTAATTTGTAAGAAGTGCTCAATTCCTAGATGTATTTTTTTAAAAAGAAAGAAACTTATTTTTGAATTGTTTGATGTGGTTGAAAGAGAGAGTGAATGAGTTCAAAATTACACCAAGTAGGGGCGCCTGGGTGGCACAGCGGTTAAGTGTCTGCCTTCGGCTCAGGGCGTGATCCCGGCATTCTGGGATCGAGCCCCACATCAGGCTCCTCCTCTATGAGCCTGCTTCTTCTTCTCCCACTCCCCCTGCTTGTGTTCCCTCTCTCGCTGGCTGTCTCTATCTCTGTCGAATAAATAAATAAAATCTTTGAAAAAAAAAAAATTACACCAAGTAATGACCAGAAGAACTGGAAAAAATAGAGTGATCATAGCAGAAAATTTTGAGTTTAATACCAAGAGAACCTTAAAATTTTTAATTAAATAATTGCAAAATGAGTACATAGTGATACAAAACTATCAGATATATCCAAAATAAATATGAAAATTTAGTATTTTTGCTTAAATATCCTATCCCAAAATCTGGTTTAAAATGCTTAGGAAAGGGGCACCTGGGTGGCTCAGTTGTTAAACGTCTGCCTTCAGCTCAGGGCGTGATCCTGGCATTCTGGGATCGAGCCCCACATCAGGCTCCTCTCCTGGGGGCCTGCTTCTTCCTCTCCCACTCCCCCTGCTTGTCTCTCTCTCACTGGCTGTCTCTGTGTCAAATAAATAAATAAAATCTTTAAAAAAATAAAATTAAAAAAATAAAATAAAATGCTTAGGAAAATAATGCTTTTTAAGTCATTACAATAAAATGACACAGAGGTGAAAGGAAAAAAAATGTATATAACTAAAAGAAAACACTGTTATACTTGTATAACAAGTTTAGGCCATCTTCATCCACTGAAGGGAGGTTGAATAGGCAAGTGCAACACTTGGACTCATAGATTCAGTGATGTTTATTTCTATAGCAAGAATATCACACAAAAAATGTATAAGTAATGTGTTTTTAGTAGTGAGGCAACCTGAGTGGAAAGTGGTAGAGAGGTAGAATATGAAGTAGTCTAAGACAAATTTATAATTGAGTAGATACAAGAAAAAATAAATATTTTTGAAGAGAAGACTAAGAAAGGACAAAATGTAAATACATTTAAAAATCAAACATAAAAGGAAGACAATAAATAACTGGAAAGAAAAAATGATTGAAAGAAGAAGGACAAAAGAAAAAAAGAAATTTAAGAAATGTGTATTCAAAATCATTTCAATGTTGTATGATTTTAAGTTTATTTATAACAAAATAAAGCATTTCTATTGATATTCTGTTTTAAACAAGGGATTTTATATGAATTCTGTCTCCTCAGACATTCTTAATTTTTGAAAGACCAGTAACCACAGCAATTTTACCACTCCTTTGATGGCTCTCTTCTGAAACCCACCAATAAATATTTAACTAGTGTGACCAAAAAGAATCTGTAATGTAAAATTTCAAGATTAACACAACCTCAGTTTTACTTTAAATATGAAGTGCATTTCCTGGAATAGTAAAATGTGCTATTTTGTGTGACTTCCCTGAAAATGTTGGGCAATCATAATGTGTTTATGAACACTATGGTAAATGTAAATCATTCAGAATATTCACCATAGTAAAACATTGTGATATAGGGGTGCCTGGGTGGCACAGCGGTTAAGTGTCTGCCTTCAGCTCAGGGCGTGATCCCAGCGTTATGGGATCGAGCCCCACATCAGGCTCCTCCACTATGAGCCTGCTTCTTCCTCTCCCACTCCCCCTGCTTGTGTTCCCTCTCTCGCTGGCTGTCTCTATCTCTGTTGAATAAATAAATAAAATCTTAAAAAAATACATTGTGATATAAAATCAAAAAAGGGAGGAGAACAATTTATTTAAAATTTTTCTACACACTAGTCCACTGTGTTAGACAAAAAATTACTGAATTTTATGGACTAGTAAAGGGGAATGAAGGCATCTCTTTTGAAATAATTATCATCAATAAAATAATTCATTTAATGATATTTTATATATTTAAATTAAAAAACTGTTCTAAACATTTCCCCAGCTATCAGTTTGCCTAAGGCCATTTGCATATCCCAGTTTCTCAGGCTGTAAATGAGAGGATTCATGGTGGGGGGTAACACAGTGTAAAGCACTGATATCAACACTTTCAGTGAAGATGAAGATTTAAAATTTTTAGCTAAATATGTGATAATCCCAGAAAAGAGGAACAATGTCACCACTGTAAGGTGAGGCAGGCAGGTTGAAAGACTTTTCACTCTGCCCTTTGCAGATGGGATTCTTAGAACAGTAGAAAAAATGTAAATATAAGATACAACCAATAAAATAAAACATATAAATCCAAAACAACAACTAACAATAATAAACACATATTCCAGAATTTGTTCCCCAATACAACCAAGTGTGAGCAGTGATGGCACATCACAAAAGAATTGGTGAACTATGTTGGAACCACAGAAATGGACAGAGAATGTACCTGCAACATGAATGGATCCATAGACACCCCCACTGAACCATGACGCTGTCACCATCTGCACAGGGGAACCTCTATTCATGATGACATGATAGTGCAAAGGACAGCAGATGGCAACATAGCGGTCATAGGACATCACCAGAAGTAGGGCAAACTCTGTGCCAGCAAAGAAAACAACAAGGAAAACCTGTGAGGCACATCCCACAAAGGAGATGGAATGGCTATTGGTCAGAAAGTTCATAACAGATTTGGGGACAGTGACAGAGATGTAACAGATATCAATCAAAGACAAATTTTTGAGGAAGAAGTACATGGGGGATTGGAGATGCTGGTCAATGGTGGTGAGGGTGATAATGAGGAGGTTTCCCATCAGTGCCACCAGGTAAACCAGGGACAAGAAGGCAGCATAAAGTCTCTGTAGCACCTGATCATCAGGGAATCCCACGAGCAAGAATTTTGTTATGTTGGTCATGGTGGCTAATTTATCAGACTCACTGATTTGTATCTGCAGAAATAAAGATAACACTGTTAACTAGTCTATTCAGATATTATCAAATTCATCTCTACTTAACCCTTAAGACATTTTGATTCTGAGTGAGGTGTAGTCCATCAGAATACTACTATAGAAATACATCACATAGCCCCCCACCACCCTATAACAGTATTTACAGAGGTCAATGAAATATGGTTGTCTTTGAGCACAATTTAAAGAGTCAGAAAATGCAGAGAAAAATCTGCCTGTTTCTTTTTTTTTTATTTCAGAACAACAACAATTTTCCATTTTCTTAACTTAAGAGTCTAGCAGAGAGGCACAAAGTCTTTGGGGACAAATCTGCCCAGACAGTAGCTAACATACTTCACAGGTGCAGGTGAAAATAACAAAAATAAAGTTATCTTCCATGATGACTGCTTTCATAGATCATTGGTCAAACACTGCTCTTGATAAAAATAAATAAATAAAACAAAATACAAATATAAATGTTTGTGTATGACAAATGAGATTAGGCAGGCGGAAGGCAGAATAGAAGAGAAGCAAACTGGGATGCTAAATTTTCTTCTTGATATTAAATACAGATATTAATGATAAAAATCAAAAATGCCCAAAATGTACCATCCTATCCATGATAAATCAATTAATGTGATATTTTACTTATTCGATCACTATGATATAACACCACAACAGTGTCTTGCCTATGACCATAAAATTAGTCTTTCAATAACCACTTAATGATGAGTCAAGGCCATTTATATAATCTTTTGTCTCCTTGATTCTTTCATTTAAAAAAAACATAAGTGTCCCAGGCACACAGAGACAAGTAAGATAATCAGAACACTCTCTATCCCCCTTGGTTCTTGAAATAAAATGGATGAAAAATACCCTCACCAATTATTACAGTTGATACAGTCAGAAATTTTAAAATTCCTTCCTCCTTTGGACAAAAGAAGAAAATGCTTGTGCAAATTTCTCCCTCAGAAAAATTTTTTTCTTACCATACATTAAACGTGACAGTTAGATATAAAGTGACAAGAGGATATCCAAATAAGTACACTGGGATGGGGCACATGATTCTGTTCCATCCCTCAATTCTGTGTTCTTATATGTGTAGAAGAAATAGATTGTCTTAAGTATCTTCCCTCAAAAGACACTTTCATTCAAGAATTGATTCTTTTTCCATGGTCAACCCTGCTTAATTATTTCTACAAGTTCCATGTAATTGCTGAGTTGCAGGCTTTCTTTCAGTCTCCAGCATTAGTTCAGTGTTAATAATCTGACTTTCACATAAGGTCATAGTTATATATATCGGATGGGAATTAGAAGAAATGGACAAGTTTTTGATAATAGAGAGCATCCCCTGAGGAACCAGACAGCAACCTTAAATCCCAGACCTAGGACAACTCAGAAAGATAATTTACTTCCTTCTCATGGTGTTCCATTGTAAGCATATCACAATTCCATGAATACTTTCAGGTTATGCCTTCCTATTTATTGATGTGTTACATCAAGATTTTCATGGAAAAGAAAACATTTGAATTCAATAATTGAAATTTAAATTCAGGAACACATATTAAGCCATGAATGCTGTTTTGTTTTATTTTCTTTTAGTTCTGTCCTTTTTTTTTTATTTTTAATACTGGTATATATGTAAATGTTATCCAGGTAAAATAACAAGCAATCTAGGAAGCCTCAATTAAAGTGAAACTTGCCTCATTCCAACATGTTTTTCTAGGCACCATGGGAAGTGCAAGAGTAGGAATTTATTGCACTACACCTCCTGTGACTTTGCATGCATTTTCACCAAAATGCATCATCTGATATTCACCATACAGGATTCACACTCACTTTTTACAAACAACAATATTTCATATGTCTTCCTTTTTCTAAATACCAGCATATTATTAAATATTATGGATATTCAGTGTTTTGTTTTCAAGTTTATATTCACCATCATATGTAAACCTTATGATTAACATCATTTTATATGCCTTGTCTGTGCATATATGTACATGATTCTTTGACTAAGTCTCTTGAAACATAATTAGTATATCTAGGGTATGGCCATTTCAATTTTTTATCGATTCTACTAAATCACTTCTGAAAATGTTTGGAAATGACTGTTCTTACCACATATTCAAGAATTTTGTATCAACCCATAGATCAGACTATGTAATATTTTAATCACTTTTTTTAATTGGTTAAGATATATAAACAACAATTCACCACTTTAACCATTTTTAAAAATACAAGTAAGGAGTATGAAGTAAATTGACACCATTGTGCAATAATCACTACCATCCACCTCTAGAACTATTTTGTGTTCCCCAATTGAAACTGCATATCCATTAAAGATAGCTGCCATTGGGGTTTGATTTTCATTTCCCTGATGATTAGTGAAGTTGAGCAAATCTTCATCTGTCTGCTGGCCATCAGTATTTCTTCTTGGGTATAATGTCTAGTCACATATTCTGAACTTTTTTTTTTTAATTGGATGTTTCGGTGTTGCATTATTTAAGTTCTCTGAGTATTTTTGATATTAACCCCTTATTGGTTATGATACTGCCATTTGCAGCAAAATGGATGGACCTAGCGGGTATTATGCTTATTGAAATAAGTCAGACTGAGAAAAAACAAGTAACATATAATTTCACTCAGATGTGGAATCTAAATAAATAAACAAGAAATAAAATAAACAAAATGCAGAATCAGACCTATAAGCACAGAGAACACACTAATGGTTGCTAGAAGAGAGGGGAAAGGTGGATGGGAAAAAATAGTGAAGGGATATTCAGGATTCCAGTTATGAAGTGAATAGGTCATGGGAATAAAAGGCACAAAATAAGAAATATGGTCAATGATATTGTAACAGCATTGTATTATTACAGATAGAAGCTACACTTGTGGTGAGAATAGCACAATGTACAAACTTGTCAAATCACTATATTGTACACTTTAAGCTAATGTACCACTGTTTATCAACTATAGTCAAAAAAAGAAAAATAAATAACTCCTATTACATCCTTTCTCCAGAATCTGACAATTTTTGTTGCACTTTCTGTCTCTATGAATTTGATTATTCTAGGTACCTCATTCGAACAAATCATACACAGTTTATACTTTCATTCACTATGTGGTTGTTTTACTTAGCATAATGTCTCCAAGATTTATCCATATTGCAGAATGTGTCAAAGACCATCCTTTTTAATGTTGAATGATACCTGATTGTATTTATATACTATGCATTTTTTTACTCATTACTCCATGAATCAACATTTGGGTTGATTGGTTATTGTAAACAATGCTGCTATTAAAATGAGTGTACAAACATCTGTTCACATCTCTGCTTTCAATGCTTCTGGATATACACCCACAAATGAAATTACTGGGTCACTTAATTCAATAATGAAGGGTGGGTAAACAGAAGGGAGAATGAACCATGAGAGACTATGGACTCTGGGAAACAAACTGAGGGTTTCAGAGTGGAGGGGGTGGGGGATAGGGCTAGGCCATTGATGGGTATTAAGGAGGGTACGTATTGCATGGAGCACTGGGTGTTATATGCAAATAATGAATCATGGAACACTACATCAAAAACTAAGGATGTACTGTATGGTGACTAACCTGACACAATAAAAAATTTAAAAAAATAATTATTTTAGTAACTGAATACTGTTCTCCTTGTTGAATTTTACATTTCAACCAGTTATGCACCAGATAGGGATAAATTTCTCCACATCCACACCAATACTTTTTTTTTTTCTTTCCTTTCCAATAGCTAAATCGTGGAAGGAGCCAAGATGCCCTTCAACAGATGACTGGATTAAGAAGATGTGGTCCATATATAGAACGGAATATTACTCAGCCATCAAAAAGAATGGTTTCTCAACATTTGCTGCAACATGGACAGGACTGGAGGAGATAATGCTAAGTGGAATAACTCAAACAGATAAAGACAATTGTCACATGGTTTCACTCATTTATAGAACATGAGAAGTAGGAATATCGGGAGAAGAAAGGGAAGAAGGAAGGGGGGTAATCAGAAGGGGGAATGAACCATGAGAAACTATGGACTCTGAGAAACAAACTGAGGGCTTCAGAGGGGAGGGGGTGGGGGAATGAAATAGGCTGGTGATGGGTATTAAGGAGGGCACGTATTGCATGGTGCACTGGGTGTTATACGCAAGTAATGAATCTTGGAACTTTACATCAAAAACTAGGGATGTACTGTATGGTGACTAACATAATATAATAAAAAATATTATTTAAAAAAGTACTGTTGTAAAATTTGGTCTAATTCATATTGTTTTTATCTTAATCACACATATTCACTATCATTCAGTTATTAAATAAATAAATAAATCAAACCTAAGCAAAACATTCAAATGAAACTGCATCACAATTTCTACAATTTTAATAATAAAAAATATTTTGAAGTCTTCTGTCAAATAGAAACACCCAAGACTCTTAAATCTGTGAACAATGTTTTTACTTAAACAACCAAAATAAATGTGACATTCTAAGCAGTTCAGTTGTTGATAATGTTATTTTTGTGGTTTAATAAATCTTTTTATATGAAAAGCAAAGATTATTTTGTAATTTCAAACATTTATGTTTGTAGTTATACATACATATTTCATCATCTACCTAATACTGTTTAAACTACAAGTAATTCCTATATTCTTTGGACATTCATAATCAAGAATTGTTCTGAGGAGGGACAGTAATTCCTTGTGTTATTTTCCCAGTTACTCGGAAGTTAAGAAATAATGAAGGAATTATTTCAACTTTGTTAAGGGCTTTTCGTCCTCAGTATGTGTATCATTTTTTCAAGGATGTCTTCTCTCCAAAGTCAAGACCTTCAGTGATTTTCCTTCGTGAGTTGTTATTTAAAAGCATCTTTAAGGGCGCCTGGGTGGCACAGTGGTTGAGCATCTGCCTTTGTCTCAGGGCGTGATCCCGGCATTCCGGAATCAAGCCCCACATCAGGCTCCTCCACAGGGATCCTGCTTCTTCCTCTCCCACTCCCCCTATTTGTGTTCCCTCTCTCGTTGGCTGTCTCTCTCTCTGTCAAATAAATAAATAAAATCTTTTAAAAAAATAAAAAAAATAAAAACATCTTTAAAGAGGAAAATCCAGTACTTGGAAAAACCCATATGGGGTAATTTTATGTATAAAAACACACTGCTGGAGTGAATGGCATTAAGGCACTGAGTTTTCTAGTGATCAGGAATTTCACAATGCTTATATCTACAATAGGTCAGATGAAGGATCCAGTCCTGCATTTATTTAGATGTTTGAAATGATTTGTTTATTTTGCTCTTAGGATTTTTTGTGCTGAAAATATTATTTTTATATTATCTGAGCAGCAGAGAAGAGAGCAGGAAGAAGACATGAAGTAAAAACAGCAAGGTCTCATCATGTGTGCCTTCTGTTCTCACCCCGGAGCCTTTACTCACAACAGCTGGTTTCTGTTCTCAGTCTCCAATTATTTCACATCCTTCCCAGAATATTCAGGTAATGGCAATAAGAACACAGAATAAGAAATTTATAAGGAAAGATCATTGTTGTTTACTTAGAATCTGGTTGAGGAAGTGAAGTTAGGAGCATTTGATAGGCAGACACTGGAGTCTAGCCTAATCAAAATGTTTCTGCTATTAAATTTTTGATATTGCTACTACACACAACCACTTCAATGACTTTGATTATTTATTTAAAGTTTGACTATAGATAATCTTGGGTTTTGTTATTTTGCAAATATGCCATTCATAAAGAATGGAAGCTTTTTTTGCTTTTTCAATTTAATATCCTTTAGTATTATTTCCCTGCCAATTACACCAATTATAAACTCTGACATATTAAATACTGAGCACAAGAAAGGCACTCAACATTGTGTGCTCCCAATTATAAAGGGAAATTATCTAAGAACTCTTTATTGATTTTGCATATTTGTAACATAGACTAAATTAAATCATTAAAAAATCAGGAAAATATATTTGAAACATTGTAAACATTGAATGAATATATATAGTATATGTTTATATATGTATGTGTGTATTGTGAATATATATATATAAAGCATAGGGTAAGAATATATATATTGCATATATATGTTATATATAATCCTGTAATTGAATAAGAAATTAATATTGAATAAAAGAACATACACATATAAATAAAACCTTTATTTAGGCAAAAAATGATACACTAAATCATCTGATATTCACTTTATTTAGGCAAAAAAAGTATGATATGCTAAATCATCTGATACTCAGGGGTATGCAGCTTAAAATAAAAATGTAATTTTATTTCTAGACTTGACATTTACATAAAATAAAAGATGACAGTAAGTTTTCTGTGGTTAGAGATATGGGTTAAATGATAATATTGGTCACTTTAAGAGTAGACTTTAAAAACTTTTTTGGAATCAATTTAATAGAATCTGCTGAAAACTGAAATGGAAGATGGTAACAGAGTAGGAGGACCTTAGTTTTGCCTCATTCCATGAGTACAACTAGATAATAATACTTAAATACCCCAATAATTAACTAGAAGGCTGACAGAACAAACTCCACAACTAAAGGAAGAGAAGCCACATTGAAGAAAGTAGGAAGGGCAAAGATGTGGTTTGGGAGAGAAATGTACCCTGGCAACCATGTGGGAAGGGATGCACAGTCATGGAGAAGAACAAAAGATAATCTAGCACTCAGAGGAGTCCACATAGGGTCACAAATTCTCATAACTTAGAAAGTAAGAGGGGTTGAATATCATGTCGTGCAACCAACAGGGCATAGAGCCTGATTTTAGAGGTCTTCGAGTTTGGTCGGAGGAAGACCCAGAAGGCATAGGACTGCTCTTGAAGAGAAGGCAGGGCAGATAGCCCACAGACATACAGCATAGAAACAGTAATCTGAATAGTACCTGGACACAGAGTGAGGAGATTATTTGCTTATCTCAGGGTGTCCCAGAGAGGCAATATTCATGAAGAGACAGCTCCAGAAACAAAGAACTGGCAGGCACCATTTCTCTCCTCTGCCCTTCAGCATAAGCAAAGGACCACTTGCAGGTATCAGTGAGGCACCAACATTTGCTATCTAACTTGCTTACAACAAGCCTCCCCTCCTCGCCGCTCTGGTGGAACTGCCCTTGCTAGTCACACTTGCCTCAGTCTCAGCTTGGTGACCTCCCTCATACAGAAAACCAGCACAACCCCCTGTCAAAACCACATCTCTTGACCTGGGAGTTTTACAGGGCCTCAGTTCTGGCAAAGGTGCAACAGGTGATATTTCACAAGCAAAACAGAGCACACATAGTTCAAACTCACCCCTTTCAGACCAGGGACAAAATACTGCCCACAACATGCAAAGAGAGCTTCTTCAGATGACTGATCTGAAGGATAAAGTGGACAGAACACAAGAACAGAGTGCACACAGCACACATTGGAAAAACAAAAAAAAAAAAGGCACTGAGGAAGAGAGGATGCTATGTGACAAGGGATTAAAGACACCTTCTACATAAGGCCATTACTATCAAGAATAGGAGATGTAGCTGACTTTCTCAGCACACAGAAATAGGCACAAAGACTTAGACAAAATGAGAAGACAGAAATTTTGTCCCACATGAAAGAACAGGAAAGGCCGTGGCCAGAGACCTAAGTTCAGTATATATAAGTAACATGCCTGATAGATAATTTAAAGTGATAATCATAAAGGTACTCACTGGACTTGAGAAAAAAGTAAAAGGTAAGACCCTTAACACATAAAGATAAGGAATAACAGAACAGAGATATAGGGTTCAATAAATGAAACGAGAAACACACTTGACGGAATACACAGCAGGGTGGAAGAAGGAGAGGAATGAAATAATGACCTAGAAGACAGAGTAATGGAAGGTAATCAAGCTGAACAGAAGAGAGAAAAATAATTATGCAATATGAGAATAGACTTAGGGAAATAAGTGACTCCATCAAATGTAATAACATTCATATTACAAGGATCCCAGAGGAAGAGGAGAGAGAAAAGGGGGCTTAAAATTTATTTGGAAAAAAAAAAAAGCTGAAACCTTTCCTAATTTGAGAAAGGAAATGGATATCCAGAGCCCTGAGGCAAAGAGCACCCAAAACAAAATCAACAAAAGCAGATTTACATCAAGACATATTGTAATTAAAATGACAAAAAAATAATGATAAAGTAAATAATTTTAAAGCAGTAAGACAAAAGAAGTCATATACATACAAGGGAAACCCTGTAAGACTAATAGCAGTTTTTTTAGCAGAAACGTGGCAAACCAGAAGAGAGTGGAATGATATATTTAGAGTGCAGAATGAGGAAAAAAATAAGTAAAGTGCAGAATGGGAAAAATACGAAGCCAAGAATATTTAACAAGAAAGTCTATCATTCAGAATAGAAAGGGATATAAAGACTTTCCCAAACAAACATTAAAGGAGTTCATGAAGACTTTTCTGTTTTAGATAAAAGAAATACTAGAAGACTTTTCTGGTTTAGATAAAAGAAAGGAAAGACCAAAGTTACAGTACAAAAATAGGAAACAAAAAAGTAGTAAAAATTAATATTTCTGTAAAAAAATCAGTTAAGGAATTCACAAAATAAAAAAAAGATGTAAAATAAGACACTGTATCTCTAAAACATTTGGAGAAGAGGAGTAAGAATGGATTGAAATGTAAACAACTATCAATGTATTATAGATTGCTATATGTAGAAGATGCTGTATACAAGCTTAGTAGTACTGACAAATCAAAACTCACTAATAGATACACAAAAAATAAAAAAGAAAGAAATCCAAATATGTGACTAAAGTACACCAGCAAACCATGAAAGAGAAAAAGAAAAAAAAAAAAGATCAGAGAAAAACCTCGGGGGGTGGGGAACAGAAAAAAAGAAGCATCTATCAACAATTCCCTTGAACGTAAATAAATTAATAAGTTTGCCCATTGGTTTATCGATCTTATTATTTCTTTCAAAGAACAAGCTTCTAGCTTTGTTGATCTATTCTACTGTTTTTCTGATTTCTATTTCATTGATCTCTGTTCTAATGATTATTATTTTGCTACTTCTACTTGGTTTAGGTTGTATGTGCTGTTCTTTCTCCAGCTCCTTTAAGTGTATGGTTAGCTTGTGCATCTGGGATTTTTCTAATTTTTTGAGAGAGGCTTGGATGGCAATGTTTTTCCCCTTTAGGACCACATTTGCATTATCCCATAGATTTTGGACCAGTGTATTTTCATTCTCATTGGTTTCCATGAACTGTTTAAGTTCTTCTTTAATTTCCTCATCGACCCATTCATTCTTTAGCAGGATGTTCTTTAACTTCTAAGTTGGGATGCAAGGATGGCTCAACATTAGAAAGTCAATCAACGTGGTAAAGCACATCAATAAATGAAAAGACAAAATCCTAGAGGAGAACATAGGCAGCCACAGTAACTTCTTTCAAGACAAATCTCCAAAGGCAAGTGAAGCAAAAGCCAAAATGAACTTTTGGGACTTCATCAAGATAAAAATCTTCTGCTAAACAAAAGAAACAGTCAACAAAACTAAGAGGCAGCCCACCGAATGGGAGAAGATATTTGCAAATGACATTACAGATAAAGGGCTGATATCCAAGATTTATAAAGAGCTTCTCAAACTCAACACTCAAAAAACTAATAACCCACTCAAAAAATGAGTGGAAGACATGAACAGACACTTCTCCAAAAAAGACATAGAAATGGCTCACAGACATACGAAAAAATATTAAATGCCACTAGCCATCAGGGCAATACAAATCAAAACTATAATGAGATATGACCTTACACCAGTTCCAATTGCAAAAATTAACAAGACGGGAAACAACAAATGTTGGTGAGGATGTAGACAAAGGGGAACGCTCTTACATTTTTGGTGGGAATGCAAGCTGGTACAGCCACATTGGAAAACAGTATGGAGGCTCCTCAAGATGTTAAGAATAGACCCAGCAATTACACTACTAGGTATTTACCCCAAGGATACAAATGTGGTAAAAAGAAGGGGCACGTGCACCCCAGTGTTCATAGCAACAATGTCCACAATAGTCAACCTGTGGAAGGAGCAGAGATGCCCTTCAAAAGATGAACGGAGAAAGAAAATGTGGTCCATATATACAATGGAATATTACTTAGCCATCAGAAAGGATGATTACCCAACATTTGTATCAACATGCAATGAATTCGAGGGGATTATGCTAAGTCAAGCAGAGAAAGACAATTATCATAGGGTTTCACTTATTTGTAGAACACAAAGAATAGCATGGAGGACATTAGGAGAAGGAAGGGATAAATGACGGGGGGGATCAGAAGGGGAGATTAACTATGAGACACTATGGACTCTGGGAAACAAACTGAGGATTTCAGAGGGGAGGGAGTTGTGGGGATTGGTTGGCCTGTTGATGGGTATTAAGGAGGGCACATATTGCATGGAGTACTGGGTGTTATATGCAAACAATGAATCATGGAATGCTACATCAAAAACTAATACGCAGCTAATGAATCATCAAACTTTATATCAGAAACTGGGGATGTACTGTATGGTGACTAACACAATATAATAAAAAATCATTAAAAAAATAATGGTGTACTGTATGGTGACTAACATAACAAATTTTTTTAAAAATGAAAAAAGATAAAAAAGACTAGACCATCTATTCATAATAGATGAATAAGATTAATTTCAAACCTAAAGAAACATGCAAATTTAAAGTGAGTGGATGTAGAATTATTTACCTTGCAAATAGATGTTACAAGATAGTCAAAGTAGTAATACTTTATCAGACAAAATTGATTTTAAAACAAAGACTGCAAAAAGAGACAAAGAAGTATACTATATATAATAAAAGAGACAATCCAATAAGAGGATGTAACAATTGTAAATTTTATACACTCAACATGAAAGCACCAAAAAACATAAAACTGTCTATAAAGAGCATAAAGGAAGTAACCAATAGTCATACAATTATAGTAGAGGACTTCAATACCCCACTTACATTGATGAACAATCATTTCAGAAAATCAACAAGGAAACAATAACTTTGAAGGACTCAGTGGAAAAACTAAAATCAGTGGATTTAACAGATATAACAAGAACATTCCATCCTAAAGAAAGCAAAATACACATTATTTTGAAGCTTATAAGAATACATCATGTATCAGCCCACAAAACAAATTGCAACAAGTTAAAGAAGGTTGAAATCATACCATGCATATTTTCTGACCATAACACTATGAAACTAGAAGTCAATCACAAGGAAAAAAAAACTGGAAAGACCACAAATATCTGGAGGTTAAATAACATGATACTAAGGAAATCAAAGAAGAAATATATAACTACATGGAAGGAAATAAAAATGAAAATACAAATATCCAAAACCTCTGGAATGAGGCAAAGCTCGTTCTAAAAGGAAAGTTTATAATAACAGAGTCCTACATCAAGTACTAAGAAAAACACCAAATAAACAACCTAACCTTATACCTAAAGGAGGTAGGAAAAGAACAACAAACAAAACCTAAAACCAGTAGAAAAAAAGAAATAATAAATATTATTAAAGCTGAGGGGCGCCTGGGTGGCACAGCGGTTAGGCGTCTGTCTTCGGCTCAGGGCGTGATCCCGGTGTTATGGGATCGAGCCCCACATCAGGCTCCTCCGCTGTGAGCCTGATTTTTCCTCTCCCACTCCCCTTGCTTGTGTTCCCTCTCTTGCTGGCTGTCTCTATCTCTGTCAAATAAATAAATAAAATCTTAAAAAAATATTATTAAAGCTGAAATAAATTATATAGAAACTAAAAAAAAAAAGGCAGATCAATAAAACCATGAGTTGGTTCTTTGAAAAAAATCTATAAAACTAAAAAAAATAAATTTATAAAATTTATAAATCTTTAGCCAGACTTATGAAGAAAAAAGAGAGAGCGAGAGAAAGGACTAAAAGAAATAAAATCACAAATGAGAAGAGAAATAAAAACCAACATGACAGAAATACAATCATAAGGGAATATTATGAAAAAACTATAAGCCAACAAATGGGACAACTGAGAAGAAACAAATACTTTCTAGGAGACATATACTACCAAAACTGAAACAGGAAAAAGGGTAAAATATGAACAGAGTGATCACCAGCAAATAAATTGAGTCAGTAGTGAAAGCAAACAAATCAACAAACAAACAAACCAAAAACTCCAAAAAACAAAAGTCCAGGATGAAATGGCTTCGTAACTGAATTTTACCAAACATTTAAAGAACAGTTAATACCTATTCTTCTCAAACTATTCCAGTAAATAGAAATGGAAAGAAAACATCCAAATTCATTCTATGAGGCCAAACTTACCCTGTTTTAAATGAGATAAAGGTACCACTAAAAAAGAAAACTACAGGCCAATATCCCTAATGAATATAGATGTAAAATTTCTCAATAAAAGACTACAGCACCAAATTCAATGATACTTTAAAAATATTTCACAATGATCAAGTGGGATTTATTCCTGGGTTGAAAATTTGGCTCAATACTCATAAATCAAACAATGAGATACATCACATCAATAAGGGAAAGGATGAGGACCAAATTATCATTTCAATACATGTAAAGATCATTTGAGAAATTTGAACATCCATTCATGATAAAAGCCCTCAAGAAAGCAGGTTTATATCGAACATACCATAAAATAATGAAAGCCTTTAGGAAAAACTCACAGCTAACATCATCTTTAATGGTGAAAAACTGAGAACTTTCCCCTAAGGTCATGAGCAAGACAAGGATATCCACTCTCACCACTTTTATTCAGCATAGTACTGGAAGCCACAACAATTACACAAGAAAAATAAATAAAAGGTATCCTAATCAGGAAGGAAGAATTGGCATTTTCATGATCTGCAGACGACATGATGTCATATATAGAAAAGCATAAATAATCCACCAAAAAACTGCTAGAACTGATAAAAGAATTCAGTAAAGTCATAGGATACAAAATCAATACAGATAAATCTGTTCCATTTCTATATGCTAATAATGAAGTAGCAAAAAGGGAAGTTAAAAAAATTACAATTGTACCAAAAACAATAACATACCTAGGAATAAACCTAACCAAGGATGTGAAAGACCTTTTTTCTGAGAACTATAAAACAATGATGAAAGGAATTAAAGATGACACAAATAAACGTAAAAACATTCTATGCTCAGTCCACACTCAATATTGTTAAAATGTCTATACTATCCAAAGCAATATACACATTTAATGCAATCCCTATCCAATTCCACCAGCATTTTTCAGAGAGATGGAACAAACCATCCTAAAATTTGTATGAAACCAACAAAGATCCTGAATACCCAAAGCAATCTTGAAAAAGAAAAACAAAATTAGAGACATCACACTTCCCATATTCCAGTTATATTTCAAAGCTGTATTAATGAAAATAGCCTGGTACTGGCCCAAAAATGGACACATAGATCAACGGAATACAATAGAAAATCCAGAACTGATCCCATAATTGTACTGTCAATTAACGTCGACAAAGGAGGAAAGAATATCTAATGGGGAAAAAAAAGTCTTCGATAAATGGTTTTGGGGAAAATGGACAGCAATATGCAAAAGAATGAAACAAACCCCACTTTCTCACACCATACAAAAAAAATGAAAATGGGTTAAGATCCTAAATGAGATCTGAAGTTAAAAAATTCTAGAAGAGGGGCGCCTGGGTGGCACAACGGTTAAGCGTCTGCCTTCGGCTCAGGGCGTGATCCCGGCGTCATGGGATCGAGCCCCACGTCAGGCTCCTCCGCTATGAGCCTGCTTCTTCCTCTCCCACTCCCCCTGCTTGTGTTCCCTCTCTCGCTGTCTGTCTCTATCTCTGTCGAATAAATAAATAAAATCTTTAAAAAAAAAAATTCTAGAAGAGAACATAGACAGTAACTTCTTTGACATTAGCTTAGCAACTTTTTTGTACATACATCTTCTGAGGCAAGGTAAACAAAAGCAAAAGCAAACTATTGGAATTACATCAACATAAGAAGCTTCTGCACATTGAGGGAAAAATATCAACAAAACTAAAAGGCACACTATGGAATGGGTGAAGATATTTGCAAATGAAGTATCTGACAAAGCATTATAATCAAAATATATAAAGATCTTGTAAGACTGAACACCCTAAAAACAAATAATCAAATTAAAAACAGGTACAGGAGATGAACAGACATTTCTCCAGAGGAGACAAACAGATGTCCAACAAACAAGAAAAGATGCTTATCATCATTTATTATCAAAACTACAGTGAAATATCACCTCACACTTATGAGAATGGATAAAATCAACAACACAAGAAACAATAGGTGTTGGAGAAGATGTGGATAAAGAAAACCTTCTTGCACTGTTGGTGGGAACGCAAACTGGTGAAGCCACTCTGGAAAACAGTATGGAGGTTCCTCAAAAAGTTAAAAATAAAACTACCCTATGATCTAGCAATATTTACACAAAGGTTATAAGAACACTAATGGAAAGTGATACATACATCCTGATGTTTATAGCAGCATTATTAACAATAGCCAAATTATGGAAGTAGGCCCAGTGTCCACTGATGGATGAATGAATAAAAATGTGGTATAAAAATTCAATGGAATATTATTGAGCCATAAATATAATAAAATCTTGCCGTTTGCAAATACATGAATAGATCTAGAGAGTATAATGCTAAGCATAATAAATCAGTCAGAGAAAAATAAACATCATAAGATTTCACTCATATGTGGAATTTAGGGGAAAAAACAAACAAAAGGAAAAATAAGAGAGATTTAAAGAAAAAGACTTTTAAGTATAGAGAACAATCTAATAGTTACTAGTGGGGAGGTGGGGGGTGGGAGGAGTTAAATATGTGATGGAAATTAAGGACTGTTCTTGTCATGATGAGCACCGTGTGATGTATTGAAGTGTTGAATTACTATACTGTACACCTGAATCTAACACTGTATGTTAACTGACTGTAAAAAAAAAAGACCTTAAAAAAAAACATTAAAGGGGAATCTTAGAGTGGAAAGCAAAGATCATCATAACTACATCCTTAAAAACCAATCCAGGAATTAACAATATAAAAGGATGCAAAATATGACATCGTATACCTAAAACATGGTGAAACAAGTAAAGAATGTGTCCAAACTTAAACAACAATCAATTTAATATGAACTGCTACATGCAGAAAATGTTATATACGAACCTAATTGTAGCCAGGAGTCAAAAGCTGGTAATAGATAAGCAAGGAATAAAGAGAAAGGAATCCAAGTATATCAGATAAAAGAACAATGAAATCATGAAAGAGAACAAGATAAGAAAGGATGACAAAAACTACAGAAATGACCACAAAACAAGTAACAAGTAACAAAATAACACTAAATACATATCTATCAATAATTAGTTTGAATGTAAATGAACTAAATGCTCCAATCAAAGACATAAGGTGTTGAGGTGAATAAAAAATCAAGACTCGCCTTTATGCTGTCTGCAAGAGACTCATTTCCTTCCTAAAGACACCTACATATTGAAAGTGAGGGGATGGAAAAATATTTACAATGAAAATGGACATGAAAAGAAAGTTGGGGTAGCAATATTTATATGGAACAAAATAGATTTTAAAATAAAGACTGTAACAGGAGACAAAAGAGGACATTATATAATAATAAAGGAAACAATTCTAAAAGAAGATAAGACATTTGTAAATATTTATCCATCCCACATGGGAGCACTCAAATTCATAAAACAGTTAATAGCAAACATAAAGGAACTAAATGATAGAAATACAATGGTAATAAGGGATTTTAACACCTGACATATCAATGGACAACTATCAAAAACAGAAAATCAACAAGGAATCAGTGGCTTGGACCATATGCATTTAAAAGATACATTCATAACATTCCATCCTAAAAGAGCAGAAAATATATTCTTTTCAAAGTGCACCAATAGGTTATATATTAGGTCATAAACAAGTCTCAACAAATTTAAATATATGAGTCATACTATGCATCTTTTCATACCACAAAACCATGAAAAAAAGAATTCAGTCAGAAGAAAAATCATGGAAAGAACACAAATACAGAGATTAAATAACATGCTAACAAACAACGAATGGGTCAACCAAGGAATAAAGGTAAAATTTTAAAAAATTACCCAGAAACAAATGAAAATGAAAACAAAATTACCCTAAATCTTTGGAATAAAGCAAAGGTGGACCTAGGAGGCAAGTTCATAGCAATACTGGTATATCACAAAAAGCATGAAGTACACATCAAGTAAAATATGTTCTTGAGAAAAAAAATAACATTAACTGAGGGTATTTGTTGAAAACAAAGTATATAAGGGAATAGGAAGTAAAATGACAGAGGAGTAGGTTGGCCCTCAGCTTTCCTCCTCCCTTGAACACAGCTAGATAAATATCAAATAATTCTTAACACCCAAGAAATTAATCAGAATTCTTAGATAGGAAAGTTGCACATCTATAAACCAGAAAAAATGACACATGGAAGGTAGGAACTACAGTGAGTAGATACATGGAAGAAAAGAGCTGTTGATGCTTCCTAGGAGAGGAAGACCTGATTGTGGAGGGAGTAGTAAGAGAGAAGGAGGGGAGAGAGAGAGAGAAAGCATGGGAGGGGCGAGAGATAACATGTGCAGGGAAGGGCACAAGAAAACTCCTCCCCAAAACCATTGACAGGAGAGGGTTACAATACCACCAGATTTTTTTTAATGGTGGAGCACATGGTCTGAAGTTCTGGAGGTCTGTAACATCAACAAAGTCATGCCTCAGGAGCTAAGCAGTGTTTGGATGGGGAAGCAAGGTGGAGTTACAGGAGCATGCAGCCTGAGGATCACCAGGGTTGCTTCAGAAGTGATTCCCCTGCTTGGAGTGCATTCAGTAGAGGTGATAAAGCTTTTCTGTAGGCAAAGGACTCTGGGGGAGCCACTGAACTGCGCCACTCACCAGTATAAGAACAAGGATGGTAACTGAGGGCAGGAAACACTGGCCCCAGCTCTGCATTTTGATTTACCATGAACTCCAAACGGCTGCACAGTCATGCAGCTGTCCTCTGGGACAAGACAGCACCAGCCACAGAGGAGCAAGACCCTCCCCCAGAGGATCAGGCTTTGAAACACAGCCATGCCTGAGATAAAACCCAGGAAGGCTGTGTTTCTTGGCAGGTGGACAGCTCAGACACAGGTTGAAGGCAGGAATCTGACAGAAACCAAAGACACAGATGGGATCATTATTTGCACATTTGTGAGGACTTTTATTTTTTTTTAAAGATGTTATTTATTTATTTGCCAGAGAGAGTGAGAGCACAAGCAGGGGGAGGGGCAGGCAGAGGGAGAAGCAGACTCTCTACTGAGCAAGGAGTTAGATATAGGACTTGATCACAGGACTCTGGGATCATGACGTGAGCTGAAGGCAGACACTTAACCGACTGAGCCACCCAGACATCCCTGTGATGGCTTTTTGATAAGTGGTGACACACATTTCCCACTCTGGAGACAAGAGAATGGGGCAAAGCCATTTTATCCCCATGCCTAACATTTTAAGCTACCTCAATGAGATAAACACTACCACCAAGTGCAGAACAGAACCCTATACCAAGCCTGCCCCTCTGCACCTTGTAGATGCAGCTGCACTAGGACAATTCACCTAAGAATCACCACAGAGGCACCCTTTCCCAGAAGACCAGCACAAACCACACGTCCACACCAAGACCACCAATCATAGAGTGCTGTAAAGGTTCAGCTCTGGGGGAGGCAGGATCTAGATTCCTTTTGTTTTGTTTGTTTGTTGCTTTTTCTGTTTGCATTTTTTTTCCTTTTTTGTCTTTTTGTTGTTTTTTTTTTTTTTTGATACAGTAAGAACATTTTTTATTTTTAAAAAATAATACATGTAATTGAACTAAATATATATATGAACATATATATGAATATATCTATATATATTCATGAATATATCTATATCTATAGATAGATGATGATAGATAGATAGATAGATAGATAGATAGATAGATTAGATAGATATTCATATATATAACTAAAATCTGGTCAGGCTGACAATATACATATATCTTTTTCTTTTTCTTTTCTTTCTTTTTTTCTCCCTTTTTTCTATCAAGGTTCTTATACAAGGAGATCAAAACACACCTAGTTTCTAGCTTCCTTCATTTATTTTAACTTATTATTATTACTTTGATTTTTAAAAATTTTGTTTTATTTTGATTTCTTTTTCTTTTCCCTCCAAAATCACAAGATGGAGGAATTCACCCCAAAAGAAAGAAAAAGAATAAATGACAGCCAGAGATTTAATCAATACAGATTAAGTAAGATGAATTTAAACAAACAATTATAAGGATACTAGATGGGCTTGAAAAAAGTATAGAAGACACTAGAGAATCCCTTACTGCAGAGATAAAAGAAGTAAAATCTGGTCAGGATGAAATTAGAAATGCTATAACTGAGATGAAAACCTGAATGGATGTCATAAAAATGAGGATGGATGAATCAGAGGAATGAATCAGTGATATAGAAGATAAAATTATGGAAAATAATGAAATTGAAAAGAAGAGAGAATCAAAGATGATATATCATGAAGGTAGACTTGGGGAACTCAGCAACTTATTAAAACAGAATAACATTTGTATCATAAGAGTTCCAGAAGTTGAAGAGAAAGAAACGGGAGCAGAAAGTTTGTTTGAGCAAACTATAGCTGAAAACTTCCGTAATCTGGGGAGGACATAGATATCAAAATGCAAAAAGTACAGAGAACTCCCATTAAATTCAACAAAACTGACCATGGCCAAGGCATAGGACAGTTAAATTCACAAAATACACAGACAAGAAAAGAATCCTGAAAGCAGTAAAGGAAAAAATCCTTCCACTGAAAGTTGGCAGGCCAGAAGAAAGTGGCAGGATATACACAACATGTTGAATGGGAAAAAAAAAAAAAAGCAAAACAAAACAACAAAAAACATGCAGCCAAGAACTTTTTATCCAATAGGCTGTCATTCACAATAGAAGGAGAGATAAAGGGTTTTCCAGACAAACAAAAACTAAAGGAGTTTGTAACCACTAAACCAGCCCTGCAAGAAATATCAAGGGAGACTCTTTCAGTGGAGGTGGGGGGGGGGGAAGACCCAAACCAACAAAGACTAGAAACGACCAGAGAACAACCTGGATACACCAACTCTATAAATAACACAATGACATCATTTTTATATCTATCAATAATTACTCTGAATGTAAATGGGCTAAATGCTCTAATAAAAAGACATAGTGATCAAAATGGGTAAAAAAAATAAGATTCATTTATATGCTGCCCACAAGAGACTCATATTAGAACTAAAGACACTTGCAGATCGAAAGTGAAGGGATGGAAAACCATCGATTTTGCTAATGGATGTCAAAAGGAAGCTGGAGAAGCCACACTTTTATTAGACAAACTAGATATTAAAACAAAGACTATAACAAGTGATGAGAAAGGCATTAAATCATAATTAAGGGGTCTATCCATCAAGAACTCTAATAATTATAAATATGTATGCCCCCAACTTGGGAGAACATAAATATATAAATCAATTAACAATAAACATAAATAAACTCATTGATAATAATACAATAATAGTAGGGGACTTTTTAACACCCCATGTACAGGAATGGACAGAGGATCTAAGCAAAAAATCAACAAGGAAACAATAACTTTGAATGACACACTAGACCAGATGGACTTAGCAGATATATTTAGAACATTTCAACCTAAAGCAGCAGAATACACATTCTTTTTGAGTGCATGTGGAACATTCTCCAGAATAGATCATAAACTACATCACAAATCAGCAGTCAACCAGTACAAAAATACTGATATCATACCATACATATTTTCAGACAACAATACTATGAAACTTGAGTTCAACCACAAGAAAATTTTGGAAAGACCACAAATACTTGGAGGTTAAGGAACATCCTCCTAAAAAAATGAATGGGTTAACAAGGAAATTAAAGTAGAAATTTGTTTATTTATTTATTTATTTATTTATTTATTTATTTATTTATTTAATAATTTTTTTACATTATGTTAGTCACCATACAGTACATCCCTAGTCTTTGATGTAAAGTTCCATGATTCATTACTTTTAAAAAAAAGGACATGGAAGCAAATAAAAATGAAAATGCAACAGTCAAAAATCTTGGGGTATAGCAAAGGCAGTTCTAAGAGGGAAGGATAGTGCAATACAAGCCAGCCTCAAGAAGGAAGAAAAGTCTCAAAAACACAACCTACACTTACAGCTAAAGGAGCTAGAAAAGGAAGAGCAAATAATGCCTAAAGCAGGTAGAAGAAGGGAAATAATAAAGATTAGAGCAGAAATAAGTGATACAAAAACAAAGGAACAAACAAAAACAGTAGAACAGATTAACAAAACTAATAGTTGGTTCTTCATAAGATATAATAATTAAATTCATAAACCCCTAGCCAGATTTATCAAAAAGAAAGGGGGAAAGGATGCAAATGACATCACAAATGAAAGAGGAGAGATCACAATCAACGCAACAGAAATACAAACAATTATAAGAGAATACTATGAAAAATTATGTGCCAACAAACTGGTCAAAATGGAAGAGCTGGACAAATATCTAGAAACATACAAACTACCAAAACTGAAAAAATAATAAATAGAAAATTTGAACAGACCCACAACCAGCAAAGAAATTGAATCAGTAATCTAAAATTTCCCAAGACACCAAAGTCCTGGGCTAGATGGCTTCCCAGGGAAAATTTACAAGATATTTAAAGAAGAGTTAACACCTATTCTTTTCAAACTGCTCCAAAAATTATAAACAGAAGGAAAACTTCCAAAATCCTACAAGGATAGCATTACCTAGGTTCCAAAACCAGACAAATACTCCACTAAAAAAGAGAATTACAACCCAATACCCTTGATGAACATGGATGCAAAAATATTCAATAGGGGCGCCTGGGTAGCACAGCGGTTAAGCGTCTGCCTTCGGCTCAGGGCGTGGTCCCAGCGTTATGGGATCGAGCCCCACATCAGGCTCCTCCGCTATGAGCCTGCTTCTTTCTCTCCCACTCCCCCTGCTTGTGTTCCCTCTCTCGCTGGCTGTCTCTCTCTCTGTTGAATAAATAAATTAAAAAATCTTAAAAAATATATTCAATAAAATACTAGCAAATTGAATTCAGAAGTATATTAAAAAGTTATTCACCACCATCAGGTGGGATTTATTCATGGGCTGTAGGGGTGGTTCAATATTTGCAAATCAAGCAATGTGTTACACCACATTAATATAAGAAAATATAAGAACCATACGATCCTGTCAATCGATACAGGAAAAGCATTTGACATAATAAGCATCCATTCTTGATAGAAGGAAACATCAACAAAGTAGGGATAGATTGAACACACTTCAACATCAAGAATGTCGCAAATGAAAGACTGACAGCTAATATTATCCTCAATGGGGGAAAATTGAGTGTTTCCCCTATGAACAGGAACATGACAGCGATGTCCCCTCTCATCATTACTATTTAACATAATACGGGAAGTTCTAGCCTCAGGAATCAGACAAAAAAATAAAAATAAAAGGCATCAAGATCAGCAAGGAAGAAGTCAAAATTTCACTCTTTGCAGGCTACATTATACTCTATGTAGAAAACCCAAAAGACTCCACCAAAAAATTGCTGGAAGTAATTCATGAATTTAGCAAAATCACATGATATAAAATCAATGTACACAAATCTGTTGCATTTTTGCACACCAATAATGAAGCAGCAGAACAAAAAATCAAGGAATGGATCCCTTTTGCAATTGAACCAAAAAAAACCCCACAAAAACCTAGGAATAAACCTAACTGAAAAGGTAAAAGATCTGTACTATTATAGAACACTTACAAAAGAAATTGAAGAGGACACAAAGAAATGGAAAAGCATTCCATGATCATGAATTGGAAGACCATTGTTAAAATGTTGATACTATCCAAAGCAGTTTATATATTTAATGCAATCCCTATTAAAAAAAAAAAACTAGTATTCATTACAGAGCTAGAACAAGTAATCCTAAAATTTGTATGGAATCACTAAAGACCCCAGATGGCCAAAGTAATCATGAAAGAGAAAAACAAACCTGGACGCAACACGATACTGGATTTCAATCAGTACTACAAGGCTGTAGTCATCAAGATAGTATGGTACTGGCAGAAAAACAGGCACATAGATCAATGGAAGAGAAAAGAGAACCCAAAAATGGACCCAGAACTGTATGGTCAACTAATCTTCCAAAAAGCAGGAAAGAATATCTAATGGAAAAAAGACAGTCTCTTCAAAAAATGGTGCTGGGAAAATTGGAGGGCTACATGCAGAAGAATGAAACTGGACTGCTTTCTTACACATTACACAAAACTAAATTCAAAATGGATGAAAGACCAAAATGTGAGAGAGGAAACCTTCAAAATCCTAGGGAAGAACACAGGGAAAAACCTCTTTGATGTCAGCCATAGCAACTTCTTACTAGGCACGTCCCTGGAGGAAAGGAAAACAAAAGCAAAATTTAACTATAGGCACTTCATCAAGATATAAAGCTGCTCAGGGAAGAAAACAATCAACAAAACTAAAAGGCATCCTACAGAATGGGAGAAGATACTCGAAAGTGACATATCTAATGCAGGCTTAGCAATATCTATAAAGAATTTATCAAACTGAACACTCAAAAATGAATAATCCAGTTGAGAAATGGGCAGGAGACAGGAATAGACACTTTTCAGAAGAAGACACACCTGTGCCAAACAGACTCATGAAAATATGCTTAACATCAGTCATCATCAGGAAAATACAAATCAAAACCACGATGAGATAGCACCTCATACCTCTCAGATTGGTAAAATTAACAACACAAGAAACAAGTGTTGGTGAAGATGTGCTGAAAGGGAAACCCTCTTGCACTGTCCATTGACTGATGAATGGATAAAGAACATGTGGTATGAATATACATACATACATAGATATAAATTTATATATATATAAATGTATATACATTTCTCTCTGTATGTGTATATATATGTAGAATATATATATTATGTCTCTTAAATAAATTATATATGTATATATA
Source organism: Ursus maritimus (assembly GCF_017311325.1). NCBI lineage: Eukaryota > Metazoa > Chordata > Mammalia > Carnivora > Ursidae > Ursus > Ursus maritimus. Next base: position 86,030,957 of record NW_024426663.1, read on the forward strand.
TGTGTATATATATATATAATTATACACACATACACACACAATGAGACATTTCTCAGCCATCAAAAAGAATGAAATATTGCCATTTGCAATAATGTGGATTGAACTAGAGTGGATTATGCTAAGTGAAATAATTTAGTCAGAGAAAGATAAACACCATATAATTTCACTCATGTGAAATTTAAGAAAAAAACAGATGAACATATGGGAAGGGGAGGAAAAGGAGAGAAGGAAATAAATCATAAGTATCTCTTAATGATAGAAAACAAATTGAGGGTTAATGGAGGGAGTTGGTGGGGGATGGCCTAGATGGGTGACATGTATTACAGAGGGCATTTATTGTGATGAGCACTGGGTGTTTTATGTATGTGATGAATCACTTAATTCTACTCCTAAAATCAATATTGACTGTATGTTAATTAACAAGGTTTATATCAAAAAATAACATAAAATAAAGCATATCAGAGGTGATGTGGATGGGGGATGGGTGAAACAGGTGAAGGAGGTTAAGAGCACACCTATAATGACCACTACATAATGATGTATTGAATTATTGAATCACTATATTGTGTCTCTGAAACTAACATAATACCACTGTATGTTAAATATACTGGATATAAAATTGAAAACTAAACTAAAATTAGAAAAAGAAAACAAGCAAGAAAAATCTCAAATAAACACCTTACCTTACACCCAAAGGAGATTTAAAAAAGGACAAATTACAAAATCCAAATCTGCAGAAGGAAAGAGATAGTAAAGATTTGAGTAGAAATTAGTGGCATAGATACCAAAAACAAAAACAAAAACAAAAACAAACAAGCAAACAAACAAAACAATATAGCAGGGGTGCCTGGGAGGCTCAGTTGATTAAGTATTTGACTCTTGGCCTCAGCTCAAGTCATTATCTCATAGGATGTGAGAACAATCCCTGTGTTGGGCTCCATACTAGGGAGTCTACCTGAAGATTCTCTCTCTGTTCCTCCACCCCCACTTTCTCTCTGTCTCATAAATAAATAATAAATAAATAAATAAATAAGTCTCAAAACATACACACACACACACGCACACACACTAGAAGAGACCAATGAAACCAGGAATTGTTCTTTAAAAAAATCAAAAATTGATAAACTTCACAGAAGAAGTAGAAGAAGAAGAAGGAGGAGGAGGAGGAGGAGGAAGAGGGGGAGGGGAGAGGGGAGAAGAGGAGGATAGAAAAAGGTCTCAAATAAGCAATATCAGAATTGAGAGAGGCTAAATAATAACTGACCCCACAGAAATACAATCATAAGGCAATTTTATGAAAACTATATTCCAACCAATTGGACTACTGGAAAGATGGATACATAGAAAAATCACTGAAATAGAAAGAAATAGAATATTTTAACAAACTGATAAAAATAAAAAACTCCTGACAAAATTCTAGGATCAGAGTTTTTGCAGGTGAATTCTACAAATCATAAAATGCAAAGTTAATACCTATTTTTCTCAAATTATTCCAAAAAATGGAAGAGGAAGGTAAACTTCCAAATTCATTCAATGGGGGCAAGCATTTACACTGACACCAAACCATCTAAAGACAGCACCAAAAAAGAAAACTACAGGTCAGTATCTCTGATGAATATAGTTTTAAAAATCCTCAACAAAATACTAACCTCCCAAATCCAAACAACATTAAAAATAATTCAACATTAGCAAGTGGGAACTATAAAACACTTATAAAAGAAATTGAAGATGACACAAAGAGATGGAAAAACATTCCATGCTCATTCCATGTTCAGTATTGTTAAAATGCTACCCAAAGCAATCTACAGGTTTAATGAATACTTATCAAAATACCACCAGTATTTTTCACAGAGCTGGAAAAAACCATCTTTAAATTTATACGGAACCACAAAAGATGCTGAATAGCAAAATCAATCTTGAAAAAGAAAAGCTCAGCTGGGGGCATTATAATTTCCACCTTCAAGTTACATTTCAAAGTTGTACTAATGAAAACATCGTGATACTGGCACAAAAATAGACACATAGTTCAATCCAAACAAATAGAAAGCCCAGAAATAATCCCAAAATCATATGGCAAGTTCATCTTCAACAAAACAGGAAAGAATATTCAAAGGGAAAAAGACAGTCTTGTCAACAAACGGTGTAGGGAAACTGGGCAACAACAAAGAAAGAAAGAAAGAAAGAAAGAAAGAAAGAAAGAAAGAAAGAAAGAAAGAAAGAAAGAAAGAAAGAAAGAGAAAAAGAAAGAAAGAGAAAAAGAAAGAAAAAGAAAGAGGGAGGGAGGAAGTAAGTGAGAGAGAAAGAAAGAGAGAGAGAGAAAGAAAAAACAAACTGGACCACTTACACCACATACAAAAATAAATTCAAAATAGATTGAAGACCTAAATGTGAGACCTGAAACTATAAACTATAAAATCTCTAGAAGAGAACACAGGCAATAACTTCTTTGAAATTATCTGTAGCAATTTATTACTAGCTGTAATGTCTCCGGAGGCAAGGAAAAGAAAAACAAAAACTTTTGGGACTACACTAAAAAGCTTAAGAGTTCACTTGTGATGAGCACCAGGTATTGTATGTAAGTATTGAATCACAAAATTGTACACCTGAAACTATTATTACACTGTATGTCCACTAACTGGAATCTAAATAAAAACTTCTCAAAACATAAAAAAAATCTGCACAGCAAAGGAAACAATCAACAAAACTAAAAAGCAAAGTATGGAATGGGAGAAGATGTTTGCTAATGATATATCTGATAAAAGGCTAGTATCCAAAATATATAAAGAACCTGCAAAACTCAATACCCTCAATCCCTTTACACACAAATAATCCAATTAAAAATGGGCAGAAGCCATGAGCAGACATTTCTGCAAAGACATCCAGATGGCCAATAGACACATGAAAAGATTTTTGAATGGGTTTATTTTTCACTTCCTATACTTTTCCAGTGATCTGTATGTCAGCTTTTACACGAATATTTAGTTTCAATTACTATAGCTTGGTAATATAGTTTGAAATTCATAAAGATACCTCCAGTTTTGTTCTTTCTCAATATTACTTTGGATAGTTGATGTCTTTTCTGGTTCAGTACATATTTAACTATATTGAAATTAAAAACTTAAAAAAATAAAACAGAGAATAATCAGAGATGCATACAAAGATCCATGTAAGAGATTCATTTTTAGGACCTACTTTTTATTTCTGTGAAAAATGCCATTGCAAATCTGATAACAATAGCATTGAATCTGTAGGTTGTTTTGAGAAGTATGGATATTTTAACAACATTACTTTCTCAAATCCATGACCACAGAATATTTATCCATTTTTCTGTATCTTTAATTTCTTTTCTGAATCTCTTATACTTTTCAGGGTACAAATCTTTTAACTCCTTGTTTAAATTTATTCTTGGGCATTTTGTCCTTTTTGATGTAATTGTAAACTGGATTGTTTTCCTAATTTCTCCTGTTGATAGTTTGTTGTGTAGAAACACAAATGCAACAACAACAAGTAAATACTTTTTATATTAATTTCCTAACTTGCAAATTTACTAAATTAATTATCAGTTCTACAGATTTTTTTTTTTGGTAGAGCCTTTAGGGTTTTCTATGTTTCTATAGATAATATCATACATTCTGTAAATAATGACAGTTTTACTTTTTTCTTTCTAATATGGTTGACTTTTATTTATTTATCTTGCCAAATTTTTGTGGCTAGGTTTCCTAATACTATTTTGAACAAAAGTGTCATAAGGGTGCATCCTTTTCTTGTTTCTGATCTCTTATTTTTAATATTTATCCACTCTTTTTTTTAGATTTTTTACATGTTTAATGGTCATTTGCTTTATTGTCTGGAATTAGGAAATGGTTTACATCCAGCTAGCAATCAAGACTGTATTTTTATGTTTCTTACTACTTATGTAATAGCTGGATGGAGAGTGGAGAATAGGTTTATATGTTTTTGGTACTTATCTTCCCTATTGGATTAATCCATTGGAATTGTTGATTTTTGTTATTATTAGGGTTTAGGTGACTCATTACAGTGATTAAAGAGGGATGACAAATGAGATTTTAATCAAATAGTTGACATATACTCTGGAATTTGTAACACGAGGTAACAAGCAGAAGGACAAAATGCCAACATGCCAAGAATGGTGGAATAAAAGATGGATTGAGCCTACATCCTTGATGATACTGTTGAACCACTGCACTGGCCTGGCTGCATTTTTCCAGACTTCATCGTATGGTAATTAAATGTCTATTGCTTAAATTCTGCTGGCTAAGTTTGTTTCTTGCAGTCAAAGTTATTCTTAACTGATCTGATGTCTCAAATCAAACTCCTTCTTTTCCATTTCCTCTCCCATTCTGTTCCACTTCTTATATTCCTTCAGTTAATGGCATCCACCCAGTTGCCCAAGTCAGAATCTCAGGGATTTTTCTCAACTCCTTTCTCTTGTTCACCTGCCTCCTTGAATACAGGGACTATTTCTTGCTCATCCTTTTATTACCAATTCCTAGTACAATGTCTGGTACACAGAAGACACTCAAAACATGTTTCTTGAACTAAATAAATTGGTGTGTTTAGATATTTAATGTCATGGATTAGTATACAGATACTGAGCAAAGTGAAAAGCATAATCTTGTGAAATATATTTTTTTAGGCCATGGTGAGTTTTGATTAACCAGGCTTGCCCATCATCATAGACCATCTTTCTACTGATTAAAAGACTTTTGTCTCCCTGATTATATGGGTTTTTTTTGTTGGATGAGCACTGTCATATTTTTCTTCTTGGGCTCTTTCATTTTCTTTTCTTTTTTCTTTTTTAAATAATATTTTTATTATATTATGTTAGTCACCATACAGTGCATCCCTAGTTTTTGATGTAAAGTTCCATGATTCGTTACTTGTGTATAACACCCAGTGCACATGCAATACGTGCCCTCCTTACTACCCATCACCAGCCTATCCCATTCCCCCACCCCCCTCCCCTCTGAAGCCCTCAGTTTGTTTCCCAGAGTCCATAGTCTCTCATGTTCATTCCCCCTTCTGTTTATCCCCCCTTCATTCTCCCCTTCCTTCTCCTATGGATCTTCCTACTTCTTATGTTCCATAAATGAGTGAAACCATATGATAATTGTCTTTCTCTGCTCGACTTATTTCATTTAGCATTATCTCCTCCAGTCCCATCCATGTCGCTGCAAATGTTGTGAATATCGACTTATTTTTGAGAGAGAGAGAAAGTGGGGAAAAGGGCAGAGGGAGAGAATCTTCAAACAGACTCCCCGCTGAGTGCAAGAGCTCTAATCAGGACTCGATGCCACCACCCGGGAGATCATGACCCAAGTCAGAAACCAAGAGTAGCACAGCCAACTGACAGAGCCACCCAGTGACCTGTCTTGTTTCTGATCTTAAAAGAATGGCTTTCATGGGACGCCTGGGTGGCTCAGTCAGCAGGGTGTCCTACTCTTGCTTTCAACCCAGGTCATGATCTAGGGGTCATGAGATCCAGCCCTGAATCAGGCTCTGAGCTCAGCTGTGAGTCTGCTCAAGATGTTCTCTCTCTCTCTCTGTAAAATAAATAAATAAATCTTCAAAATATTTATTAAAAATTATATATATGCACACATACATACCTACACAAACGGCTTTCAAGTTTACAGTGTTGAGTATGACATTAGTTGTGGGGTTGCCATTTATGGCCTTTATTATGTTGAGGTATGTTCCCTCTATATTCACTTATATCATAAATGAGTGTTGAATTACATCACATAGTTTTCTTCATCTGTTGAAGTAATCATAGGATTTTGTCCTTGACTTTATTAATGTGATACATCCCATTGATTCATTTGTGGATGTTTAACCATCCTTATTAATATATGTGTTTATTGCCATAAGCCTTCCATTTTTACCTAGTTTGCCTCACCCCATAAGGTTTAGTATACTGTGTTTCCATTTAGGTTGATCGCAGGATATCTGTTATTTCCCTTTTGATTTATTCCTTGAGTTGTTTGTCGTTCAGGATTGTGGTGTTTTTCACATATTTGTGAATTTTAAAGTTTTATGTTTATTGTTCACTTTTAGTTTTATGCCATCATAATTCAAAAACATACATGATACAATTTCAGTCTTATTAAACTTAAAAGAAATTTATTTTGGCTTAAAATATGGTCTATCTGAGGGAAATCCATGTGTGCTTGATAAAAAATATTTATTCTCCTATTGTTGGATGAAGTCACCTGATATGTTTACAGGTCTACTTGGCCTAATACATTGTTCCAGTTCTTTTTTTTTTTTTTCTTTTTTTTTGAGGAGAGGGGAAGAAGGAGAGATAGAGCGAGTGAGAGAATCTCTTCTCAGCACAGAGTCAGACAGAGGACTCAATCTTACAACCCTGAGATTATGACCTGAACCAAAATCAAGATTAAGAAGATGTGGTCCAGGGGTGCCTGGGTAGCGCAGTCGTTAAGCGTCTGCCTTCGGCTCAGGGTGTGATCCTGGCGTTCCGGGATCGAGTCCCACATAGGGCTCCTCGGCTGGGAACCTGCTTCTTCCTCTCCCTCTCCCCTGCTGTGTTCCCTCTCTCGCTGGCTGTCTCTCTGTCACATAAATAAATAAAATCTTAAAAAAAAAGATGTGGCCCATATATACAATGAAATATTACTCAGCTATCAGAAGGAACGATTTCTCAACATTTGCTACAACATGGGCAGCACTGGAGGAGATAATGCTAAGTAATAAGTCAAGCAGAGAAAGACAATTATCATATGGTTTCTCTCATCTATGGAACATAAGAACTAGGAAGATCGGTAGGAGAAGAAAGGGATAAAGAAAGGGGGTAATCAGAAGGGGGAATGAAGCATGAGAGATTATGGACTCTGAGAAACAAACTAAGGGCTTCAGAGGGGAATGGGATAGGCTGGTGTTGGGTAGTAAGGAGGGCGCATATTGCATGGTGCACTGGGTGTTATACGCAACTAATGAATCACGGAACTTTACATTAAAAACCAGGGATGTACTGTATGGTGACTAACATAATATAATACAGAATATTATTATTAAAAAAAAAGTTGATGCTTAACTGAGCCACCCAGGTGCTCCCAGTCCATTTTTAAATTGATTTTATGCATGGATAAAGTATCCATTATTGAAAGTGGATTATTGCAGGGGTGCCTGGGTTGCTGGGTCAGTTAAACGTCTGCCTTCTGCTCTGGTTGTGATCCCGGGATCCTTGGATCAAGACTCACATCAATATCCCACTCAGCAGGGAGCCTGTTGCTCCCTCTCCTTCTACCTGAGGCTCACCCTGATTGTTCTCTCTCTTTCCCCGTCGAATGAATAAAATATATTTTTTTAAAAAAAGTGGGTTATTGCAGTACCTTACTATAATTATATTGCTGTCTATTTGTCTCTTCAGATCTGTTAATATTTGTTTCTTGTATATATTATGTGCTCCTATGCTGGGTGCATAAATATTTACTATTGATACCTTCTTGACAAATTGACCCTTTTATCATTATATAATGTCCTGCTTTATCTTTCTTAGTGTTTGTCCTAAAGTCTATTTTGTTTAACATAGATATAGCTACCCATGACCACTTTTGATTTCCATTTGCACAGAATATTTCTATTTCTTCCTATCCAGCTTATCTTCTCATTTAATGTTTAAGTGAGTCTTGTAAGCATGGTATAGGTGTGTCTTGTATTTTAAAATCAATGTAGCTAATCTGTCTTTTATTAGAGTATTTAATGCATTTACACTTAAAGACATTATCATTAAATTATTTATTATTACCATCCAACTAATTATTTTTGGCTGCTTTTTATTTCATTTCTTCACACATGCTGTCCTACTTTGTAATTTAATAATTTTCTGAGGAGTTATAATTTAATTTCCTTCTCTTTATTGTTTTATCTGCTATAGATTGTATGTGTGTGATTACTATGAAGCTTATATAAAACATAGTTATAATGATCTATATAAATGAATAACTTAACTTTGATCAAATACCAAAATTTTACTCATTTAATTCCCTTCTTACATATTCTCATGTTGAAATATACATCTTTTTATATTGTGTATCATTAACACATTATTGTAATTACAGTTATTTCAATCGTTTTTCTAACATTGAAGTGAAAGCTAAGTGATTAACTCACCACCATATTACAGTATTAGAGAATTATTAATCAAACTATGTAGTTACCTTTTTGAGTGTGTTACGTATTTTCCTGTTTTCATTTACAAGGTATTTTTTTTCTTTCATTTTCATTTAAATGTGAAGAACTTGAGGGTTTTTTTGATACTTGTTTCCTTTTTTTTAATAATATTTTTTATTATATTATGTTAGTCACCATACAGTACACCCCTAGTTTTTGATGTAAAGTTCCATGATTCATTACTTGCGTATAACACCCAGTGCACCATGCAATACGTGCCCTCCTTAATACCCATCACCAGCCTACCCTATTCCCCCACCCCCCTCCCCTCTGATGCCTTCAGTTTGTTTCCCAGAGTCCATAGTTTCTCATGGAACTTGTTTTAACATTTCATTTAATTCAGATTTTATGGTGGTAAACTACTGCTTTTATTTGTCTGGGAAATTATTTTTCTTCAATTCTGAAGAACAACTGTTGTAGGTTAAAAAAAACTTGATTAGAACTAACTTTCTGTCTTTTTAAAAATATTTTATTTATTTATTTGAGAAAGAGAGAAGGCACATGTACGGGTAGAGGGAGAGGGAAGAGCAAAGCCCCTGTTGAGCAGGTCCTTATGCAGGACTCAATCCCAGGACCCTGGGATCATGACCTGAGTCAAAGTCAAATGCTTAACTGACTGAACCACCCAGGGATCCCATCTTTCTTTCTTTTGCTTTCTTCACCTTCAATATATCATCCCACTTGACCTGGCCTATATTATTTCTGCTGAGAAATCTGGTAGACTTATTTGTGTTATCTTGTATGTGCAGAATTTCTTTTTATAAAATTATCTTTTTGGCTTGATTTCAGACAGTTTTATTATGACGTGCCTTGGAGAAAAATATTTGCTTAAATCTTGGGTACCATGAACTGCATTAACGTGGATGTCCATATCTCTCCCAGAATTTAGGAAGTTTTTGGAGATTATTACTTTACTTTTTTTTTTCATTATTACTTTAAATGGACTTTCTTCACCCTTCTACCTCTCTTCTTCTGAGACTTCTGTAATGGGGGGGGCAGGGGGCTTAACTTGATGGTATTCCCTAATCATGATAGTAGCTTCCTTTAATCTTTTTCATTCATTTTGTTTGTTCAACTCTAATTTGTTAAATTTGTATAACCTGCCTTCAAGTTCACAGTTCCTTTTGTTTGATCAAATCTATTTTTTACGTTTTCTGTTGCAATTTTTAATAATAATATTTTTATTATTATATTATGTTAGTCACCATACACTACATCCCTAGTTTTTGATGTAAAGTTCCATGATTCATTACTTGCGTATAACACCCAGTGCATCACGCAATATATTCCCTCCTTACTATCCATCACCAGCCTATCCCGGTCCCCCACCCCCTTCCCCTCTGAAGCCCACAGTTTGTTTCCCAGAGTCCATAGTCTCTCATGGTTCATTCCCCTTCAGTTTACCCCCCTTCTGTTTATCGATCTTCCTACTTCTTACATTCCATAAATGAGTGAAACCATATGATAATTGTTTTTCTCTGCTTGACTTATTTCACTTAGCATTATCTCCTCCAGTCCCATCCATGTTGCAGCAAATGTTGAGAAATCGTTCTTTTTGATGGCTGAGTAATATTCCATTGTATCTATGGACCACATCTTCTTAATCCAGTCATCTGTTGAAAGGCATCTCGTCTCCCTCCACGATTTAGCTATTGTGGACAATGCTGTTATGAACATTGGGGTACATATGGCCCTTCTCTTCACTACATCTGTATCTTTGGGGTAAATACCCAGTAGTGCAATGGCTAGGTCATAGGGTAGCTCAATTTTAAACTTTTTAAGGGACTTCCACACTGTTTTCCAAAGTGGTTGTACCAACTTGCATTCCCACCAACAATGTAGGAGGGATCCCCTTTCTCCACATCCTCTCCAACATTTGTTGTTTCCGGCCTTGTCAATTTTTGCTATTCTAACTGGTGTAAGGTGGTATCTTAGTGTGCTTTTGATTTGAATTTCCCTGATGGCTAATGATTTTGAACATTTTTTCATGTGTCAGTTAGCCATTTGTATGTCTTCATTGGAAAACTGTCTGTTCATATCTTCTGCCCATTTTATGATTTGATTATTAGTTTCTCACGTATTGAGTTTGAGAAGTTCTTTGTAGATCTTGGATGCCAGTCTTTTATCTGTAGTGTCATTTGAAAATATCTTCTCCCATTCTGTGGGCTGCCTCTTAGTTTTTTTTGACTGTTTCCTTGGCTGTGCACAAAGGTTTTATCTTGATGAAATCCCACAAGTTCATTTTATCTTTTGTTTCTCTTGCCTTTGGAGATGTGTTATGAAAAGTTTTCTTTGGCTGATGTCATAGAGGTTGCTGCCTATGTTCTCCTCTAGGATTTTTATGGATTCCTGTCTCACCTCGAGGTCTTTCATCCATTTGCAGTTTATCTTTTTATATGGTGTGAAAGAGTGGTCAAGTATCATTCTTTTGAATGTAGCTGTCCAGTTTTTCCAGCACCATTTATTGAAGAGACTGTCTTTTTTCCACTGGATGTTTTTTCCTGCTTTATCAAAGATTAGTTGCCAAAAGAGGCGAGGGTCCATTTCTGTGTTCTCTATTCTGTTCCATTGGTCTATGTGTCTGTTTTTGTGCCACTACCATGCTGTCTTTTTGATCACAGCTTTCTAGTACAGCTTGAAACCGGCATTGTGATGCCCCAACTTTGTTTTTTTTCTTTTCAACACTTCCTTAGCGATTCATGGCCTTTTCTGGTTCCACACAAATTTAAGGGCTATTTGTTCCAGTTCTTTGAAAAATGTCATTGGTATTTTGATCGGGATAGTACTGAAAGTGTAGATGGCTCTGGGTAGCACGGACATTTTAACTATGTTAATTCTTCCGATCCATGAGCATGTGCTTTTGATTTGAATTTCCCTGATGGCTAATGATGTTGAATATTTTTTCATGTGTCTGTTAGCCATTTGTATGTCTTCATTGGAAAAATGTATGTTCATATCTTCTGCCCATTTTATGATTTGTTTATTTGTTTCTTGTATATTGAGTTTGAGATGTTCTTTGTAGATCTTGGATACCAGTCTTTTATCTGTAGTGTAATTTGCAAATATCTTTTCCCATTCCATGGGCTGCCTTTTAGTTTTTTGACTGTTTCCTCGGCTGTGCAGAAGCTTTTTATCTTGATGAAATCCCACAGTTCATTTTTTCTTTTGTTTCTCTTGCTTTTGGAGATGTGTCATGATACTCTATATGGAAAACCCAAAAGAATCCACCCCCAAACTACTAGAAGTTATAGAACAATTCAGTACTGTGGTGGGATACAAAATCAATGCTCAGAAGTCATTTGCATTTCTATACATGGACAGTGAGACTGAAGAAGAGAAATTAGGGAAACCATTCCATTTACAATAGCACCAAAAATCATATATTATCTCAGAATTAACTTAACCAGAGACATAAAGGATCTATATTCTAGAAACTACAAATCACTCGTGAAAGACATTGAAGAAGACACAAAAAGATGGGAAAATATTCCATGCTCATGGATTGGAAGAGTTAACATAGTTAAAATGTCTATGCTACCCAGAGCAATCTACACTTTCAATGCCATCCCGATCAAAATACCAATGACATTTTTCTGTTGCAATTTTTTTTTAATTTAATTTTTTAAATTTATTTTTATTTTAAATTTATTTATTTTATTTTATTTTAAATTCGCCAGAATTCCAGAACTTTCATTTTGTTCATTTTCATGATTTCTTTCTGTTTAATTTCTCATTTATGTTTATTGTTTTTCTGACTTTGTTGATTTTTGTTGTTGTTGTTGTTCTCCCTGAGCTTTCTTAAAATAACTATTTTGAACTATTTAGCTGGCAAATTAAAATCTTTATTTTAGAGGGACCAATTAATAGAAAATTATTATATTTCTTTGGTGGCATAGTTCATTGACTTTTCATGTTCCCTGAAGTTTTATATTACTGTCTTAAATTTAAACAAATATATTCACCTCCTTTAGTCTTTAATGAGTGTTATCAAGAAATAAATGTCATCTGTCAGACCTGCTATATATTCCACTGTTTTCCAAAATTTTTCTTTATATAAGCAGACTCCACCCTTCTTCTTTCCTTTTTTGGAGGAATTAAGATGTTATGTCTTCTAATGAACCTGCGAAGTGAGACAGGTGCTGGAAACCTCCCGTTTGCTCTCCTTATTGTGCTGAATGCTCAGGTTTGTGTGCTTCTTCCTAATCCCACAGAATTGGGTCATCTTTCTGTACATACTCACTCACTGTTTGCAAACTCACTCATTTTGCCCTCTGAGACATATACAGGGAGTTGGCCATAAGGCAGGGTGTGTGTGTGTGTGTGTATGAGATGGTGCCCATGGGCCATCTGAAGGATGTGTATGTGAGACATACCAACTGGCTCACGTGTGTGCTTCCTGATGGAGTCTCTGAAGTAGTTAATAGGATCCATCTTCTTTTGATGCATTCTGAGCCTTTCTAACTCAGTTTTCAGCCTTCCCCTATGTCCCACTTCTGGAAATCACCTCAGTATTCAAATGGGGTGAGACATGGGTTTCTTTGGTAGGTTTCCGTATATGGGTGCTTATTCACTGCTCTTACTTCTGAGATCTCTCTTGACACTGATGTATGCTGTCATGGGGAAGCAGCGACATGGATGAAGTGAAACTGCTCCTTTCCCCCTCTTCAATGCATTCAATCTTGGATATTTTGCTCTAATCATAAGCTTGAACGTCTCCACTGGATTCCTGTGATCCAACAAAGGCATTATTTTTTTTTCTTAAAGATTTTATTTATTTGAGAGAGAGCATGCATGAGAGAGAGCAAGAGAGAGCAAGCAGGAGCAGGGACAGAGGGAGAAGGAGAAGAAGACTTCCTGTTGAGCAAAGTGCCTGATGAGGCAGGGTTTAAACCCAGGACCCTGGGATCATGATCCAAGCTGAAGGCAGGTACATAAAAGACTGAGCCATCCAGGTGCCCTCAACAAAGGCATTCTTGTCTACAGGTAATTATAAAATTTGGTGTTCTGTGGGGGGGAAATGATATAAGACTCTTATTCCATTATTTGTTAACATCACTCAAATTACACAAGTCTTAAAAATAAATTGTGTATAGTAGCCAAGAGATAAGTGGGAAGAATGACATTTTACTTACTTAACTACTGTACAATATATATTGGTTAATTTTGAATTAAGAAGCATTTTGATTTTTTTGAAGAATCATGAGTTTAGTTATGCAACTAATCATTTTTAAATTGTGACTATTGTATGTATATTTGGAAAACATGATAAGTTAAAAATAACTGGGTAAAAAAATATAGTAAGATCTCATTTATTTTGATTTTTGAATTTGTATATTGTAAATACACAGGAAAACGCAAAAAAAAAAAAAAAAAGGAAAAATCTGATAATTTTCCCCAAGGGATAGAAAACAGGAGTGGAAATGAAAAAGGAAATTTAAGTCTCTCCATTATCTTGTATCTTAACTATTTTATATGCTGTAAGGAATGGTATCCTGCTTGTGACAAATATTTTTAAAAAATCAAAATAAGTAGACATGTGACCACTGGGCGTTAAACACAATTGGATGTTATACACAACTGATGAATCATTGAACCTTATATTGCAAACTAATGATGTACTATATGTTCGCTAATTGAATTTAAATTAAAAAAATAAAAAAGGAAAATAAGTAGAAAAAATCAAATATCAATCAAATATAAATCAATTTTGATTTAAAAAATCAAAATAAGTAGAAAAATAAAAAGACACAGCTAATCGCTTTTGTTCAGATATGAGATTATAAATTAAAATCAATCCATTACCTGACAATGTAAAGTTTCACAGAAGTCTTTTAACAGATTTTTTATTAATTAGGTCTCATGGGGGTTAACCCCACTGGGGAAAAAAAATCCCAACGTGGACCTAATTCTTTGCACTTCGGACTTCATGTTTGTGATGACAATATGAGACAGCATCAGAACTCAGGTTAATGCAGTTGATTAGTTCTCATTCTAATTAATCAATTGTAAACATTCACAAAATTACAATTCCCATATAAGTACCCTTTGAATCTGTGCTTGCCAGTCAGAGAGAAGAAAGTCACTCAGCAACACACTGGAAACCAGAGCAATAGCAATGTTTAAACAGGAATTTTTATACTGTTGGACAAAAGATCTGACTTTTCAACTTTTCTTCCAATGTGAGAACTTGTCCTTTATTAGCCTCATTTTTATGATTAAGTTTCTCAGTGTTTTAAATAACTGACTCCTAAAATTAGGGAAACTCTATTTGTATTAGGTAAGTGAATTTTTTCCAAACCTCTATGTATCTACTGTAAGCTTCCCAGTGTTATTCCAGCTCTCTTGACATGTTTAAGCAGGTAAATTTATTTCATCTGTTTGCATTACACTTTCCTTTAGGAAAATAAGGTATTTTAATTTAGATGAGTTTCAAAGTAGGTATTTTAATTTTGGTTATTAGTTGCATAGTAGGCATGTGTCCTTACTGAAGGAAAACAACTAAATCATAATGAATAATACATAAGTACTTCTAGGATTTTATTGACTTTTAAAATAAAGCTCACATATTATCTTCTTAAAGCCTTTGTATAAATGTTAGTGATTTATTGTAACCCTGATTACATTGAAGTTGTACATTGTTATCATATCATTGTTACAGAAAAAAATACAAAGACAATTTTTATTTCTACCCATCTCTTCCCTCCAATTTACCTATGCTATAATAGGGTAGAGAAAAATAGAGGAAGAAGTAATACCCCAGTTATTCATACTGAGTCTTCAAACCATAAGAGAGACTTTCAACCATGGAAAACATAATGAGGGTTTTTGGAGGGGTGGTGGGTGTGGGAATGGGCTAAATAGGTGGTGGGTATTAAGGAGAGCACTTGTTGGGATAAGCACTGGGCATTTATGTAAGTGATGAATCACTAAATTCTACTCTTAAAACTAATATTACACTCTGTATTAGCTAACTAGAATTTAAATAAAAACTTGAAATGTTAAAAAACAAATATACCAAGAACACAGTGCACATTGAACTAAAGCAAATTTCTGAGAATACGTAAACAAATTATTCTATTTTATTCCAAATTTCCCTGTATTATAACCTATTCCATCAAAGTAAAATGATTATGTGAGGTAATATTTGTGTATTTTATGCATAATTATGAATGTGAGGTAGTGTTTGTCTATTTTATGCATAAATTTTAGGTTGACATATGAAAAAATATTCTAATCTACCTTAATGATGATGTTAATACAATTTTTTCTCCATGCATTGAAGAAATTATAGTTTGCAAGATATGCTCTACCCCAGGAATAACATCACAATCAGTGAATAACAGAAAACCATCAAAAAGAGACAGATACTGAAGATTCAAGAAAATTTTTCTTATGTTTCAAAAAAAAAATCAAAATGCATGAGAAATTAATCAATGTGACCCTAATAACAAAATTTGTGCTCATGGGATTCCCTGATGATCAGGTGCTACAGAGGCTCTATGCTGCCTTCTTCTCCCTGGTTTACCTGGTGGCACTAATGGGAAACATCCTCATTATCACCCTTACCACCATTGACCAGCATCTCCAAACCCCCATGTACTTCCTCTTGAAAAATCTGTCTTTGATTGATATCTGTTACATCTCTGTCACTGTCCCCAAATCCGTCATGAACTCTCTGACCAACAGCCATTCCATCTCCTTCGTGGGATGTGCCTCACAAGTTTTCCTTGTTGTTTTCTTTGCTGGCACAGAGTTTGCCCTACTTCTGGTGATGTCCTATGACCGTTATGTTGCCATCTGCTGTCCTCTGCACTATGAGGCCATCATGAATAGAGATTCCTGTGTGCAGATGGTGACAGCATCATGGTTCATTGGGTGTGTCTATGGATCCATACATGTTGCAGGTACATTCTCTGTCCATTTCTGTGGTTCCAACATAGTGCATCAGTTTTTCTGTGACATTCCATCATTGCTCACACTGGCTTGTTCTGGAGAGCAAATTCTAGAATATGTGTTTATTATTGTTAGTTTTTGTTTTGTTTTTGTATGTTTTACTTTCATGGTTGCTTCCTATGTTTATATTGTGTCCACTGTCCTAAGAATTCCTTCTTCACAAGGCAGGTTTAAAACCTTCTCCACCTGCATGCCCCATCTAACTGTGGTAACCCTGTTCCTCTCTTCTGTATATATTGCATATTTAGGTTTAACCTCAAAATCCCCATCGTCACTGAACATCTTTATGTCTGTGTTATATTCTTTATTACCTCCCAGCCTGAATCCTGTCATTTACAGCCTGAGAAACAGGGACATGAAAGCGGCCCTTGGAAAAGTTTTTGGTGAAAAAATGACACCAAATATATAAATATTTGAAATATTAATGATTCTGATACCCACTAATGTGTATCAAATTATTGGTTTATACAATTAAGTTGATAATCAGAAATAAAAATACTTTCAAGTCAAATACAAATATTTTCAAAATATTTGGTTTACAAAGTTGTTAAGTTATTAGATACCTATTTTATCATTGGTGTTGCTACATCGGATGCTTTATTTATAGAGGTAGATGGGCCTGAATGTCAGTGAGTGTCTTGGCAATTTCCAAATCAATGGAAATATTCCAATCATTATCTTCACATCAGTAGGCCACTTATATAAAGTAATATTGTTTTTCATTTCAAGTACATCCTAATCAGCACTGGTTTAATTCTTACTTGAAAAGATTTTATAATAGTTTCAAATTTTACGTATTTTATTATAATTCCAGATTGTGATTTGTTTTTTTTAATGTTTTTTATTATATTATATTAGTCACCATACAGTACATCCCTGGTGTGTTTTGTTTTTTAATTTACTCTTGCAACAGTTATTAAATATAGGTAATTGATTCCAAATTTGCTACTTTTTTCTTTACTTTTCTTTCTTCCTTTCCTTCTTTCTTCCTTTTTTCTTTTTCTTTCTTTCTTTCTTTCTTTCTTTCTTTCTTCTTTCTTTCTTTCTTTCTTTCTTTTGATTTATTTATTTGTTTTGAGAGAGACAGAGTGTGAGCAGGAAGAGGACGAAAGGGGATTTATTTATTTGTTTTGAGAGAGACAGAGTGTGAGCAGGAAGAGGACGAAAGGGAGAGGGCAGGAAAGTATCCTTTAGCAGACTCCTTGCTGAGTGTGAAGCCTGATGCAGGGCTTGATCTCATGACCCTGAGAATAAGACCTGAGGTGAAACCAAGAGTCAGATACTGTACCAACTGAGTCACCCAAGCAACCCAATTTTTTTCTCTTTGTACTGGCAAGAATATTTTTAGAAGCTCATTTTAATTGATTTCTTAAATAATTAATCTCACAATATTGGACTTGCAAATATTCCAGTTTAACAGTCTTTAGAAGATTTTATAGGCACACTATATTGTTAACAGATATCATGGAAATCACATAGTGACATTTTTTAAAGTAATGAGAATAGTTTGCCAAGGAGACCATTTTCACTATGCAATCCAAACAGAAAGGAAAACGTTATTCTCACATATCCAGGAGAGGATAATTAAGAGAAGACACCATCTTTTATTCCTAAAGTTACTATTTGTAAATTTAATGTTTCACATAAATTGATGCAGAAATTTAATTAATGTACTAAGAAACTGAAAGTAAATTTTAATTTGTTTTCTAAATTTTGCTATGTCTTTTTAATTTAGTTCTAATTTTTTTATCTTTATGCCTATTTTTATCATTAAATTTCTTTTTTATTAATTTAAATGTGCTTCTGGTTTACTTATGTACATGAATACATTTGCGCAGAAATCAATTTTTTTAAATGATCTTGGCTTTTATTCTATTAAATTTCCCTTCACTTTTTCCTACTATCATCACATTCTTGAAATTCTTGTAATCTGTCTTCTTTCTATCCATCTCATTTCCCTCATGTTTATTTTCCTTCTCTCTTAAAAAATGCTTTCCAGATTTAATATCGATTATAGAGAAATAATTTCACTATCATTTGACTGTTTACATCTCTTTCAACTCACTAGTCCATACCACTAAGGTTCTCCTTTTACTTTTCATCTTTCTGATAAAATTGGTAGTTATGTGATGCTAGTTTGCTCTAGTCTTGGAACAGTGACCTTGATGATGATAATGATGATGATGATGATGATGATGATGATGATGATGACATGCCTGACTATAGGTCTAAGTGCTTCAAGAGATTTTGTACATTATTTCCTGTATCTCTGAGCAGAAATTCTACAAGGTACCTATTATGGATTTTTATATGAAAAACTGGAAGCAATAAATGTTCAGAAATGAATCTTAAGTCAGTTAGCCAGTAATTAGCACTATAAACCATCAAATCTTAACAAGGATGCTATTCTGTATTAACTGAAGACATATTTGGATTTTATTCTCACACCATCCAACAGTTTTTGCAAGCTTTATTTTTTGATATTTATATATAATTGTAAAACAACAGTTATCTCAGCCCTGTAATAAATATCTAACAGCTAACATTTGTTGTCTTTGTTGTATAAAATATTATTGTTCCTCATTGATTAATGGATGTTAAAGGAAGACTGCAGTTAATACATATATTAAAATACTATGTAGAGATAAGATTTAAAAAGTATTTATATATGCAAAAAGTTGGGAATAGTGATGAGTTAAAGAGCCACTCTAAAAAGTCTGCATACTGTATGAATCTACTTATGAAATGCTTCAAAGGCAAATATACAGAGATGGAGAGCAGATCACTAGATGGCAAGGTTAGATTGCAGGACGATGGTTTGAGTACAGAGAGGTCATATGAGGGAATATTTGCGTGATATGTCCTGTGTATTCATTGTGGTGGTTACAACTCATGGAACCATACAACCCAGAAATGGACCCTCGGGTCTCTGGGCAACTAATCTTTGATAAAGCAGGAAAAAAAATCCAGTGGAAAAAAGACAGTCTCTTCAATAAAGGGTGCTGGGAAAATTGGACAGCTACATGCAAAAGAATGAAACATGACCACTCTCTCACACCATACACAAAGATAAACTCCAAATGGATGAAAGACCTCGATGTGAGACAGGAATCCATCAAAATCCTAGAGGAGAACATAGGCAGCAACCTCTACAACATCAGCCAAAACAACATTTTTCATAACACATCTCCAAAGGCAAGAGAAACAAAAGAAAAAATGAACTTCTGGGACTTCATCGAGATAAAAACTACTGCACAGCCAAGGAAACAGTCAAAAAAAAAAAAAAAACTAAGAAGCAGCCCACAGAATGGGAGAATATATTTGCAAATTACACTACAGATAAAAGACTGGTATCCAAGATCCACAAAGAACTTCTCAAACTCAATACATGAAAAACAAATAAACAAATCAAAAAATGGGCAGAAGATATGAACAGACACTTCTCCAATGAAGACATACAAATGGCTAACAAGCACATGAAAAAATATTCAACATCATTAGCCATCAGGGAAATTCAAATCAAAACCACACTGAAATACCATCTTACGCCAGTTAAAATGGCAAAAATACACAAGGCAGGAAACAACAAATGTTGGAGAGGATGTGGAGAAAGGGGATCCCTCCTACACTGTTGGTGGGAATGCAAGTTGGTACAGCCACTTTGGAAAACAGTGTGGAGTTCCCTTAAAAAGTTAAAAATTGAGCTACCCTATGACCCAGCCATTGCACTACTGGGTATTTACCCCAAAGAGACAGACATAGTGAAGAGAAGGGCCATATGCACCCCATGTTTATAGCAGCATTGTCCACAATAGCTAAATCGTGGAAGGAGCCGAGATGCCCTTCAACAGATGACTGGATTAAGAAGTTGTGGTCCATATATACAATGGAATATTACTCAGCTATCAGAAAGAACGAGTTCTCAACATTTGCTACAACATGGACGGCACTGGAGGAGATAATGCCAAGTGAAATAAGTCAAGCAGAGAAAGACAACTATCATATGATTTCTCTCATCTATGGAACATAAGAACTAGGATGATCGGTAGGGGAAGAAAGGGATAAAGAAAGGGGGGGTAATCAGAAGGGGGAATGAAACATGAGACACTATGGACTATGAGAAACAAACTGAGGACTTCAGAGGGGAGGAGGGTGGGGGAATGGGATAGACCGGTGATGGGTAGTAAGGAGGGCACGTATTGCATGGTGCACTGGGTGTTATACACAACTAATGAATCATCGAGCCTTACATCGGAAACCGGGGATGTACTGTATGGTGACTAACATAATATAATAAAAAATCATTAAAAAAAAAAAAAAAAAAACAACTAATGAATCATCGAACTTTACATCAGAAACCGGGGATATACTGTATGGTGAATAACATAATATAATAAAAATATTATTATGAAAAAATATTATCCAGCTATTAACAAGCTTACCAGATCAAACTATCAATAAAAGAAAACAGTAGCTATCATTTATTGAGCACTTTTCTGGAGCCTCTCTCTTGTTCCATTGAAGTGCATTTATTCCTGGGCCAGGATTTAGCTACTTTACAGTACAGACACATTTGAGTATTTTTCTACATCTTGAACCTTTTGTTTTCTGTTCTAGGATTTCTGAAACACTGTATCTTGGGTTTTCCTTCAAGGAGAACTTAATACCTGACTGTGAAAGAGTTAACTCTCTCCTTGGAAAACCAGTGGGAAATAAAAGTAATTGGAAACATCTTTTCTTCATGTATTCAGCGTATATTTCTGAGTATCATATTTCATGTTCCTGAGAATGTCCTCAGGGTCAGAGAGGTCCATTTGTCTACAGCAATAATCAGGTTAATAACATGCCTCAGAATGGTATTCCTTCTTATATTGTTTCATTCACCTCATTGGCCATTCATCTTCCTAGGAAGCTTCCCCAAATACACTAACTTGTGAAAAAATCATTTTCTTAGGTTTTACATTGAGAATGTCAAGCTAAGGTAATAAATCAGTAAAATCTCTCAGGAAAATAAAATTTGGTCACTATGTAATGTTATTTTTTCAGCATAAAATAATTTTATAGCTGTATTTCTATTATTTGAAATTGACTGTAATGCTTTAAGTGCACATAACTATTTAAGTGTTAAATGCTTCAGAAGTAATTATACTCTAGTTAATTTAGTAATATTTAATTTCAAGATATACTGCAAAGCTATGGTAATCAAAACACTATGTCACTGGCACAAAAAATGGACACAAAGATCAATGGAACAGAATAGAAAGCCCAGAAATAAACCCATATCTATATGGTCAATTAATCTACCACGGCGATGCAGGAATATGCAATGGGGGAAAGACAGTCTTTTCAGCAAATGGTGTTGGTAAAACTGGAGAGTTACATGCAAAAGAATGAAACTGGGTTACTTTTCTTTTACATCCTACATAAAAATAAGCTCAAAATAGATTAAAGACCTTAATGTGACACCTGAAACCATAGAACTCCTAGAACAAAACATAAGCATTTGTTCCTTTGACATTGGCCTTAGTAAAATTGTCCTAGAAATGTCTCCTAAGGGAAGGGAAACAAAAGCAAGAACAAATTTTGGGACTACACCAAAAATGAAAACCTTTTGCATAGCAAAGAAACCATCAATAAAACAAAAATAGTGAAGAAAACAATCCACAAACCTAAAAGACAACCTACAGAATGAGAGAAGATATTTGCAAATGACATATCTGATAAAGAGCTAGTACCCAAAATCTATAAAGACCTTATTAAACTCAACACTGACAAACAAATAATCCAGTTAAGAAATCAGCAGAAGACATGAATAGACATTTCTCCAAAGAAGACATGCAAGTGGCCAACAAACACATGAAAAAATGTTCAGCATCACTCAGCATCAGGGAAATACAAATCAAAACCACAATGAGATACCAATTCACACCTGCCAAAATGGCTAAAATTGAAAACTCAGGAGGCAACAGATGTTGGCAAAGATGCAGAGAAAGGGGAAACTTCTTGCACTGTTGGTGGAAATGCAAACTGGTGCTACCACTCTAGAAAACTATGTGGAGGTTCCTCAACAAGTTAAAAATAGAACTATCCTATGATCCAGGAATTGCACTGCAAGGTAATTACCCATAGAATGCATAAATACTAAATAAAAGTGTTACATGCACCCTGATGTTTATAGCCACATTATGTTCAATAGTCAAAATATGGAAACAGTTCGAGTGTCCACTGGCTTATAAATGGATAAAGAAGATGTGAAATACATATAGGTATACATAAAAGAATGAAATCTTGTTATCTGCAAATACACAGATGGAGGAAGAGAGTATTATGCTAAGTGAAAAAAAGAGGTCAGGGAAATACAAATACCACATGACTTCACTCATATATGCAGTTAAGAACCAAAACAAACCAGCAAAAGGAAAAAGAGAAAGAAAAACCAAAAAACCAAAAACAGACTCTTAACTATAGAGAGAAAACTGAGGGTTACCAGAGGGAAGGTGAGTGGGGATGGGTTAAATAGGTGTTGGGTATTAAGGAGGGCACATGTTCTTATGAGCACTAGGTGTTGTATGGGAGTGTTGAATCACTTTATTATACACCTGAGACTAGTATTACACTGTATGATAGCTAACTGGAATTTAAACAAAATTTAAAAATATACATGGCCCCATATGTTTATTGTAGCTGTGGAGACAGCCCAAATATCCACCAATAAATGGTAAAGAAGATGTGGTGTATGTACACAATGGAATATTCTCATCCATAAAAATGAATGTGATCTTGCCATTTGTTCAACATGGGTGAACCTAGAGGGTATTATGCTAAGTGAAATAAATCAAAGACAAATACCATAAGAATTCACATATATGTGGAATCTAAAACAAAACAAAACAATTGAATAAACAAACAAAAAGCAGGATCAGAACTATATATACAGAACAAACTAATGGTTTCCGGGAGGGGGGGGAATGGGAAAAATTGGTAAAGAGGAGTGGGAGATACAGGCTTCCAGTTAGGGAATAAATAAATCATGGGGGTAAAATGTACAGCATAGGACATGTAATCAATGGTATCATAATCACGTGTGGTGACAGATGATAGCTACACTTGTGGGGAAGAATGCATAATGTATAGACTTATTGAAGATGTATGTTGCACACCAGAAACTGATGTAGTATTGTGCATTATGTATACTTCAATAAAAAACAAAACTACTTTAAAAATCTCTAGTTCAGTGCATATAAACTTAATACCTAAAAAATTAATTACCTCTAACATCTTACTACTTTATAATACATCTGCTGTGGGAGGAAAATCTTTCCTTCTAATTCCATATTACTGACGTATAATTGCATAACAAAAGCCAGTCATTTGATATGTCAAATAGTGGTCCGTAAAGATAAGAGATGAACTTCAGTAATGTTGTCTATGTGCTAAAGGTCAGGTCATAGTTGTAATTTCTTCCAACAGTGTGTGTTTTCCTGTTGAAAGAAATAGATGAAGAAATAGAAATTACACCAAAGAATGCATATTCTTTTGATCAGAAAAAAAATATTACTAGGACTTGTAATAGAATTATTAAAATATGTAGAATTTAGTAAAGGAATATTTTGGAACTGCTATCTTGTTACCTCATAGTAAAGATAGATACTTTTCAATTTTTCTATTAATTCTAAATTAAAGCATTTTAATAAACTTCTAGTTAACTTTTTATTAGCAGCTTCATGTGACCTTAATATTGCTTATAAACAGCATCTGTATTTTTTAAGGTTTTTCTTAACTAACAGCATCTGTATTTGAAAATGAAATAGTCAAGTGAATAATCACAATTATAAAAATCGCTTTTAGTTGTATTGTTACAATTTAGAATCTACTTGACATAGACTTTCAAATCCGTAGTGAAGAAATATTTATTTGATAAATTCTGCAGAATGATTCAGTTAATGTGTTCCAACCACGCAAAGAATTCATATTCCTCAAATGTAACCAAGATTGAAAAATTGAAAAAAACTGAAACAAAGTAAAATTTATATATATTAAGAAAACAGTTTACTTAAAACTTATCTGTAATTTTTAGAATAAAATAATGCAAAAGACAAAACAGAAAAATATTTTATATTTTCTTATATCAAGATGAGCAATAGGTATTCATCTATTATGTTCCAAACAACATTATATTATTTTAATTATGTTCTATACAGAATTCTCAAAAATCATATGCACATTTATATATATGTATATATATATAAATATAAATTCAGTTACTCTTCTATATTGATTTGTTAAGCATGATAATTTATTAATACTAGATGTATTAATAAAATTATTAGAGATGCTTCATTATTAATACTTTAAAATTGTATGTTCCTAAATAAAGTGATTTTAAGTAAATTATAATTTACTGACAATCTTAGAAAATTTATATTTTATTCATAAGTATATTTTCCACATATCCAAAT
Organism: Ursus maritimus; assembly: GCF_017311325.1. NCBI lineage: Eukaryota > Metazoa > Chordata > Mammalia > Carnivora > Ursidae > Ursus > Ursus maritimus. The sequence continues at coordinate 86,055,583 of NW_024426663.1, forward strand.
ATATCTGACAGAAATAAAAATTCTTTTCTTGAATTTCCAGTTGTGTGTCTTTTATTCTTCCATTTGCCTTACTCCATAGCCCTTTATACTAACAATATTGATTAGAACTTATGGATTGGCATTATTATTATTTTTTTAAAGATTTTATTTATTTATGTGACAGGGAGACAGCCAGCGAGAGAGGGAGCACAGCAGGGGAGTGAGAGAGGAAGAAGTAGGCTCCCAGCAGAGGAGCCGGACGTGGGACTCGATCCTGGAACGCCAGGATCACGCCCTGAGCCAAAGGCAGACGCTTAACGACTGCGCTACCCAGGCGCCCCTGGATTGGCATTATTTTTGAAAATAGAGAAATTCTGGTGTTGGTGCTGAAAAAGTAAGTCAACATGCATTCTACACCTGCAAGGAAATAAATCTGCTAAGAGCCATGTAGGCTTGGAAGAGGATCCTGGGCTATGGATGGCAACTCAGCCTGGCCAAAGCTTTAAGTTCAGCCTTGTGAAACCTGATGCATCAGACTCAACTAAGCTGTGTGCACACTTTTAACCCATGGAAAACAATTATTTGTGATTTTATAGATTGGTTGTTTAAGCCATTATTTTATTGTAATTTGTTAGGCTTTAAAATACATATACAGTATATAATCTCTGATTTCTGTTTAATTAAAAGTTGTATCACAACCTAATTTCCTACATCTTAGTATTTACGTTATTTTTTAAAGGGAGGTCAGACTTATTTGTTTGCTTTGATAATCTTATTTACTAATATTTTTGTAACATTCTCTTTTTTTTTTTAGTCTCAGATTTATTTTTTTTTAAGATTTTATTTATTTATTTGACAGAGATAGAGACAGCCAGTGAGAGAGGGAACACAAGAGGGGGAGTGAGAGAGTAAGATGCAGGCTCACAGTGGAAGAGCCTGATATGGGGCTCGATCCCACAATGCCGGGATCATGCCCTGAGCCGAAGGAGACGCTTAACTGCTGTGCCACCCAGGCGCCCCAGTAGTCTCAGATTTATAATAACATAACATAGCATAACATAACAAACATAACATAACATAACATAAAACATAACATAACATAAAACAGTAAATAAATGGCCTAGCTGCGAAATTGAATTTTTCCCTCATAGTGGTAACACATGACTATTCTTTTTTTCTTTCTTTTTTCTTTTTTTTTTAATTACGTTCAGTTAGCCAGCATATAGTACATCATTAGTTTAGTGTTCAATGGTTCATCAATTGTGTATAACACCCAGTGCTTATCATAAAACTTTGGCAAAACTAGTCAATATCAAAAAAAAAAAAAAAAAAGAGAACAACACATGTCCCTATATACAGGAATTAAGATGTGACAACAATGCAATATCTTAAAAATAAAATAAGAGAATTCTTATGAGTTGCTCTCATTTTTAATCTTGACTGGTTTTGCCAAAGTTTCATTATTTTTTTACTGTTTTCAAGACATTGGCTTTTTATTTATTTTTATTTATTTATTTCTATTTTTTTATTTTTTATGTTATTGCATATCAGACCCAGTTCTCATTGGCTTTTTAAATTCTCTTTATGTTATTTCCATTTCCCAGTTAATTATTTGCCCTTCTTATGTTTATGATTTTTCTTTTGAAACTAAAATTTTGCTTAATTGCTGAGATGAAGGTAGATAAAATTCAACCTTTGGTATTGATACACTTTATGTTTTTTTAAATATTTTATTTATTTGAGAAAGAAAGAGAACATGAGAACACATGAGAGCCAGCGTGAGAGGGGGAGGGGCAGAGGGAGAGGGAGAAGTGACTTGTACTAAGTAGGGAGCCCAACAAGGGGCTCAATCCCAGGACCTTGGGATGATGATCCAAACCAAAGGCAGAAGCTTAACCAACTGAACCTTCCAGGATCCTCTGGGATTAATATGATTTTAAAGCAAATATTATATGCACCCTATAATTAGTTATATTTAACAATGCTTCATATCAATCAATTCAAATGTTATAATTTTATTATTTTACCTTCTTGACTTAGTTTTAATGAAAACATATTTACTTGTTTTATATATATAAATATAGAATCATATATGATTGAGAGATAGATGGATGATAGGTACATAGATAATACATAGAGATGGATTTTAACTCAATTGAATTACTACAACACAATGTGAAAATTTTAGTTTTTTTGAAGCATATAAGATTTTATTTATTTATTTATTTATTTATTTATTTATTTATTTATTTTTATTGGAAGAAAGAGAGAAAGGGCATAAGCAGGACGGAAGGAGGAATGGAGAGTAAAATCTCAAGCAGACTCAGTACTGAGAGCAGAGCCCAAGGTGGGACAGAATGAATCTCAGGACCCTGAGATCATGACCTGAGATGAAATCAAAAAATAGACACTTAACTAACTGAACCACTCAGGTGCCCTTTAGTTCTTAAATTTTGATATTATTTTTATCATCTATATATTTTCTGAACATTTTTTATTGCAGAGTGTTTCTATGATTTCATTTGTTTCAAGCATACTTAATAATTGGTTATTCAATCATTTTTGTGATGACTGAGTTAAGTGGTTGTCATATAATTCTAACATTTCTATCATTTTATTGTTGACATTTCTTTATTGTTTCTTCTTAGTTTGGGGATTTTCATTGTTATTTGTATGATGTGTGAGTTTTTCATTCAAAACTTGACATTTGCATTATAATAGTATAAGATACATGTATCTTATGTAAATCTTGTGTTTTAGCAGAACTCCTCTGATATTGGTCTGGTGGGTAAAGTGGCAGTGCTACTTTGTTCTTGATAGTTGAAAGAAGAAACTTTTATTCTCTCTTTGATTTTTATTCACATCTGGATGAGGGTGGAAGGTGATGCTTACTAATACTGGGAGGGAAATTTCAGTCAGTATATATTGTATATATATGTTAATAATGATATTACCTAATTGAAAGTGTTATTGTGGGGATAGAAATGGGACTGAGAATACCACCCAATGTACTCAGAGGACTGTCTGACATGTATTTATATTTGACCAATACAACTATGTACTTAAGTGATAAATCCAGTTTACAAATAAAATTTTCTTAGAATTCATGACATCAATGAATTCATTTTACAATGGAAAGTACTAGGGCCAGAGTGTGAAAGGAAATGCATTAAGTTAAGCACGTCGATTATAATGCTATTGAAAAAAATGGTATGTTTGAGTCTGTTTCAATGATAAAGTCCTGACTCCATGTTTACCTTCAATTTGTATCAAGTACATTTAATTTTTAATAATATTTTTATTATATTATGTTAGTCACCATACAGTACATCCCTAGTTTTTGATGTAAAGTTTCATGATTCATTATTTGCTTGTAACACCCAGTGCATGATGCAATACGTGCCCTCCTTAATAAGTGCATTTAATTTTTATACATTTTAACAGTGTCACAATTAGGACATCAGAGAAATCATTAGAGAATTTATTATATCTTGTATCACAAAAGTTCAAGTTTAAGAAATATTTTAAATCACAGCAGATTTTCCAAGCATGGAGAAAACAATACACAGAGCTATAAATATAGATCATAAACAAAACTAATTAAAACCAAATTTCTTTGCACCCTCAAAAACATATGCAAGCTTATTATTTAGCTTGTCATATTTAAAACATAAAAATCCATTCCCTATTGATTAAAATCTAATGTTAAATAAAGTGAACGGTACTCTATCTGTTGTTTTTCCTCTTTGCAGAGGCCTGGTAGTATATTTCCGAGGACCTGGGAAAAGACAAGAGCAAAAAGTCTGATGTGTGAGATATTCATGCCAGGCTAAATGCCACTGATTACTCCTGGTTAATGTGTTTTCATACAGAAATACACTCATAGTCCTGAAGGGACTCCTGCTTCTCTGTAGGTCCATAGTTTTCCCAAAGGGCGATACACAACACATTGAAAAGTATGTTATGCTCTTTGAAAATATAAGAGGAAGATTTCAGATAAGAGGATCACATTAATTTATCACTCATACTATGGACAGCAGAAGAGCTATCAAGAAAAAGAAGACATTGGGAATCAACAGAACCCTAGAATTTTGAATCATAGTATGTAAGCATGAACCCCAGGAATTAATAAATTTGTAAGAACATAAATGGGTAAAAAAAAGACTCCATGGGCTACATACAACCCAACAGGTAAAAAAATGCCTTTTTCTATGTAAAGTGGATTTCAAACAAGTAGCTAATACAGGCAAGTAGAGCATTTATGTATATGTATAATGTGTGTGTGAATATATAGATATAGATAGATATAGATATAGATGTGTGTGTGTATGTATGTATATATGTAATTACTCTGAAGTATACACTTTAATTGCTGCAAGATTTGGCCCTGTGTCTATTAATACCATCCTGACTTCATGCTATCCTTTAACTTTTGCAACTGCATTCCATTTTTAGTCATTGCAATATGGGTGATGAACAGGACATTGAAAGAAGCATTAGAAAAAAATATTTTTGGGGGGCGCCTGGGTGGCACAGCGGTTAAGCGTCTGCCTTCAGCTCAGGGCCTGATCCCGGCATTATGGGATCGAGCCCCACATCAGGCTCCTCCACTGGGAGCCTGCTTCTTCCTCTCCCACTCCCCCTGCTTGTGTTCCCTCTCTCGCTGGCTGTCTCTATCTCTGTCAAATAAATAAATAAAATCTTCAAAAAAAATTTTTTTGTCTACATCACAAAAATTCAGATTCTAAAAGTGTCCTCTGAGAAGATAGTTACAGGAAATAATCTTAAAAGTATGCAAATTTCTGACTCTTAGAGAAATTCCAAAAAGTAATTCTAAAATGATATTGTATCTTCTTGAATATTTTGGGAAAAAAAGACAAAAACTTACTAACTTCTTAATCAACAGTGCAGTCTTGCTGTCAAGGAATCACTCTATTGATGAGAATCTTCAGGTTTCACTGCTTTCTTGATTGCCAAACACCAGAGCAGACACTTGATGCCTTCAATCTCAACATTTTATCGGCTTCAAGGAAATTATCCATGAGAGAGATCAGTTTAAAGTAGAGTTTACATCAAATTCTACAGTTATGATATATGCAGCCAATATATTTATGATATACCTCAGTAAAATAAAAATAAATTAAATATAGCAATCCTTACAGGAGAAGATAAATTACTAAATGCCTTGATAGCCTTCTTGGTTTGAATTATAAGTCAATTTCTTAACATTCGTACTGATGCCACACTTGTAATATGAGACTTTGAAAGGTGCTACTGTCTTACCGAGAATGGTTGTTTACTGCTCTCATTCAAGAATCTGAGAAGGCTTGACATATCGGATAAAATTCAGTTGAGATCCTCTGTCTTTTTTTAAGAATTAGTAAAAAATAGACATTTTGTAGAAAATGACAGATGGACTACAGCTAAATTTCTTGTATGTTAATAAAAAGTGTGAAGATTTTCCCCTTTAATTATTCCATATATCTTTCATAAAATATGTCCTACATTTTATTTTTCAAAGTTACTGTAACTTAGCATTGAAGGAAACATTTCTGCCAGTGTTTCTATTCCTCATTGCTCTGTTTGTATTTATCATTTCACTTTAGTCTCAACCACCTTTCTCTAAAATTTGCTTCTCTCTTGACCCTAAAAACGTTGGATATATAGCCTGGGAATGAATGTGTGTGCAAGATTGTCTGTGTGTGTATGTAAACATGTGAGGGAGTAGAGGTATGAGCAACCAGTGGTAGGAAAAGTGGACCTATCCCCCATATTCCATATCCTTCTCCCTCTTTTCATCTATAACTACTATTACTTTTTTATGGTAATGATATAACTCCATACTTATTAATTTGCTCTCCACATTTTGCATCTCCTTTCTATCATAAATTTAGTTTTTATTCTTTAGTGTGATGTACTCAATCATAAAATTAAATCAAAAATATTATTTACTTCTTGTGGATAAAGGTAATGTGTATAAAAGCAAACACTTCTACAGAAATTTGAAGTGATTATCTTCTATTATTTGAAATGATTTGAAAATTTATTTGGTGTACTAAGATTTTATTTAGAATATTGAGCAAATAATTCAGGATATATTTTATAAAGATAAATGTTTCATCATAAATAAGTGGAAGACTTTTCCTATTCTTTCTTCCTATTCTTCCTAGTCTGCTCACTTAAGACAAATCAAATTCAGACACAAACTAGGATTGGCATAGTGAAGAGGTCATAAACGCTACCATGCATGTCAGTAGAGTAAAATTGTGCATGTCTTATAAACACAAAATAGATGAATTCTTACATTAAAACATTCTTGGAAAGGACAAAGCCTTAACAGGAACTAATGTTGTGCCTTTTCTCTCCTTTGCCCCATATAGAGTGGAAAACATGACCAACCACTCAGCAGGAATGGGATTCTTCCTCGTGGCACTCTCAGACACCAGAGAGCTGCAGGTTTTACATGGCTTTCTGTTTTTGCTTATTTACCTGGTGACTCTTATGGGGAATCTTCTCATTATTGTCCTGATCACTCTGGATCAGTGTCTTCACACCCCCATGTACTTCTTCCTGAAGAACTTAGCAGTTTTTGATGCCTGCCTCATTTCCATCACACTTCCAAAAGTTATCCTGAACTCTTTATCCCACAGAAACACCATTTCATTCTCAGGTTGCATATTACAGGTGTTGCTGGTGATCCACTTTGCTGGATCTGAGCTTTTCCTTCTAACTGCCATGTCCTATGACCGCTATGTGGCCATCTGTCACCCACTGCATTATGATGTCATCATGAACAGGAGAGTCTGTGTGAGCATGACAGCTACGTCCTGGTTTCTTGGGAGTGTCTTTGGAGTCTTATACTCAGCCAGCACGTTCTCTTTATCTTTCTGTGGCTCCAGAAAAGTTCCTCAGTTTTTCTGTGATGTCCCCTCCCTACTGAAGATCTCTTGCTCAAAGTCTCATGTCACCATTGATATTAGTGAGGCTATTGGGGTTATGTATGCACTTTTTAGTTTGTTGTCCATTGGATTTTCATATATTTGCATTTTCAATACAGTGCTGAGAATGCCATCATTACAAGGGTGCTCAAAAGCCTTTTCCACTTGTACGCCCCATCTCATAGTTGTCACAACATTTATTGTGACAGGCACCATTGCCTATCTGAAGCCAGTCCCTGATTCCCCACATCTTGTGGATTTTTTGGTGTCTGTGTTCTATTCTGTGTTGCCTGCATCTTTGAACCCCATAATATACAGCCTAAGGAACAAGGAAATCAAGGCAGCTGTGAGGAGGTTTCTATGGAAACTAAGTCATTATACATTCTATGGGGAAAAGCAATAGAACTAGAATTTATAAAACTAAATTCCATGGTTTAAAAATATATATATCTTACAATCTAGGATGAACATCAATATTCTATATAGTAAAATATTCACTTCATTTAAAAGTGCTAGGATAGGGGCGCCTGGGTGGCACAGCAGTTAAGCGTCTGCCTTCAGCTCAGGGCGTGATCCCGGCGTTACGGGATCGAGCCCCACATCAGGCTTCTCCACTGGGAGCCTGCTTCTTCCTCTCCCACTCTCCCTGCTTGTGTTCCCTCTTTTGCTGGCTGTCTCTATCTCTGTCAAATAAATAAATAAAATCTTTAAAAAAATTTAAAAAAATAAAAGTGCTAGGATAAAGTTGACATGATCATGCTTATTAATAAGTATTCATTATCATAGAACCTCCAAGAATAGCACATAAATTACGTAGTATCTGTGCATATAAATTGTTTCAGAAACACTACGACAGTTTTTCAAATGGATTACTGAACATGTCCATGTACTCCTTTTTTTTTTAATCTGGAATATATTACTTTACATGGCATAAATAACTCAGTAGATGCAATTCAATTAAGGAGCATGAGATGGGGTGATTATTCTAGACTATCCAAGGGGTCCTAATCTAATCATGAAAGTGGAGTATTTCAAGACATTGTTAGAGGGAGATCTGTCTATGGAAGTGTCGTCTTCCATTGCTGGCTTTGTAGATGGAAGGGGCCAACATATAGACAGAGGCATCCTCTGGAGATTGGTAAATGCAGGAACCGATAGCTCCCTGGAGATCCAGGAAAAGAGTGCAGCCATACCAGCCTCATTCTCATTTTAGCCTTGTGTGATTGGTGTTGGATTTCTAAATTACAACACCTTAAAATATAACATGTTATTAAACCATAGGATTTGTGAAAATTTGCTACAAAAGCAACAGAAATTTAACAAAAGCGTTAAACGCTTGTCTTCTTAAATATCTCTTAAATGAGAATTTCCTTAGAATAGGAATGCAGACTGAAACTGAAGGTCTTAGTTAAAGGTAAAAAAAAAATATGAAAAGAAAAAATACATCAAAATGCTTATAATTTTGCAAAATAGTTTAGATTATATTACTCTTTATTCACTATCTTTATCCACTAGATTTCATGCACTACCATTTTTATTTTATATGGAAAATATCCATTATAAATAAATAAATAAATAAATAAATAAATAAATAAATAAATAGATGAAATTAGATATTTTAATACTTATTGTTAGCATTATGTGATTGTTTTTAATATCTTATTAAATTTAGACTTATTTTTATTATGTCTTAGTTTACATTTAATCATTTGTTTCTTCCACTAGTGAAGTATTTAATTCCTATGTGGTATTTGTTGTGGAGACTCAATATACAATGATTATCTACTGCCAACTGTAGAGCTAACTGTAGAGGGAGGGCTGGAGCCCAAGGTGTCGGGAAAAGCTGGCAGGATATGATGGGATGCACTGCACCACGGGTGCCAAGGACAAGGTGGTTGCCCAGCACTTCAAGATGATCAACAAAAACTGGAAAGACAGCAAGAATGTGGCACAGGAGGTGAAGTTGCTGTGTTTGGGTGCTAAGGAGTCAGGGAAGAGCACCATTGTCAAGCAGATGAAGATCATACATGAGGACAGCTACTTGGAAGAAGAATGCTGGCAGTACCATGCAGTCCTGTACAACAACACCATCCAGTCCATCATGGCCATCGTCAAAGCTATGGGCAATATGAGGATTAACTTTTCCAACCTCTTCTGCATCAATGAGGCTAGGGGCTAACTAGGCAAGCAGCTACATCCAGAATAACTCTGAGGACCTGAACAACGGCAAGGATACCAAGGAAATCTATACACACCTCACCTTTACCATCAACACCGAGAACATGCAGTTGGTGTTTGATTTTCTCACCAACTTCACCATCATGAGCAACCTGAAGGACTGCAGCCTCTTCTGAGGGACAGTGGGGCCTTGCAGGATGAGCCACCAGCAACTCTGCTCCCCTCCTTGAGGAAAATGGGGAAAGAAGACAAGACTCCCCAAAACACCTTGACCACTTTCCCCCTCTTCTCTCTGTTCTTGGGTCCCCAACCCCTCTCTCAGCTCCAGAGACTCAGGAGAGGAGCTGACACATGCCTCCCTGTTTCAAGCCAGACCTTAATCCAGGTGTTGGTTCTGGGAATGGCCATGGTACCCCCTTCCTGGGCATCTGTTCTGGTCTTAACCATTGTCTTGCCCTGTGATGGGATTGGGGAGCACATGCTGCGTCTCCCAAGGCCTGTGGGTGGAGGATCACTCACTTCTCCACCCTGAGATGCCTGGCTTTGATAAACACCAGCCCCTGACTAAGCCCAAGTCCAAATGTTTAAAGGGAACCTCTTTCCCNNNCCCTTCCCACTCCTACTGTGGCCCCAAGGCTCCAAAGGAAAAAGCAAAAGAAGCATGAAAAGCCACTATTCCTGGAGATGACCCGCTCAGTTTTGTAGCTTTTAAAAAAAAAAAGTGAAAAAATAAATGAAAGTAAAGGGGAATGCAAACCTAGAAAACTTTATACAGAAAAACTATTTAAAACTGTCAGATCATGACCAGCACTCACACAGCATCCTTATAGCGATTCCACATTTTGACTGTCTGACAGTTTAAACCCATCCCTGTGCTAAATTACGCCTGTGCTGGCACTGTACCCGCCCTGCCTTACACAGATTTCGATTCCAAGCACAGTTCCAGACACCTGCTAACATCACTGAGGGTTCTGTCCCAGTGGCCATGATCCTGGCTCCCATTAACCTAAATGTAGCTCCTTACTCTCAGGTAGGAACCACCTCTGCCTGTTGAGGTCCATGCTTCTTGTGTGCCTGTCCTAGTCCCAGGTCCTTCAGAATTGAACACTTCTTGGTTTTTCTCTCTTTCTTTCTCATGTTCATTTGTGTTGTTTCTTAAATTCCACATATGAGTGAAATCATAAGGTATTTGCCTTTCTCTGACTGATTTATTTCACTTAGCATAGTACTCTAGCTCCATTCATGTCCTTGCAAATGACAAGTTTTCATTCCTTTTTTAGCTGAGTAATATTCCATTCAGATTTCTTTCTCCATTCATCAATCAATGATCATTTTGGCTCTTTTTATAATTTGGCTATTGTTGATAATGCTGTTATAAACATCAGGATGAATGCATCCCTTTAATTAGGTAATTTCAGTAAATACCTAAGAGTGAAATTGCTGGATCATATGGTAGTTCCATTTTTAACTTTTTGAGGAACCTCTATACCATTCTCCAGTGTGGCTGCACCAGTTTGCATTCCTACCAACAGTGAATGACGGTTCCCCTTTCTCCAGATTCTCACCAACATTGTTGTTTCCTGGATTGTTGATTTTAGCCATTCTGATAGGTGTGAGTGATATCTCATTATAATTTTACTTTGTATTTCCCTGATGGTGAGCGATGTTGATCCCGTTTTTATGTGTCTGTTGGTCATCTGTATGTCTTCTTTGAGAAGTGTCTGTTCATGTCTTCTGTGGAGCTGCTTTGTAATTGATTTTTCATTTAAGTTTGGAGAGGAGTATCAGGGTTAAAGTCTTGCTATGGTCAATGTTACATTTTCATTTGCCAATATTCTCATCACAGGGACATTATTTTTCCACTTCTGAAATCATATTTTCATTGATATATACTTAAGCGGAGACCTTTTTGAAATTAATTATTTTAGTTATATGGCATTCTTTTCACATATTAAGTTATGTTTGGCATCTATCATTACTTTCAATTCCACTGTTAAACTCAATATGACTTATCCATTCATAAGTTGTTGGACATGTGGGCTATTTCTGTAATTTGGCCATTGTTGGTAATGCTGGTATAAACATCGGGGTATATGTACCCCTTCAAATTAGTATTTTTGTGTTCTTTGTGTAATACCTAATAGTGACAATGTTGGATTTTAAAGTAATTCTATTTTTAAATTTCTGAGGAAACTCATACTGTTTTTCAGAGTGGTCACACAATTTGCATTCCCACCAACAGTGTAAGAGGGTTCCCCCTCTCCACACCCTTGCTAACACCTACTGTATTTTGTGTGGTTGATTTGAGTCATTTTGACATGTGTGAGGTAATATCTCATTATAGTTTTGATTTGTATTTCCCTCATGATGAGTGATGTTGAGGATCTTTTTCAGTGTCAATTGGTCATCTGTATGTCTTCTTGGTAAAAAAAAAAATGTATAATCATGGCTTCTGCCCATTGTTTAAAGATTTTATTTATTTATTAATTTATTTATTTGACAGAGGGAGAGAGAGCACTTGCACAGGCAGGGGGAGTGGCAGTCAGAGGAAGAGGGAGAAGCAGACTCCCCGCTGAGCAAGGAGCCCAACACAGGGCTTGATCCCAGGGCCCTGGGATCACAACCCAAGCAGATGTCCAACCAACTGGGGCGCCTGACTTCTGCCCATTTTTAATTGCATTATTCATTTTTAGGTGCTGAGTTTAAGTTCTTTATATAATTTGGATAATAACCTGAAGTGGGAAGGGGAGGGGAAGGGTTAAATAGGTGATGGATATTAAGCACTGCACTTGTTGTGAATAGCACTGTGTGTTGTATGTAAGTGTTGAATCACACAATTGTATGCCTGACACTAATATTAAACTGTATACTAACTCTAAATTAAATAAAAACTTAAAAAATGAATAAAAAGAACAAAGAAACCTCAATATGATTCATTGGACATTCCAATTATTTTATCCTATTTGAGACACATGATTTGGTGGATACCATATTTTGATATGTCCTTGTTAATATCTGGACTTTCCATGAAAATTAATTAATGTAGTTTACTATATCATAGAACAGATGGCTCTCCATTAGTTTCTCTTTCAGAAGGTCACGTTACATATTGCACATAACAGCAATGTTAGCACCTAAATAATATTTTTTGAGAGTATTTAGTAAGTAAATACATATAAATCAATTACTGTGCCTACAGGAAGTACTCAACAATAGTAATAAAAATTAATAACATTCCTTCTAATAAGTCACAAAAATACAGTCAACTGTTATTACAACTTTGAATTATATTCCCTTACAAAATTAAATTATTCATTTCATAGTTTGATATGTGTAGTCGTATATTAATTTTTCTATTTCTCTCATTTGCATTATGGTGGTTTCATATATCACTTATATGGATAAGGAGGAGTCAAAATTAAACATATTTTAACTTCTACTTTGATATCTGAATTCACACACTATGAAATGGAAATTCTTAGTCAAACAATATACTTAGTTAAAAGTGACTGACCAGAAAGACCCATTCTTAAGTACTCTTATCAGGTGTACTTTCAATTGTACTAGTTTGTAAATTGTCTTCATCTAATCTTTGAAGTCCTTTCTGAAACCTTGGGAGGTTATCAGGGGCTGATGATAAATACCTGGATGACTTCATATTAAATCCAATACACGTATGGTTGATCATTCATATCTATGAGAGGGGAGAGTCCATCTCAACCTTGCAATTCAATTGGAGAAGATTCCAGGAAGCCACAAAGTCAACAAATAGCTACTTTAATTTAAGACCGAAATAAATAGGTCAGTAGGAACTTTCCTTGTGAGACTCATTGCTGGCATTTAAAATATATAGTCTCTGCTTTTAGCTGAGTGGCCATGTGAAAACAATTCACCAATGAATATCATGTTGGTGATCGACTTTTTGTATATGGCCAGTATTATGTTAAGACACATTTCTTCTATTCCTTGTTGTTGAGAATTCTTATTTGAAATAGTTTTGGATATTTGCAAATACTTTTTGCAGTTATTGAGATATTTTTAATATATATTTAATATATGCACTTTTCATTTATTTATTATTATATAATCTTTCATTCTGTTAAGGTAATTAATCATATTAATTAATTTGTGTATGTGGAAACATCCTTATATTCCAAATGGGCATAATCCTTTCAATGTGCCAATGAGTTTAGTTTGCTAATATTTTGTTTAAGAATTTGCAGGTATGTGAGTTCTGAAGGAAGAAATGCAAACCAATAAAATAACAATTGGAGGATTTAATATCAAACTTTCAATAATGTATAAAACATTCAACAGGAAATCAATAAAGGAACAGTAGACGTAAATAACATTATAGATCATATGGACCAAAAAGACACACACAGATCATTCCACACATCAACAGAATACAAATCCTCCCCAATGTGCATGGAACATTCTCCAGGATAGATCACATATTAGGTTACAAAATGACTCAACAAATCTAGGACTGAAATCATACCAAGCATCATCCTTATCACAATGGGATAAAACAAGAAATCAATAAAGGATGGAAAACTAAATACACGGAATTAAAGTGTAGAATCTTGAACAACCAATGATGCAAATAAGTAATCATAAGGGAATTAGGAAATATTTTAAGACAAAGGAAATTAAAAGAATTTAGCACAGCAAAATTTGTGGGGTGCAGGAAAATAGTTCCAAGAAGGAAATTTGTAGCATTATATACCCACATTAAAACAGAATTATCTCAAATAGGCAACCTAACTTTACAACTAAGGGAACGAGAAGAAGAAAAAACTAAACTGTATATTTGCAGAAGAAACAAACAAACAAAACAAAACAAAACAAAACCACATAGTAAAGATTAATGAAAAAAGGAATGGAAAAAAGAAATAAAAGAAAAGAAACTAGGGGCGCCTGGGTGGCACAGCAGTTGGGCGTCTGCCTTCGGCTCAGGGCATGATCCCGGCGTTATGGGATCAAGTCCCACATCGGGCTCTTCCACTATGAGCCTGCTTCTTCCTCTCCCACTCCCCCTGCTTGTGTTCCCTCTCTTGCTGGCTGTCTCTATCTCTGTTGAATAAATAAATAAAATCTTTAAAAAGAAAAGAAACTAAGTATTGGTTTCTAGAAATAAAAAGAAAATTTCCAAAAACTTCACCAGAGTAACAAAAAAAGATAAAAGACTCAAACACTAAAATGATAGGGGAAGCAATACAATTGGTGCTACAGAAATTAAATCATCAAGGTGCCTGAGTGGGTCTGTCAGTTAAGCATCAGCCCTTGGCTCAGATCATGATCCCAGGGTCTTGGGATTGAGCCCTGTGTTGAGTACCATGCTCAGTGGGGAGTCTGCTTCTCCCTCTGCCATTCCCTCTGCTCATGCTCTCTCTCTCTGGCTCTCTCTTAAATAAATTAATTAAATATCAAAATAAAAAAAGAAATTAAAGGTATCATAAGAACCTGCTGTAAAGAATTATATGCCAACAAATTAGAGGACATGGAAGAGATAGAAATTTCCTAAAACATACACTGTAGCAAGAAATAATGATGGAGAAATAGAAAATCTAAGCAGACCAGTAACAAATAGGGAAATTGAATAATAATAAAAAAATCTCCCCAAAAGAAAAATCCCAGAGTAAGCCCATGGTTTCAATGGAAAATTCTACCAAACTTTTAAAGAAGAACTAACAACAATTCTCAAACTCCTCAAAAAAGTTTAAAAATATGGAGCAATTTGAAGCTCATTTTATGAGGCTAGCATTACAGTGATTGCTAAAGCCATGGAGAATGGAACACACACACTACAGTCTATGGTCTATTTTTTGAATTTTCACTTTATTGAAAACTGTCTTATGCTCTTTTTATTTGGAATCAATGGTTAATGACTGCATGCAGGAATACGTTATTGTCCTCTAAAGGATTTGTCCCTTCATTCAATATCCCCATTAAAATCCTCACTTAAAAAAATCAATCCATATCTTCTTTTTTAATTATTTCATTTTATTTTTTAAATTTCAATCCATATCTTCTAATGATTAATAATTTTTTGCATTTTGGCTTCCATTTCTTGAGCATGTTTTCAACTGTTTTATCCATTAAACAATTCTGAATTATTAGCATAGTATTTCCAATCATAGAATAAATAAAATTATATAGATATAGGTATATTATTATACATATAAGGTATAATACCCATATATGCACACATAAACATACAATTAGATATTTATATCACACACAAACAAACACAAAGAGTATATATTATTAGGAGGTAGATTATGGAAACAGATCATAACAGATTCTGAATTCCATAGATAATTTTCCAGAACATTTTCTAAAACATTAGGGAGATATAGATATGTAAATAAATGAGATTAATTTATAATTAATTAAATAAAATAAAAATTAATTTTATAATTAACATGCTGGTGTGATTATGGCACATATATATGGAATAATAATATTCATTCATAAATTTTTTATGTACTCAATGCATACATTTCTCTTGCATCTATAATATTGATATGAATTCTTTTAAACAATATATGGTTAATTTTAAAGAAAATTAGGAAAAGGGAACAACTATATAGTTTAAAATTAATAACTTACAATATTGAACATTCTTTATTTTTTGTTAACTATTTTATTTATTTGAAAGACAGAGCACAACTGGGGGTAGGGAGAGGGACAAGCATACTCTCCACTGAGTGTGGAGCCTGATGTGCGGCTCGATGTCACAACCCTGAGATCATGACCTGAACCAAAATCAAGAGATGGATGTTTAACCAATGGAGCCCTCAGGTGCCCTGATACTCAACATTATTAAATTTCAGAAAATATTATTTTCTCCTATTTTCTAGTATTTTCATCTCATATATTTATGATCTAATTTCACTGTCTAGAATTATAAAACATTTACAAATGACATATTTGTGAATTGTGGTTATGTGTTCATCAAACAAACATACTACAGTTTTTTGCTTTGTATGCTACATTCGTTTAACTTACTATATTTTTGTGCCTGTTTTTATATTAAATATAAAATCATGTGTTTCATAAGATTTGTTTAATGCATCAGAGAACCAATGTGTGGATACTTTATATACTTAGTATCTATTCTCACTCTAAGTGTTAAAACAAGAAAAGTAAATACAGAATATTTCCATAAGTCACATGAACCCTACAATAAACTCTGAACAGTGGGACATAATGGCATTTTGTGGCTGTGGAGATTTCTGTCAATACAAAACCATCTCCTAATATACCTCAAGGACACGTTCTTTTTCCCTACTTGAAATTCATATCATAAATGGCCTGGCCCTCTAGAGAATTCCATGAGGAAGAATAGCAAAGCATAATTATGCCTTATAATCCTGCTTAGGTAATGTTGAGTTTTATTTGCTAGTGTATTTTGAGGACTTTTATACGTATGTTAATTGGGTATATAGGCCTATAATTTTCTCTTAGTGTCATGGTTTGGCTTCAGTATCAAGGTAATTCTAGTCTTGTAAAATTAGTTTGGAAGATTTCCCTCTACTTCAAATTTTCCTGTGACAATTTTAGGAGGCTAATTATGTAAATGTTTAATAGAATTCATCAGTGAAGCCACTTGGTCCTGGAAAGTTTTGTCAATTGTATTTATCTTAAAAAAAAAAAAAAGAACTCTCAGTTTCATTGAGGTCTTCTATTATTTTTTTCTTGTCACTATTTCATTTATTTCTGGTCTGATTTTGTTACTTCCTACTTTCTTCTAATTTTTGAATTATTTTATTCTTTTTCTTCTAGTTTCTTGAGGTACAGATTGGTTTTTTTTCTTAATGCAGGCATCTATCAATGCAAACATTCCTCTCAGAATTTGTTTTGCTGCACCCTATAAGTTTTGGTATGTTGTGTTTGCACTTAATTTGTTTCAAGATTGCTTTAATATCACTTTATATTTCTTCTTTTACCCATTGAATGATCAAGAGTGTGTTGTTTAATTTCCACATATTTGTAATTTTCCAGTTTTCTTCCTATTATTGATTTCTGGTTCCATACCATTGTGGTTGGAAGAGACACTTGATATGATTTCAACCATCTTAGATTTGTTGGCTTCTTTTGTCATCCAATATTTAATGTTTCCTGGAAAACGTCTCATGTGTAATTAAGAAGAATATGCATTCCTGCTGGAGTTGGATATATTATTCTGTATGGGGCAAAAGCAGTATCAAAATGAGACACATAGATGAAAGGGATCTAAAAATAAATCCATGTACAGCCAACTAATCTTTGAAAAGAATGTGGAAATACAATGAAGAAAGTATAGTCTCTTCAATAGTGATGGAAAACTGGATATCCATATGAAAAATAACAAAATGAGATCCTATATTATACAATTCACAGAATTAATCTGAAATAGATCAAATATTAAATGTAAGACCTAAACCCATAAAACTCCTAGAAGAAAACATGGCAAAAATTTCCTCAACATTGGTCTTGAAAATGACTTTTTGGATAGGGCACCTAAAGCTTAGACAACAAAAGCAACAATAAAAAAGTGGTACTATTTCAAACTAAAAAGTATCTCCACAACAAATGAAAACAAACAAAAAACACAATAAAATGAAAAGAATATATACAGAATGGGGAGAGGGAAACAAGATAATGGACGAGTGTATGTTCTAGTTTTATCTGGTCCCTGAATTCAGCTATTTATACATCAAATCATTCTGAACACCTGTGAATTCAATCTGGGATCTAAGAAAAGAATTGCTGCAATTCTAAAAATAGGAGATTGACCACTTTTTGCAAGGTAGGAGGTGTGGAGAGGTGAATATGGGGGGATATATTGGTAGATAAACTGTGGCGGGAAGGAGACTCTGGAAGCTGGCTACAGGAAAGTGATACAGCAGTGCAGTGTAAATCAGAATTTTTAGAAGTCTGCTCCTGTGAGGGACACCCCTACCTGAAAAGTGATCAGATGACAAAGCAGGGAAGAATCCTAGATGGAACACTGTGGCCTCAGGATCAGTGGCATTACAGAGAGAATGGGGGTGCTTGAGCTGCAGAGTTCTTAATCATTAGAACAGGGAAATTGGCTGCAGCCTGTGAGTGTGGGAGCATGGTCTCAGCTCAGTTTGCCATAAAATGTGAACCTTGGCGGGATAGAGGGACCAATCTATGTGAAGGGGCCGTGCAAAGGAAAGAAACACAGTGACCTTACTCCTTCCCCTGGGAAGGGCAGTGCAGGTGTGCACACAATCAGGTGACTTCTCTCCATGTGGGGGCTCTGCAAGTGGCAGGCCCTCTGTGACCCACCTCCCCCCTGGGAATATCTGAATGGTTTGCACTGCAGGAGTCTGCAGAGTTTAGCACACACAAAATGAAGATGGCTATTCCCTGAGGGTTTATTGAAGAGATGGGTCCTCTATCTTTCAGCTCCAGGTCTGGAGATCAGGTGCCACTATTTTAATTTTCATCCTCTAAGCTGGGTGGAAAGCCTTTGGGGAATAAAAGCCATATAAAGCAACCTGAAGCATCTTACACTGCCTCCGGACCCCTGACAAGGGGCAATGCAAGACTACACAGTCAAACACATCTGAGAATCTGAGCAGCGGACCCCCCCCCCCTTGAAGACCAGATGGAACATCACAGGAATACCAAGTTTATGAAGCACTGCAAAATTCCGGCCCTGGGGGAAAATAGTATATAGAACTTGAAGGTTTTTTTTCCCCTCATGTTTCTTTTAATTTCAGGTTAGAATGTTCTTTTTTTTTTTCTTTTTCAACTAGTTTCTTATTTTATCAACTCTTTAAGTCTCATTAACTGTCATTTTTACATTTACATTTTATAGATATATACTTTGTTTTTGTCTTCCTTTCAATGTATTCAATTTTATTTTTGTATATATGTATACATATACATTTTGCTTTATTTAAAATTGTGGGATTTAGTGTCTTCTAACAAACAGACCAAAATCCACCCAGGACCAAGTAGATCACCCTGTTTTGTTCACTTGGGACACTACGTTCTCTCCTTTCCCCCCTTTTCTTTCCATATTTTTTTTCTTTTTCTTTTCTTTTTGGTTATTGACCTTTTCAGATTTGTCTAGTGTATTTTGCTTGGGTTGTGGCTGATATTTTTTATTTTGTTCTCTCCTTCATCCATTATTCTCTGGGCAAAATGACTAGGAGGAAGAATTCAAAACAAGAGGTAATAATCTCTGCCACACACCTAATCAAAGTGGGTATAAGTAAAATGTCAGAGCTAGAATTCAGTATAACAATTATAAAGTTACTACCTGGGCTTGAAAAAAGCATAAGAGATGCTAGAAAATCTCTTAGTGCAGCAATAATACCTAATTGGGCTGAAATTAAGAAAAAGCTTTAACTGAGATGCAGTCTAAAATGGATGCTCTGACAGCTATGGTACATGACTCAAAAGAGTCAGTGACATAGAAGAAAAGATGACAGAAAGGAAGGAATTGAGAAAAAGAGAAAAGAAAAAAAACAACTAATGGACCATGAAGGGAGGCTTTGAGATAGCAGTGATAACATAAAGCAAAACAATATGAGAATTACTGATGTCACAGAGGAAGAAAAAAGAGAGAGGGTCAGAAGGTATACTTCAGCAAATCATAGCTGAAAACTTCCCTAATTTGGGGAACAAAACAAGCATTTCAGGACAGCAGGTACAGAGAACCCCCATCAAAATCAATAAAAATAGATCAACAACCCAAAATAATACATGGAGGCTAAAAAAAAATCCTACTAAAGAACAATATTTCAACCAGGAAACTAAAGAAAATTTTTTAAAAAATTGTGGAAACTAATAACAATGAAAGCATAACTGTTCAAAACTTTTGGGATAGAACAATGGTGGTCCTAAGGGGAAAGTACATAGCAATACAAGCCTTTTTTAAAAAAGAAAAAAACTCAAATACACAAGCTAACCTTACACCTAAAGGGGCTGGAGATAGAACAGGAAATAAAGCCTAAACCCAGTAGGAGAAATATAATAAAGATTAGCACAGAAATCAAGGAAATAGAAACAAAAAGAACAGTAGAATATATCGATGATACCAGCAGCTGGTTCTTTGACATAATTAATAAATCAATAAATCCCTACCCAGCCTTATCAGAAAGAACAGATAAAGACTCAAATTAATAAAATTATGAATGAAAGATTAAAGATCACAACCAAGATCAAGGAAATACAAACAATTTTAAGAACATATTATGAACAAACATATGCCAACAAATTAGGAAATCAGCATGAAATGGAAGCATTCTTGGAAACTTATGAACTACCAAAACTGAAACAGGAAGAAATAGAAAACCTAAACAGACACATAACCAGCAAGGAAATTGAAGCAGTAATTAAAAATCTCACAACACACAAGAGTCCAAGGCCAGATGGCTTCCCAGGGGGAATTCTAACCAACATTTAAAGAAGAACTAATACCTATTCTTCTGAAGCTGTTCCAAAAAGTAGAAATGGATGGAAAATTTCCAAACTCTTTCTATAAGGCCAGCATTACCTTACTCCCAGAACCAGACAAAGATCCAATCAAAAAGGAGAATTACAGACAAATATCTATGATGAATATGGATGCCAAAAATTGCAGCAAGATACTAGCCAATAGGATCCAACAGTATATTAGAAATATTATTCACCAAAATGAAGTGGGATTTTTCCCCTGGGCTTCAAGTTTGGTTCAACATATACAAATCCATCAATGTGATACATCACATTAATGAAAGAAAGGATCAGAACCATATGATCCTTTTAATTGATGAAAAAAAAACATTTGACATAATACAGCATTCTTTCTTGATTAAAACTCTTCACAGTGTAGGGATAGAGGGAACCTACCTCAAAAACATAAAAGCCATCTATCTAAAGCCAACAGTGAATATTATTTCCAATTGGGAAAAAACTGAGAGCTTTTCCACTAAGGTCAGGAACATGACAGGGATACCCACTCTCACCACTGTTATTCAACCTACTACTAGAAGTCCTAGCCTCAGCAATCACACAACAAAAAGCAATAAAAGGCATGCAAATTGGAAAAGAAGTCCAACTCTAAGTCCAACGTGGCAGGACATAAAATCAATGCACAGAAACCTGTTGTGTTTCTATATACTAACAATGAGACAGAAGAAAGAGAAATTAAGAAGTTGATCCCATTTAGAATTTCACCAAAAACTATAAGATACGTAAGAATAAACCTAACCAAAGAGGCAAAGGATTTGTATTCTAAAAACTACAGAACACTTATGAAAGAAACTGACAAAGACACAAAGAAATGGAAAAAACATTCTATGCTCATGGATTGGAAGAATAAATGTTGTTAGATGTCTATGCTACCCTGAGCAATCTACACATCCAATGCAATCCCTATCAAAATGCCTTCAACATTTTTTTTTTTACAGAGCTGGAACAAATAATCCTAAAATTTGTATGGAACCAGAAAAGTCCCCGAATAGTCCTGGAATGTTAACAGGAAAACTAAAGCTGGGGGCATCACAATGCCGGAGTTCATGCTATAATACAAAGCTGTGACAATCAAGGCAGTACGGTACTACCACAAAAACAGACACATAGAACAATGGAACAGAGTAGAGAACCCAGAAAGAGACTCTCAATGATATGATCAACTAATCTTCTACAAAGCAGGAAAGAATACCAATGGAAAAAGACAGTCTCTTCAAGAAATGGTGCTAGGAAAATTGGACAGTCACATGCAGAAAATTAAACTGGATTGTTATCTTACACCATATACAAAATAAACTCAAAATGGATGAAAGACCTCAATCTGAGACAGAAAACCATCAAAATCCTAGAGGAGAATACAGGCAGTAATTACTCTGACATTGGCCTCAGTGACTTCTTTCAAGACATGTCTCTAAAGAGAAGGGAAATAAAAGCATAAATGAACTACTGGGACTTCGTCAAAATAAAACCTTCTGCACAAGAAAGGAAACAGTCAGCAAAATTTAAATTCAACCTACAGAATGGGAGAATATATTTGCAAATGACATATCTGATAAAGGGCTAGAATAGAAGATCTATAAAGAACTTAACAAATTCAAGACCCAAAGAACAAATAATCCAGTCAAGAAATGGGAAGAAGATATGGACAGACACCTCCAAAGAAGACATACAAATGGCCAACAGACACAGGAAAAAGTGCTCAACATCACTCAGCATCAGGGAAATGCATATCAAAACAAAAATGAGATACCAGTTCATACCAGTCAGAATGGCTAAAATTAACAAGACAAGAAACATCAAATTTTTGTGAGGATGCAGAGAAAGGGCAATACTCTTAAACTGTTAATGGGAATGCCCACTAGTATAGTCACTCTGGAAAACAGTATGGAAGTTCCTCAAGGAGGTAAAAATAGAGCTACCCTACAACTCAGCAGTAACACTACTATGTATTTATCCCAAATTCATATGTAGTGATTCAAAAGGGCACTGGCACCCCAACGTTTAGAGCAGCAATGTCTACAATAGCCAAACAGTGGAAAGAGCCCAGATGTCCATCGACAGATGAATGGATAAAAAAGAAATGGTATATATGCACAATGGAATACACTTAGCCACCAGAAAGAATGAATACTTACCATTTACATTGATGTGGATAGAACTGGAGGGTATTTTGCTCTTCAAAATAAGTCAATCAGAGAAAGACAATTATCATATGGCATATGTTTTCCTCATATGTGGAATAAAAGAAATAGTGTGGCAGATCATAGAGGAAGGGACAGAAACTGAATTGGCAATTCATCAGAGAGGGAGAAAAACCATGAGACACTGTTAATAGGAAACAAACTGAGGGTTCCTGGAGGGGAGGCAGGTGGATGATTGGGTAATTGGGTGTGGGGCATTAAGGAGGGCCATTGATGTGATGAGCAATGGATGTTATGTGCAACTGATGAACACTACATCTGAAAATAGTGATGTACTATATGTTGGCTAATTGAGTTAAAATAAATAAAAAAAAGAAAAAGAAAAAAAAGGAAAAAAGAATACATGTAGAATGGGAACATATTTAAACCACAAATCTGACAAGGTACTGATATCTAAAATATGGAAGAGGGGTGCCTGGGTGGCTCAGTCGTTAAGCATCTGCCTTCAGCTCAGTCATGATCCCAGGGTCCTGGATTGAGCCCTGCATGGGGCACCCTGCTCAGTGAGAAGACTGCTTCTCCCTCTCCCACTCCCCCTGCTGGTGTTCCCTCTCTTGCTGTGTCTCTCTCTGTCCAATAAATAAATAAAATCTTTTAAATAATAAAATAAATAAAATAAAATATGGAAGGAACTCAAACAACTCAATAGAAAAAATGTGATTAAAATAGAGAAAAGAGGGGCACCTGGGTGGTGCAGTTGTTAAGCGTCTGCCTTTGGCTCAGGGCATGATCCTGGCGATCTGGGATCAAGCCCCACATCAGGCTTCTCTGCTAAGAGCTTGCTTCTTCCTCTCCCACTCCGCCTGCTTGTGTTCCCTCTCTCGCTGGCTGACTGTCTCTCTCTGTCAAACAAGTAAATAAAATCTTTTAAAAAAATAGGGAAAAGAGTTGAATAGACATTTTTCCCCAAGGAAATACAAATGTTGAGCAAGTGCTTTCAAAAATACTCAATATCACTAATCAGTAGAAAAATGCAAATAAAAACCATGACAAAGTGCAACTCACACATGTTAGAATGATATAATTTTAAAAACAAAATATAATGTTAGTGATGCTATGGAGACGAGGGAATACTTGTACACTTTTGATCAGAATGTGAATTGATACAGTCATTAAAGAAAATAGTATGGAGGTTCCTTAAAACATTTTAAAATAGAACTACCATAAGATCCAGTAATGTCACATCTGGGAATTTATATAAAGGTAATAATATCATCATTTTTTTCCAATTTTATATTATTTTTATTATACTATGTTAGTCACCATACAGTACATCCCTAGTTTTTGATGTAAAGTTCCATGATTCATTACTTGCGTACAACACCCAGGGCACCATGCAATACATGCCTTCCTTAATACCCATCATTTTGAAGTGCTATCTGCACTCTAATATTTATTACATGATTATTTACAATAGCCAAGATATGAAGCAAACTAAATGTTGTTTGATGAATAAAGAAAATCTACTAAAAATATACAATGGAATATCATTTATCCTTTAAAAAAGGAAGGAAATCTTGCCTTTTGTGACAACAAGGATGAACCTGGAGGAAATTATGTTAATTGAAAAAAATGTCACATGGCAGAAGATACATACTATATGAATCATTATGTGTGGAATCTCAAAAAAGAAACAAGTAAGAAAAACCCAAACTGAGAAACAGAGAGTAGAAGCATGGTTGCCAGTGGTTGGGAATTTGGGGAGATTTTGGTGAAAGGGTACAGGGTTTCAGGTTAAGATAAATAAGTTCTGAGGATTTAATGTGCAGCGTGGTGACCACATTTAATAATACTGTAGTATAAACTGAAATTTGGTAAGATAGATCTTAAATCTTTGTGGAAAAAAGTGATAACTATGTGAATAGGTGTGTTAACTATGGTAATTGCTTCACACTGTACATGTATATCAAATCATCACATTGTACACTTATATTCAATCTTATTTATCATGTATGCTTCAGTAATGATGAACAATAAAATATAAAATATAAATATTTACATGTTTGGTGGATTTCATGATTCTTACTCAAAGAAAGATCTCAAATGATATGGCTTTGACTTTGAATTGAGTTGAATCCATGTGAATCCATACTATAAGTATTAGATGTAGATTTTTACCCACTATTTCTGTCCCTTAGCATTTTAATCATTTGTTTCATTTCTAAAATCTCCATGAAAAATTAGTCACTGCAGGTTTGTGATTTTTAAACGCTTTTAATATATGAAATTAGGGAAGCAAATAGAATCAATGTGGAATCCCTCTGCTGTATTTCTGGATTGCAGACGATTGCCAGCATAACCTTCTCTAGGATTTTGGTGCTGTTTACAAATATATTTATACTATGGTAAAATGAGAACAACAACAACAACAAGTGTTCCCTGGGCCCTCCCAGGGTACAGCTACCACATGGCTTGGAACACTGAAGGGAACAAATCCCCATCACTTAGAGCCATTGTGGTCTTCTTGCTAAAGTGTGACAGAAGTTTTGGCATCTCAATCTCATTTACTATATAGGTCCCCGTTAAGTCCAGATCTCAATTAGCCAATACAGTAGACTATTAGAACACTTTTCAGGTACTCAAAAAACACATTAAATTATAAACCTAGCATGAGTATACCTGTGGAAATGAGTACTACCCTATCCATCTTCTACTATATTCTCTTTGATCTAACACCCTTAGAATCAACTTCCATGCACACGATCCATATTTCTTCCAACATAAGTTGTCACTATCCTGTGATTCATTTAGTTCATAAGCACTGCTTTTCAATACAGTTTCTTTAGGTCTCCTGCTATGTTCTGCTGGAATCTTAATCTCCCTATGTCACTGGAAGAAATGAGAAAAGTTTGGAAACATGACAAAAAGAGAATTTCACCTCCTTGCAAAGACTTCTCGCAGATGGAGCCAATGGAATAATTCTTTGTGTGGGTTAGTTGATTCTCTCAAATAAGCGGGATTGTGTGGAATGCTTATATCATCAAACAATGTTCAGGAATTTCAGGTTCAAATTTCCCAGCCTTGTCTGAGTCGACATAAATGTCTGCAATCCATTTCCCAGTGTCCCACTATTCCCAAACAATGCCCTTTCTTTGTGTAAGATATTTTGGATATTCTCTGTATTTGAATTCTCAGGAAAAAAGAACAAATTATCTGTGTGTATATATAGACAGGTCTATCTATCTGTCATCTATCTATCTATCATCTATCTATCTATCTATCTATCTATCTATCTATGTATCTATCATCTATCTATGTACCATCTATCTATCATCATCTATCCATCTAATCTGTATATATGGTATATATATACACTACATTAGCCCGTGCAATTATTTGGAATGTTCAAAATCTGCAGTGTGTGCTACAAGGCTGGAAATTCAAGGGATAGTTAATATGTCAGCTCAAAACCAATGGTTGACTACTGGAGAGCCAGGGAAGAGCCGATGTTGCAGTTAATGTCCAAACGCCACTATAGCTGCAGAACTCATTTATACTTAGCAGGAAGTCCATCTTTTTTTTTTCTGTTCATCCAACACCTTGACCACCCTCTTGGGCCTTACTCTTGGGCCATGCTCTCCTCCAGGTTTCTGTGACATATACACATTCCTAACTTTCTGACCAAAAGTGACCTTTTTTATCCCATGTTGAATTTCTCCTTAGCTCAACTAACACTTTTTACTGTAACCCAAGGGTCTGTTTATGGCTTTCTTTATGTTATGTTTTTCGGAGAATTCTGAGTAGCTGAAGTTATAAAACCTGAAGTTTAGATCTCCTCCTTCGGTATTTACTTTGAATTTCCAACTAGAACTGAATAGTAAACTGAATACATATTTGATATTTCATATATGTCACAAACCTAATATGGCCAAAATATCTATCCAACCAACAAACACATTATGTCCTTGTTTTTCTCATGTATCATTCTCAATAAAGATAGCCACCAATGAAATTCTAAGGTCACACAAAAAATATAAAACTAGTTATTATCTTTGCTGACACAGTTCCATAACTGCATGCAAGCTGCCCTTCAGCAGGTAATATCAGCTCCTACTCCAAATATTTCTGATATCTAAACATTTCTTTACATCATGTCCTACTTTCCCTCTTCACACCACTATGATTCTTTCTTCTGTTCCCAGAAAAGCCACCTAAACAATCTCCCAAATTTATGTCTCGTTCAACAAATCTTTCTGTACAGACCAGTGATATTCAATTTTAAAACAAACAAAAAACAAAAATAATAAGAGAGTGAACAACTAAAGAAACAACAATGTTAAATGATTATTTTTAGCAATGCAATAATATTAAAGTACTTTATTATTTTTTTTAAATATTCATTTAATTACTATATAATGTCTTATTAGTTTCAGAGGTAGAGTGGAGTGATTCATCATTCTCATATAATACCCAGTGCTAATTACATCACATGTTTTCCTTAATGTCCATCACCCAATGACACCACCCCCCCTTCTCTCCAGTAACCCTCATTTAGTTTCCTATTATTAAGAATCTCTTATGGTTTGTCTCCATCTCTGATTTCATCTTGTTTTACTTTTTTCTCTCTTCCCCTATTTTCACCTCTGTCTTAAATTCCACATATGAGTGATATCATATGACAATTGTTTCTCTCTGATTGACTTATTTCACTTAGCATAATACCCTCTACTTCTGTCCACATCATTGCAAGTGGCAAGACTTCATATTTTTGATGGCTGGGTAATATTCCATTTTATGTATATACCACTGCTTCTTTATCTGTTCATCTCTCAAGGGATATCCTGGCTTTTTCCATAGTTTGCTTATTATGGACATTGCTGCTATAAACATTGGGGTGTATGTGCCCCTTTGGATCACTATATTTGTATATTTGTGGTAAATATCCAGTAGTGCAATTGCTGGGTCACAGGGTAGCTCTATTTTCAGCTTTTTGAGGACCCTCCATACTGTTTTCTGCAGTAGCAGTACTACCTTGCATTCCCACCAACAGTATAAGAGGGTTCCACTTTCTCTGCATCCTCGCCAACATCTGTTATTTCCTGACTTGTTAATTTTAGCCATTCTGAATGGTGTGAGGAGGTATCTCATTGTGGTTTGTATTTGCATTTCCCTGATGCTGAGTGATGTTGAACATTTTCTGATGTGTCTGTTGGTTATTTGTATGTCTTCTTTTAAGAAATGTCTGTTCATGTCTTCTGCCCCTTTCTTGACTGGATTATTTGTTCTTTGAGTGTTGAGTTTGATACGTTCTTTATAGATTTTGGATACTAGCCCTTTATGTGATATATCCTTTTTCTTTTTAAAAACTTTTTATTTATTTATTTGACAGGGAGAGATAGCCAGTGAGAGAGGGAACACAAGAAGGGGGAATGGGAGAGGAAGAAGCAGGCTCCTAGGGGAGCAGGAGGCCTGATGCGGGGCTCAATCCCAGGACTCTGGGATCACACCCTGAGCTGAAGGCAGATGCTTAACGACTGAGCCACCCAGGCCCCCCTTTTACCTGATATGTCATTTGCAAATATCTTCTCCCATTTTGTTGGTTGTCTTTTGGTTTTGTCAACTGTTTCCTTTGCTGCGCAAAAGCTTTTTATCTTGATGAAGTCCCAATAGCTCATTTTTGTCTTTGTTTCCCTTGCCTTTAAAGACCTGTCTAGCCAGAAGTTGCTGCGGGTGAGGTCAAAGAAGTTTCTGGCTGTGTTCTCCTCTAGGATTTTGATAGATTTCTATCCCACATTTAGGTCTTTTGCCCATTTGAGTTTATCATTGTGTATGGTGTAAAGAAATGGTCCAGTTTCATTCTTCTGCATGTGGCTGTCCAATTTTCCCAACACCATTTATTGAAGAGACTGTGCTTTTGTATTGGATATTCTTTCCTTCTTTGTCAAAGATTAGTTGACCACAGAGTTGAGGGTCCATTTCTGGGTTCTCTTTTCTATTTCATTGTTCTATGTGTCTGTTTTTGTGCCAGTACCATACTGTCTTGATGATTAGAGCTTTGTAATAGAACTTGAAGTCCGGGATTGTGATGCCACTAGTTTTGGTTTTCTTTTTTAACTTCCCTTTGGCAATTTGGGGGACTTTTCTGATTCCGTACAAATTTTAAAATTACTTGTTCCAGTACATTGAAAAAAGGTGATGGTGTTTGGATAGGGATTGCATTGAATGTGTAGATCGCTCTAGGTAGCATAGAGATTTTAACAATATTTTTTCTGCCAATCCATAAGCATGAAAGTCTTTTCCATTTCTTTGTTTCTTCAATTTCTTTCACAGGTGTTCTATAATTTTCTGAGTACAGATCCCTTGCCTCTTTGGTTAGGTTTATTCCTAGGTATCTTATGGTTTTAGGTGCAATTGTAAATGGGACCTACTCCTTGATTTCTCTAGCCTCTGTCTCATTGTTAGTATAGAAATGCAAATAACTTCTGTGCATTGATTTTGTATCCTGCCTCCTTGATGAATTCCTGTATCAGCTCTAGAAATTTTGGGGTGGAGGCTTTTGGGTTTCCCACATAGAGTATCATGTCATCTGCAAAGAGTGAGAGTTTGACTTTTGCTTTGCCAATTTGGATGCCTTTTATTTATTTTTGTTGTCTGATTGCTGAGGCTAGGACTTTTAGTACTATGGTGAACAGCAGTGGTGATAGTGGGTATCCTTGCCATGTTCCTAATCTTAGGGGACAGCCCCAGTTTTTCCACATTGAGAATGATATTCATTGTGGGCTTTCCTATATGGCTTTTTCTGATATTGTGGTAGGTCCTCTATCCCTACACTGTGCAGAGTTTTAATCAAGTAAGAATACTGAATTTTGTCAATTTTTTGCATCTATTGAGAAAATCATATGTTTCTTGTCCTTTCTTTTATTAATGTAATGCATCACATTGATTGATTTGCAGATGTCGAAGCACCCTTACAGCCCAGAAATAAACCCCATGTGGTCATGGTGAATAATCCTTTTAATGTACTGTTGGATCCTATTAGCTACTATTTTGGTGCAAATTTTTGCATCCATGTTCATCAAGGAGATTGGTCTGTAATTCTCCTTTTTGGTGGGTTCTATGTCTGGTTTGGGATCAATATCATGCTGGTTTCATAGAATGAGTTTGGAGGTTTCCCTTCCATTTCTATTTTTTTGAAAGAGCTTCAGAAGAATAGGTATAAATTCTTGAAATGTTTAGTAGAATTCCCTCGGGAAGCTCTGTGGCCCTGGACTCTCATTTGTTAGAAGATTCTTAATTACTGCTTCACTTTCCTTGATGGTTATGGGTCTCTTCAGGTTCCTACTTCTTCCTGTTTCTGTTTTGGTAGTTTATACCTCTCTGGGAATGCTTCCATTTCTTCCAGATTGCCTAGTTTGTTGGCATATAGTTGTTCATAGTATGTTCTTATAATTGTTTGTATTTTTTCAGTGTTGGTCCTCTTTCATTCATTATTTCATTTATTTAGGTCTCTTCTCTTTTCTTTTTCATAAGTCTGGCCAGAGTTTTATCAATCTTATTAATTCTTTCATAGAATCAGCTCCTGGTTTCACCAACCTGCTCTACTGTTCTTTTGGTTTTTATTTTATTGATTTCTGTTCTAACCTTTATTATTTCTCTTCTCCTGCTGGGTTTAGGGTTTATTTGCTATTTTTCCTGCAGGTCATTTAGGTTTAAGGATAGGTTGTATATTTGAGACCCTTCTTGTTTCTTGAGAAAGGCTTGTAGTGCTATGTACTTCCATCTTAAAGACCAACTTTGTTCGTACCAAAGGTATTGAACACTTGTGTTTTTATTTTCATTTGTTTCCATGATTTTTTTAAGTTCTTAAATTAATTAAATTAATTACAGTTAAATTAATTTTCTGGTTGACCCATTCATTCTTTAGTAGGGTGCTCTTTATCCTCCATGTATTTGATTTTCTGTTGTGATTGAGTTCGTTTCACAGCATTTTGATCTGAAAATATGCAGGGAATAATCCCAATTTTTGGTACCTGTTGAGACCTGATCTATGACCCAGGATGTGATCTATTCTGAAGAATGTTCCACATGCACTGGAGAAGAATGTATATTCTGCTGCTTTAGGATAGAATATTTTGAATATATATGTGAAGCCCATCTGGTCCAGTGTGTCATTCAAAGCTCTTGCTTCCTTGTTGATCTGCTTAGGTGATTTGTCCATTGCAGTGATTGGTGTGTTAATGTCCCCTACTAATGTTGTATTATTATTGCTGTGTTTCTTTAATTTTGTTATAAATTGGCTTATATAATTTGCTGCTCCCATATTAGGGGCATGAATATTTACAATTGTTAGATCTTCTTGTTGGGTAGACCCTTTAATTATCATATAGTGTTCTTCTTCATCTCTTATTACATTTTTTGGTTTATTTTATTTTATTTTTATTTTTATTTTTATTTTTTTTATTTTTTTTATTTTATTTTTTTTTAATTTTTTTTTATTATAATTTCACATTTTTTGGTTTAAATCTAATTTATCTGATATAGAGATTGCTACCCCAGCTTTCTTTTGTTGCCATTAACATGAAAAACTTTTTCCCACCACCTCACTTTAAATCCGAAGATCACTTTGGGTCTAACATGAGTCTGTTGCAAGACAGCACATCAACAAGTCTTGTGTTTTTATCCAATCTGATAATCTGTGTTTTTTTTTTTTCCATTGGAGCATTTAACCCATTTACCTTCAGAATAACTATTGAACATTATGAATTTACTGTCATTGTATGATCTGTAAAGTCCCTCTTTTACATACTGCCTCTGTTTCTTTGTGGTCTATCTTACTTAGGGCTCTCTCTTTGCTTAAACAATCACTTTTAATATTTCTTGTAGGGCTGGTTTGGTGACTACAAATTCTTTGGGTTTCTGTTTGTCCTAGAAGATTTTTATCTCTCCTATTTTGAATGACCTTCTAGCTGGATAAAATATTCTTGGCTGCATATACTCCTCATTTAGCACCCTGAGTATATCATGCCAGCTATTTTTGGCCAGCCAAGTCTCTGTGCAGGGTTCTTCTGCCAGTCTAATATTTCTACCCTTGCATGTTGTGGACCTCTTGTCCTGAGCTACTTTCGGGATTTTCTCTTTGTTGCTGAGGTTTGCAAGTTTCACTATTATGTGTCACGGTGTTGACCTATTTTTATTAAATTTGAGGAGGGTTCCCTTTGCCTCTTGGACTTGGATGTCTGTTTCCTTCTGTAGGATATGGAAGTTCTCTGCTATAATTTGCCCCAATACACCTTCTGTTGTTCTTTCTCTTTCCTCTTCGTCTGTGATCCCAATTATTCTAATATTGTTTCACTTTATGGTGTCACTTATTTCTCGAGTTCTCCTCTCATTATCCAATAGTTGTTTATGTCTTTTTCTGAGCTTCTTTTTTCCATTATTTTGTCTTCTATATCAGTAATTCTGTCTTTTGCCTCATTTATGCTAACAGTTAGAGCCTCCATTTTTTAATAATATTTTTATTATGTTATGTTAGTCACCATACAGTACATCCTTAGTTTTTGATGTAGTGTTCCATGATTCATTAATTGTGTATAACACCCAGTGCTCCATGCAATGTGTGCCCTCCTTAATACCCTCACTGGGCTAGCCCAACACCTCCCCTGAAGCCCTCAGTTTGTTTCCCAGAGTCCATAGTCTCTCATGCTTCATTTCCCCTTCTGTTTACCCCCCTTCATTCTTCCCTTCCTTCTCCTACTGATCTCCCTGCTATTTCTTATGTTCCATAAATGAATGAAACCATATGATAATTGTCTTTCTCTGCTTGATTTATTTCACTCAGCATAATCTCCTTCAGTCCCATCCATGTTGCTGCAAATGTTGGGTAATCGTTCTTTCTGATGGCTGAGTTATATTCCATTGTATATATGGACTACATCTTCTTAATCCAGTCATCTTTTGAAGGGCTTCTCAGATCCTTCCATGATTTAGCTATTGTGGACAATGCTGCTATGAACATTGGGGAGCATATGACCTTTCTCTTCACTGTGTCTGTATCTTTGGGGTAAATACCCAGTAGTGGAATTGCTGGGTCATAGTGTAGCTCTATTTTTAACTGTTTGAGGGACCTCCACACTGTTTTCCAAAGTGGCTGTACAAACTTGCATTCCCACCAACCTTACACCAGCTAGCATGGCAAAAATTGACAAGGCAAGAAACAACAAATGTTGCAATTTTTGCCATTCTAACAGGCATAATGTGGTATCTCAATGTGATTTTGATTTGAATTTCCCTGATGGCCCTCCATTTTTTATTGTATCGATTTAATAGCTTTTTTTTTCATCCTGATTAGTTTTTTATTTATTTCTTCAGAAAGGGATTATCTACTGTCTTCTATTTTTTTTCAAGCCCAGCTAGTATTCTTATAATTGTTATTCTGAACTCTAGTTGTTACATCTTATTTATATCTGTACTGAATAAGTCCCTGGGAATCAGTACTGCCTCTTTTTCTCTTCTTTGAGGTGAGTCTTGTCATTCTGTCCAGAATAGATGAACTAGAGTACAAAATACTATAATGTCAGCAACAATTCCAGAGAAATATACACTAAACAAATTAGATGACACCTGTAACTGGGAAAAAAAAAGGAAAATTAGAAAATTAAAAAAAAAATAAAACAAAAGGAAAACCACAGAGAATATAATCAGACAGGTGGACAGAACAGAGCAGTACACTGAATCCTGTTGTATTTTGGTCTGTTTATTGGAAAACAGGATCCCAAAATTGTAAATAAGGAAAAACTTACATACTTACAAAACCAAAATTAAATACAAAGAAAGGATAGAATGTTATTGAAAAAAATGAAATTTATAAAAAAAATTAAGAAAGTTGATAAAATAGGACTTTGGTTGGAAAAGGAAAGAGGAAAAATAAAATAGAAAAAAATGACGAATCGTGGGGAAAACAAAAACAAACAAAAAAAAACCATGAACTCTGTATGCCATATTCCCTTCACGCTGGAGTTTTGCAGTCCTCAATGATGGGTAAACTTTGTCTTGGCTGGATGTTCTTGCTGATCTTTTTGGGGAGGGTCCTGTTGCTTTGATTATCATGTGTCTTTGTCCTGGGCAGAATTGCACTGCCCTTGCTAGGGGGCCAGGCTGATTAATCTGCTTCCTGGATTTCTCTATGAGGTTTTTGTTGCCGGATGTCTTTCCATGCCTCTTTAGAGACTGAGAAGGAAATGGTGACCTCCCAATCTACAGCCCCACATCTGAGAGTTCAGGACCCACTCCTAAATGTGTCTTCAGGGAAAAACAGTCAATCACTCTTGTCTCCCTGGTCTCTCTCCACTCTCTGTGCTCACTCAGGCTGTGACTAAGAGTTTGCATGTCAGGGGCACCTGGGTGGCTCAGTTGGTTAAGCATCTGCCCTCAGCTCAGGTCAGGATCCTGGGGTCCTGTGATTGAGTCCTGCATCAGGCTCCCTGCTCAGTGGGGAGCCTGCTTCTCCCTCTCCCTCTGCTGCTCTCCTTGCTTATATTCTCTCTCCTTCTCTCTGTCAAATAAATAAATAAAATCTTTAAAAAAAAGTTTGTATCTCAGATGTAAAACCTTATTTTGAGTCTCCAAATTCCACAGACTCCTGTGGTGCACACCAGTGACACTCCTCCTGGGGGAGGAAGGGTTGTGTCGCTGGCCCTACTGCTTGCTGGGCGCTTGATCAGAGAGCAGTCACCCAACCATGCCACAGTTCACTATTTATAGCAACCCCAAGCTGAGAGCCTACTCCTGTGCTGGCTGATTATAGGGAACTCAGCCACATTCAGGTACCCCCATTCTTTCTGTCACCCAAGGGGATCCTGAGACCACACTACCCCACCTAGGATTCTGCCAGCTTTGACAACTGTGTGCCTTTCAGGCAGGGACACCTTTCACCAGAGCAGACTTCTAAAAGTCCTGATTTTGTGCTCTCCTGTTATATCACTTTCTTGTACTGGCTTATGTATGCTTCCTCTGCCAAGGTTTATCTTCACATATATTGCCTCAGATTCACTTCTCCTCATCTCCTACCTTGCACAAAGTGGTCTACTTTTCTATTTGTAGAGTTATAGCTAATCTTTTCTTAGATCTCTGGTTCATTTCACAGGTGTTCAGAATGATTAGAGTGTTATCTAGCTGAATTCGTGGGACCAGATGAAACTAAGGTCTCTTACTCATCTGCCATCTTAGACCTTCTCAAGGTCAAAATATTTCACTCATATCCTGAAATCTTTAAAATGAAAAAAAAACAGTAAGAAGAATATAAAAAATTCTTAGTATATTTCAAAGTTCACAATGAATGTAATATTGTCTAATTCTCTGACTTCATCTAATAGTATTAGTCTTTTTATCGTTCTGCACTAGCAACATTGCATTTTTTCTATTACTGAAACAAATTTTGTCTAGCTTTGAGGTTTGTATATGCTGCTCACTTTAGATAAAATGGTACAAGGATGTTTACCAACTCCCTCCTCTTATTTAACAGGACTCAATTCAGTTCTCATATGACTGAAAGTCTTTTCCTTTACCACTAAATATGAATCATGATGATTATGATGATGAATATGACAATTTTTTTTCAACATCAAGCCCTCATAATTACCTGAAATTGTTGTGTTCCCTACTAGTTAACTTGTGTATTAGTTATCACGTTCTGTAGACTATAAACCCCATGAAATTGAAATAATTCATCTTTTTCCCTGATAGTTCTCAGTTTCTATAAATATTCTTGGCATATATTAAATATAAAACAAATATTTATTAAATAATTGAATGCTGAGGGATGAAAAATACATGGTGACTTATTGGATTTAAAGGACAAAGAGACTATATAGACTCTCATGTCTTGATTTCAGGTTTAGACAAATAAAGGGACATTGGTCACATTCCCTGAGATATAAATAAGCTCATGGGGCAGGTTGAGAGGGGGTAAGTTTGAGTGGTGGTAAGATTAGTTGCAGTACAGTGAGCACAATTTGGGGCATGACATGTGAAACAACTTGATATATGAAAGGGAAAAAATGCATTAAAACAATTATCAAGTTTCAGAGTTCAGAAGGCATTTAAGATCACAGATATTGTTAGATATGAGAGGTAATTAAACCAATGACCATCTGTAATTTAAAGAGAACAGAGTGTCTAAAATCCTTCAAAAAGAAACACCAGAAATTTAGAGTCTGGTGAATGAATAAGTTTACAGTGGTGAATGATCCTAGAAACAAAATAAAGGTCTTGTAAATACAAAAGGTAGCCATCAGTCTGTTGAGCAAGTGAATGTTTAATGTAGTGACAAAAAAAATAGCAATTACTCTCTAAGTTAAATCTGGGGATGGAAATCATGTTTCAGGGGTTCAGTGATGAATTTGATGAGGGAAAGTAGAGAAACTGATTATCAACCAGTTTCTTTCACAGATTGGTTTTGAGTAGGAGGAGGGAGGTTACATTATGGTGCCAAGATTTTAACACCAAAAAGGTAATATCCAGTTTTCATCGTTCACCTATAGTTTTTGAAAAAAAGCTGAGTAAAATCTCTCAGCCGCCTCTGCAGCTAGTTTGGGCAATGTGTGAAATTAGGATGACAGAAGTTCTTTATAGATTTTGGATACCAGCCCTTTATCTGTAGTGTCATTTGCAAATATCTTCTCCCATCCCATGGGTTCCCTCTTTGCTTTGTTGACTGTTTCCTTTGCTGTGCAGAAGGGTTTTGTTTGGGGGGGGGTTGTTTGTGTGTGTGTGTGTGTGTGTGTGTGTGTGTGTGTGTTTATGAAGTCCCAAAAGCTCATTTTTGCTTTTGTTTCCCTTGCCTTTGTAGACATGTAATGAAAGAAGTTGCTGTGACCGTTGTTGAAGAGGTTACTGCCTATGTACTCCTCTAGGATTTTGGTGGATTTCTGTCTCACATTAAGGTCTTTCATCCATTTAGAGTTTTTATTTTTGTGTGTGTGTAAAGAACTTTTCAAACTCAGCCCCCCAAAAACAAATAATCAAGTCAAAAATGGGCAAAAGACATGAACAGAAACTTCTCCAAAAAAGACATAGAAATGGCTAAAAGACACATGAAGAAATGTTCAACATCATTAGCTATCAGGGAAATTCAAATCAAAATCACATTGAGATACCACCTTACACCAGTTAGAATGGCAAAAATTAACAAGACAGGAAACAACAAATGTTGGTGAGGATGTGGAGAAAGGAGAACCCTCTTAACATTGTTGGTGGGAATGCAAGCTGGTACAGCCACTTTGGAAAACAGTATGGAGTTTCCTCAAAAAGTTAAACATAGAGGTACCGTATGATGCATCAATTGCACTACTGGGTATTTACCCCTAAGATACAGATGTAGAGAAAAGAAGGGTCACATGAACCCCAATGTTCATAACAATAATGTCCACAATACCCAAACTGTGGAAGGAGCTGAGATGTCCTTCAACAGATGACTGGATTAAGAAGATGTCATCCATATATACAATGGAATATGACTCAACCATCAGAAAGGATTAATATCCACCATTTGCATCAACATGGATGGAAATGGAAGGGATTACACAAAGTGAAATAAGTCAAACAGAGAAAGACAATTATCATATGGTTTCACTTATTTGTGGAACATAAGGACTAGCATGGAGGACGTTAGAAGAAGCAAGCGGAAAATGAAGGGGGGCAGGGAACAGAGGGGAAGATGAACCATGAAAGACTATTGACTCTGGGAAACAAACTGAGGATTTCAGAGGGGAGGGGCATGGAGGGAGGGTTAGAGCAGTGATAGATATTAAGGAGGGCACGTATTGCAAGGAGCATTGGGTGTTGTGTGCAAACGATGAATCATGGAGCACTACATCAGGAACTAATGAAGTACTGTATGGTGAATAATATAACATAAAAACAAAAACAAACAAACAAAACCTTGTAATTCCTAGCACACCTGGGTGGCTCAGTCAGTTAAGCAGCTGCCTTCAGCTCAGGTCATTATCCCAGGGTCCTGGGATCAAGTCCTGCATTGGGCTCCCTGCTCAGCAGGGAGCCTGCTTCTCCAGCTCTCTCTGCCCCTCCCTGTGTTGTGCTCTGTCTCGTGC
This sequence comes from Ursus maritimus, assembly GCF_017311325.1. Taxonomy (NCBI): domain Eukaryota; kingdom Metazoa; phylum Chordata; class Mammalia; order Carnivora; family Ursidae; genus Ursus; species Ursus maritimus. The sequence goes on from NW_024426663.1 coordinate 86,093,407, forward strand.
TCTCTCTATCCAATAAGTAAATATTAAAAAAGAAATTACGATGAAAGAAATAATGAGAGCTAATGTCAGGTTTTCCCAGAAATATTTCCTTCAAACATAAAAGGAAATCTGCACCCAGACTAGCCAATTTGAGAAAAAAAAAGTAAAAGAAACTGAAATCTTAATAGTAATGAGCATATTAAAACAAAACAAAACAAAACAAAAACATAAAAAAAATCTGTTTCAAAAGTCATCATTTAGATAGTTACTGGATTTCTAGGTAACAATAAGGAAAGCCAAAAGAATGTGACATGATACCTTGAATAACTTAAAGAAAATAATGACTATCCTGGAATATATTATCCCATGTAGCAGCCATGGGAGTGGATCTCTCAGATCACTGAGGGAAGTATAACTAATACCACCACGTGCTATGCTTTCAAATCAATCACCAAGAGTGCCCCAATGCCACACATTCCATGGTCTTCCCCCAGATAATCTGAGCAGATCAGGTAAACTAAGGCAAGTTAATTACTGAGAGAAATAAATCCTGTGATGAGTGATTTTTTAAAGATTTTATTCATTTTTTGAGAGAGAGAACATGAGTGGGAGGGGCAGAGGCAGAGGGAGACATAGAATCTAAAGCAGAATCCCCAGTGAGTGTGGAGCCAGATGTGGGGCTCAATCCTAGTACCCTGAGATCATGACCTAAGCCAGACCAAGATTTGGATGCTTAACTGGCTGTGCCACCCAGACTTCCCATGTGATGAGTGATTTTAAATAAAGGACTCCCCATCAACCTTGCCAGAGGTTTGGTAGTGTTTAACTGCACTTCTTTCATCTCTGCTTCACATGAGTCAGACTTGCATTGTGGAGTGACTGTTCTTCCTGACTCTTCTGGCTCCTTCCCAGAATAGATGTATTATCTGGGATGTAACTTTATTTTACCTGAAAGCTAATAAGTTAGATGTTACCCTTTCATGGATCCTGCCAGAAGATTCAAGATTCTTCCACTTGCCCCCAAGTCCCATGGTGAAGATGCAATGCTTCAGGATAGATCAGTCCTCTTAAGTGGATTTGCATTATAATCGAGAGAAAGTGAACTAAGGAGCCCTGCTATATTATAGCAAGCAAAAATTAAGACTGTTCTTTGTTCCACAGAGGGGGAGAGTCAATTACCACATATTTCAAGGTTGTTTACCCTGACACTGAGGAAAAACAAAAAACAAAACAAAACAAAAAATGTGAGTGTCTTTAGTATCTTACATGCTTAGCATATCAAGCAGAATGTGTAGGAGTAATAAAAATCTACGAAGAGTGTCTTCCAACAATAGATACCCTTCCTGTCTAATCTTTCCTGTCATCTTCTCATCAGAGGACTCAGATCAACACAACAAAATCTTACCCCTAAAACCAAAGCAAACAAACAATTAAACAAACAAAAACTCAGCGTACCCAGACCAGCATGCCTAACAGAAAATAACTGTTCTTCACAGAGAATGAAATTTACGCAAGAAGGAAAGTCAGAAATCTACTAAGTAATGAAGATCAGTGAAAATATTCAGAAATTAGAAAATACAATGGGAAGGTGCCTGGGTGGCTCAGTCAGTAAAACTTCTGACTTCCACTCAATTCATGATCCCAGGGCTATGGGATCCAGTCCCACAAGAAGATCCCTGCTCAGCAGAGGGATGGTGTCTCCCTCTGCCCTCCCCCCCCCACATTTGCTCTATTACTTTCTTGCAAAAATGAACAAATAAAATCTTAAGAAAAAAGAAAATGCAATTAGGAAAAAAAAGTTAAATATTCAAGTTTCTGCATTTATAAGATTTAATATAATTATAGATAAAAATTAAATTCTGTTTGGGGCACCTGGGTGGCTCAGTCATAAGAGCATGTGACTCTTGATCTCATGGTTGTACGTAGGAGCCCCACATCGGATGTAGAGGTTATATAAAATAAGTAAATCAAAAATAAACGTAGAAAATAATCCTGCTTTGAGAAAGACAACTATCATATGATTTCTCTCATCTATGGAACATAAGAACTAGGATGATCGGTAGGGGAAGAAAGGGATAAAGAAAGGGGGGGTAATCAGAAGGGGGAATGAAACATGAGAGACTATGGACTATGAGAAACAAACTGAGGACTTCAGAGGGGAGGGGGGTGGGGGAATGGGTAGGCCGGTGATGGGTAGTAAGGAGGGCACGTATTGCATGGTGCACTGGGTGTTATACACAACTAATGAATCATCGAGCCTTACATCGGAAACCGGGGATGTACTGTATGGTGACTAACATAATATAATAAAAAATCATTAAAAAAAATAATAATAAAAAAAAATAAATAAAAAAAAAAAAAAAGAAAAAAGAATGGATGTTGTATAATGAATCATCGAGCCTTACATCGGAAACCGGGGATGCACTGTATGGTGACTAACATAATAAAATAAAAAATCATTATAAAAAAAAAAAAAAAAAGAAAATAATCCTGCTTTATGTAATCAGAAACTTGGTAGGATTGTTTGAAAATTTATATACAAATTATGTGGAAAGAATTAATAATTTTAGGGTAAAGAAAGAATAACTTGTTCTTTAGTTGTGAAGACTTATAAAATTACATTTAAAAACTTTGGTATTACTTCAAGTACAGAAGAAGAAATGATTAAAAAAACTGTACATTGTATAGATGTGACAGAAGGAAGGACAAATTTTTTGATTGAAATGGCAACTAAATGTAATCTTAATCTCCTACTTGTTTTACCATATTGGACATTCTCTGGGATTTGGCTCACAGTGAAAGCCCACATTTTGTGGGGGAAACAGTCAAAGGACTAGTGCTGGATATTTGATTCAATTTCGAACTTGTGGGGTCTTTTAAATAAATATTTTAAAATATCAGAAAACAATAAATAAAATTGTTTACACCATGCCAAATTCATACTTTCCCACACATTTATTAAACACTGTGCCAAAGTTTTCTTTTTTAATTTTTTTCAGTCAAAGGACTAGTGCTGGATATTTGATTCAATTTCGAACTTGTGGGTCTTTTAAATAAATATTTTAAAATATCAGAAAACAATAAATAAAATTGTTTACACCATGCCAAATTCATACTTTCCCACACATTTATTAAACACTGTGCCAAAGTTTTCTTTTTAATTTTTTTATTATATTATGTTAGTCACCATACAATACATCCCTGTTTTTGATGTAAAGTTCCATGATTCATTAGTTGCGTATAACACCCAGTGCACCATGCAATACGTGCCCTCCCTACCACCCATAACCAGCCTATCCCATTCCCCCACCCCTTCCCCTCTGAAGCCCTCAGTTTATCTCTCAGAGTCCATAGTCTCTCATGCTTCATTCTCCCTTCTGATTACCCCCCTTTCTTTATCCCTTTCTTCTCCTACCAATCTTCCTACTTCTTATGTTCCATAGATGAGAGAAACCATATGATAATTGTCTTTCTCTGTTTGACTTATTTCACTTAGCATTATCTGCTCCCATCCAGTCCATGTTGCAGCAAATGTTGAGAAATCGTTTTTTTTTTTTTTTTTTT
>NW_024426663.1:86098273-86130774 GCF_017311325.1 Ursus maritimus
TTTTTTTTTTTTTTTTTGATAGCTGAGTAATATTCCATTGTATATATGGACCACATCTTCTTAATCCAGTCATCTGTTGAAGGGCATCTCGGCTCCTTCCATGATTTAGCTATTGTGGACAAAGCTGCTATGAACATTGGGGTGCATATGGCCCTTTTCTTCACTACATCTGTATCTTTGGGGTAGATACCCAGTAGGGCAATGGCTGGATCATAGGGTAGCTGAATTTTTAACTTTTTAAGGGATCTCCACACTGTTTTCCAGAGTGGCTGTAACAACTTGCATTCCCACCAACAATGTAGGAGGGAATCCCCCTTCTCCACATCCTCTCCAACAATTATTGTTTCTTGCCTTGTCTATTTTTGCCATTCTAACTGGCATAAGGTGGTATCTTAGTGTGGTTTTGATTTGAATTTCCATGAGGGCTAATGATTTTGAATCTTTTTTCATGTGTCTGTTAGCCATTTGTATGTCTTCATTGGAAAAGTGTCTGTTCATATCTTCTGCCCATTTTATGATTTGTTTCTTTGTTTCTCGTGTTTTGAGGTTGAGAAGTTCTTTGTGCAGAAGTTTTCTAAAATAATCACACCTGTTTTGTTTCAACTTATGAAGAATAAAATGTTTTTCCAGATATAAAAGGCTTCTTTTTAAATGAGGTGGTAAAACTATTTGCATTCATTTTTATCTGAATCATTATTGTGATAGTAAAGTTTGGGGTGGGAGGGGATTGCTATGTCATGATAGAAAGGACATATAATCTTGCATGGTCTCAATAGCTGTGTCAGGTCCCCATCTAATGCATGGAAGTAGAGTATACTATGTGATATCACTATCATCATCATCATCATCATAAATAATAATAATATACTGCATGTTTAAAGTTCCATGGAGTAGGCAAAGGAGGACCAAGATGATGGAGAAAGGATTTAATCAAAAAAATTGCCAAAGTAATAAGCTCTTTTATCAGAACACTACATTACAAAGGATGCATGACTTAGGTTACAGTTTGCCTTGATTTGAATGAATGTAAAACATAATAAATCATCTCAGTCCCTTGGACATCTGGGTGGCTCAGTCAGTTAAGCATCTCACTTTGGCTCAGGGCATGATCCCACGGTCCTGGAATCAAGTCCCACATTGGGCTCCTTGCCCAGCAGGAGCCTGCTTCTCCCTTTCCCTCTGCCTGCTGTACCCCCTGCTTGTGCTGTCTCTCTCTCTCTCTCTCTGACAAATAAATAAATAAGATCTTAAAAAAAAGAAATCATCTCAGTTCTACTTCATTATACTACGCATTAACTCTGTTTACCCCAGTCGAAAATTGGGTTGTATTCATGTGTCTGTGTATGTATACTTGTGTGATTTATAACCTACTCCTTATGATTTCTCTTTAAAGTTTACTCATTATTGCATGTCCTTAATTCTATGATAAGCATTTGTTTCATATCCCAATGCTTTTATAATAGGTGTTCATTAAAAATTGATATATTCATTTAATGTAATGTTTATTTTTCAGAAATATACATATTTAAATTTGTGGTGCTTTTGAAAAAAAAGAAATGATTTGATATCAAATGTATGTTATAGGAGAAGTTATGGTGTAATTATTATATGATCAGAACTATGATTTGGACTAAGGAAATAAATCAAAGTTTATTTATGTATGGGCTTTTCACATAAGCATCACTTAAAACAGCTGTTTTGTGTTAAAACAGTTTGCTTATTAGAAGGGATATGTTTGTTTTTTTTTTTAACCAACTATATGTATGAGTCTAACTGGAAGAGATATCAAAACCATTTCTATCAACTATGTACAAGGATTTAGAGATTGGGAAATGTGCAATTAAGTGTTCTCATAGGGGCGCCTGGGTGGCACAGCGGTTAAGCGTCTGCCTTGGGCTCAGGGCCTGATCCTGGCGTTATGGGATCGAGCCCCACATCAGGCTCCTCCACTGGGAGCCTGCTTCTTCTTCTCCCACTCCCCCTGCTTGTGTTCCCTCTCTCACTGGCTGTCTCTATCTCTGTTGAATAAATAAATAAAATCTTAAAAAAAAGTGTTCTCATAATTCTCTATATCAAAACCTTATCTAAGCTAGGTTTTGAAATATGGGTATAATTTGGACTAGTAGATTTCATGAGCAGAATAATATAAAGCTTCAAAAAATGCAATGAGGAGTGTACAGAACATGAAAGGTATTGCTACAGAAAAGAATGGTACTTTTTTTATGTCTCTATGTTATAAGCATATAACTGAAAACATGCTACCCATCTTCCCTCAGTCTCTGTTTTCTAACTGTTTAACTAATTTCACATCAATTCACATTGGTTGGAAGAATAAAAGTGACAAGACAGTTTCCTGAAGCAAAAAAATGTAAACAATTTTTTTTCCAATTTTTTAATTTTAATGTTTTTTTATTATATTATATTAGTCACCATACAGTATATCCCTGGTTTTTGATGTAAATTTCGATGATTCATTAGTTGTGTATAAACCCAGTGCACCACGCAATATGTGCCCTCCTAACTACCCATCACTAGTCTATCCCATTCCCCCACCCCCTCCCCTCTGAAGCCCTCAGTTTGTTTCTCAGAGTCCATAGTCTCTCATGCTTCATTCCGCCTTCTGATTACCCCCCTTTTCTAATCCCTTTCTTCTCCTACCAATCTTCCTAGTTCTTATGTTCCATAGATGAGAGAAACCATATGATAATTGTCTTTCTCTGCTTGACTTATTTCACTTAGCATTAAAGAAGGGCTATATGCACCCCAATGTTCACTGCAGTATTGTCCACAATAGCTAAATCGTGGAAGGAACCAAGATGCCCTTCAACAGATGACTGGATTAAGAAGTTGTGGTCCATATATACAATGGAATATTACTCAGGTATCAGAAAGAATTAGTTCTCAACATTTGCTGCAACATGGACGGCACTGGAAGATATAATGCTAAGTAAATCATTTTTAAATATTTAGGCTGTTTGAAACATTATATGATAGTGAAATCTGGGAAAAAGTGGATGTGGGATTTAGCACAATGAGAGTAACAGTGCCAGATGCTATTTTCATAATTCCAACATTATTAAAAGAAACAATTAGCCCAATATCTAGCATCAACACATTAGGTAAAAGTTAATTTATACAAAAAGAAAAAAATATATGAGCACAAAAAATGTGATTTTCATCAAAAGAAACAAAGATGCAAAGAATCAACTTTTTAAATATATGAGTAATTCTATAAAATCCATCATCAAACATATATAGGTCAAATAACTGAAGCTTGTGAGTAAATTGAATATTTTCCTAAACTGCAAAACTCAGTCAAAATCAATTTAAACTAAAATCAAATTTTCAAGGTGCCTGGCTGGCTCAGTTGGTTAAGTGTCCTGACTCTGGATCTCAGTTCAGGTCTGGACCTCAGGGTCATGAGTTCAAGCCCCATGTTGCACTCCACATTGGGTGTGGCACCTACTTAAAAGTAAATAAATCATTAAGTAAATAATCAAATTCCCATGAGATAGTTAAAAGCAAATGTTATAAAGAGGAAAATAAAATATAGACACAAAATCTGGGATATTAAAACTGATATAAATGAAATGTCATGGAAGATGATTTTGGAGGAATAAAAATTTCATGCAAATCTCATATATCTGTAGCTCAGCACAGGAGTCCAATTCACTAAAGATGTAAGATTAAAAAACCTCATAATTTCAATATAAGGAAGATAGAGGAGAAGGAGTATAAGAGAAAATTATTTTCAATTATAACTGACAATCTGAGGGGCACGTGAGTGGCTCAGTTGGTTAAACATATGGCTTTCCCTCAGGTCATGATTCTGGGGTCCTGAGATTGAGCTCAGGGTCTGGCTCCCTGCTCAGCTGGGAGTCTGCTTCTCCCTCTCTCTCTCTGACCCTCCACCCTGCTCATGCTACTACACTCTCTCTCTGAAATGAAACAAACAAACAAACAAACAAAAACCTGACAACCTGAGATCATTACTAACAAGACTCCATGAATATATTATTGATCTTATTAGGAATAATCCCAAATATTTCATTGAGGAATAAAAAAGGAAATTCTACTTCCTAACTTCAAATTTCATCATCTTTCCATTACTCCACTCTTTTTAACATCCTTTTTTTTAAAACAAAGTTTTATTCAGGACACAATTGTTGATGAGAATGCAAGTTGGTACAGCCACTCTGGAAAACAATGTGGAGGTCCCTTAAAAAAGTTAAAAATTGAGCTACCCTATGATCCAGCCATTGGACTACTAGGTATCTACACCAAAGATACAGACGTAGGGAAGAGAAGGGCCATATGCACCCCAGTGTTCATAGCAGCATTGTCCACAATAGCTAAATCATGGAAGGAACTGAGATGCCCTTTAACAAATGACTAGGTTAAGAAGGTGTGGTCCATACATACAAGGGAATATTACTCAGCCATCAAAAAGAATGATTTCTCAACATTTGCTGCAACATGGATGGGACTGGAGGAGATAATGCTAAGCTAAATAAGTCAAACAGAGAAAGACAATTATCATATGTTTTCACTCATTTATGGAACATAAGAAGTAGGAAGATAGGTAGGAGAAGGAAGGGAAGAAGAAAGAGGGGGAAAACAGAAGAGGGATGAACCACTAGTGACTATGGACTCTGGGAAACAAACTGATGGCTTTGGGGGCAGGGGAGGAATGGGAAAGGCTGGTGACAGGTATTAAGGAGGGCACGTATTGCATGGTGCACTGGGTGTTATACGCAAGTAATGAATCATGAAACTTTCCATCAGAAACTAGGGATGTACTGTATGGTGACTAACATACTATAATAAAAAATATTTTTATTTAAAAAAGGACACAATTGAGGTGATATGAAATGGGGCAACATTTCTAACATCTATTTTCAAAATAAAAATGAGTACTTTAAAATTAATTTCTTTTTTCCTTTTTTTTGCTTCATTTTAATTTCCAAAAATGTTCAGTATTTTCCTGTAAAATAATCGGCTAATCTCCATAGGACTTTAACGAGAGCTGATTTAATATCTTTGCTCCTCAGACAGTAGATAACAGGGTTCAAGATGGGGGGTACCACAGAATAGAACATAGACATTAACAAGTCAGGAAGAGAAGGCTCATCAGAGGTTGGCTTTAAATAAGCAATAACCCCTGTTAGAAGGAAAGCACTCACCACAATGAGGTGAGGCAAGCAGGTGGAAAAGGCTTTGCACTGCTTCTGCCTGGTTGGGATCTTTAATACAGTGGAGAAAATATATACATAAGAGACCACAATGCAAACTAAACATGAAAATCCATAACAGACCCCAATGGCCACACTGACATTAATAGTCACATGTTTCACAGAACAAGTGAGGTTCAGTAGGGCAGGCACATCACAAAATAACTGATGTATCTTCGTGGACCCACAAAAATTTAAAGAGAACGTCCCAGCTGAGTACAAGATTCCAAAGACCCCTCCACTGAGCCAGGAGACTAACACCAGCTGGACACAGACCTCTTTGCTCATAACAGCTTCATAATGCAGAGGGCGACAGATGGCAATATAGCGGTCGTAGGACATTGCAGTGAGAATGCCAATCTCAGACCCAGACATTAGTACCACGAGGAAGACCTGTAACACACATCCCAGAAAAGAGATGGAGTCAGTGTAGGTGATGGAGTTGAGGATGGATTTGGGGACTGTGGCAGAAATGAGACACATATCTAAGAAGGATAAGTGCCTTAGGAAGAAGTACATTGGAGTGTGGAGGCGTTGGTCAAGAATTGTGAGGAGGATGATGGTTAAATTCTCTGCTATGGCCACTAGGTAGATCAGTAAGAAGAGCACGGCATGTACCCTCAACAGCACCCGGCTCTCGGTGAATCTCAGAAGCAGGAATTCCATCGTTAGTGTTTGATTCATCATATTTTAAAATGAAAAACATCCTATTGAATAAAGAAAAAAGTTATATTAATATAACAAAATATTATTTGCTTCATTATCTTTGAAACATGTACATAGTAGGATCATGGGATAGGTGGAAAATCAAAATACCAAGATATCTATATTTATAGTTTACTCAGGAATAAAACAGCTGTAAGCATAACAGTCCAATATCACTGGACTTAAATTCATTGTGAAAGATGAAAATCATTCCACTTCCCTCCCTAACTCAATACTTGAAATGCTTTTTGGGTAAATTTATTTCTGCAGGAATTACAGAATTGACCACATAATTCTAATTGTAATAGAATGCATATTAATTATCCATAAATAGCTTAACTGATGTAAATGTTGATGTGCCTTGGAAGTCACGGATGAATTTTTGCTTTGTAGCACATTGCAAATTGTTTAAATAATCGTTAATGTTAGTTGATATTCTAATATATTACCCACTTTTCAATGAAGGACATTAAGGTTTATCCCATGTTTTCATTAAAAACTAATTTTTTGGTGAAAATATCATCAATGGGGTGCCTGCGTGGCTCAGTTAGTTAAACATCTACCTTCAGCTCAGGTCATGATCCCAGGATCCTGGTATCCAGCCCAGAGTAGGGCTCCCTGCTCAGCAGGGAGTCTGCTTCTCCTTCTCCCTTTGTCCCTCCACCCCACTCATGCTCTATTGCATGCTCTCTATCTCTCTCTCTCTCTCTCTCAAATAAATAAAATATTACAAAAGACAATATAATCAATAGTATTTGCTAATTTTTTCATGCAGATGTTTACTAAAAAACAGAACAGAAAGCTACCCTGCTAATTTTGCCAAATTGGTTTAAATATATATAGTACAATTTTTTCATGAAAAGAACAACATGACTGTGATTGCTCACAGACCCCATGGGGGAGATTCGTGGTCATATTTTTGTCCCTCAGATTGTCCTTTATTTATTTATTTTTATTATTATGTTCAATTAACCAACATAGAGTACATAATTAGTTTTCGATGTAGTGTTCAATGATTCATTAGTTCCATACAACACCCAGTGCTCATCAAAATATGTGTCCTACTTAATACCCATCACCCTTTAATTGTACTTTAGCATCATTTCAGCGACAATTTCTTTAGGTCTCCATGCAGCCTCTTTCAACCCCTCACAATATGTGTAGCTTTCTCAGTGAACACTGTAATTTAAGAAAAGAGAACAAACTATAATAATAATTTCCCTTAACCTCTGTAAGTGAAACTCAGCCTTTGATACAGTGATATAGTGAATCTAATTGAGTACTAACTGTAGAAACGTTTCCTTCACCCTTGGAATCTTTCTCATCAGCCTTTCCCTGTTCTCAGTCAGACTTTTGGGAGTCCCTGTCCCTGAACCCATCTCTCCTGCATTATCATTCATCTTCCCAATCATCAGATTTACACCCCATGACATGGAGTTTCTCTTGAAAGCTAAAGGTAGTGGGTATTGATCATTGTTATCCTACATAGGCTTTTATACCTATGGAAAGTCTTTCCATCATTTTAATTCCAGTGCCTCAATATCTGAGTAATCCAGCATCAGCACAGTGTAGGTGCACTGGAACAAGAGCAGTATTTAGTCCTTCTCCATGTGACAGTGAGCCATATTGAAGGTTCCTTTGTGCCTATTCTGATGTTTCTTCTTTCCACCTAGAAAAGTGAGCTCAGACATACTACTGATCCTTTATGCAGTTTCTGCTACTTTCAATGTGATGATTCTCAGCTTCTGTCAAGTTACATTTTGTGGAGCTCTTATTCATCTGTAATTCTGAGAAGCGTGAAATAAACATACACATATAGTTTGACCAGTGCTGTCTTTGTCTCACATGTGGACATAATTTCTTATTAATAAAACCAATATTTATTTTAACATGTGAAAGTCACCCCTACTGGTTTTGCAATCAGGCACAATTATTAATATTTTCCATAATCAAAAACAATAATTAATACTTAATATGAAATTTCCTATAGTTTAATATCACATTTCTTTTGATTAAGCTAAATGTATAAAACCAAAAAAGTTAATATTTTTCATCTTACAGTAAACAGTACTTTGAAACCACCTATGTACAAATAATTACTCTGTTAATGAGATATAAAGTCATATTTTGATGTAAAAATATGTTCATATAAATATCATATGATTTTAATTTTAATTGTTAAATATTTTTATTTGTTTATTTGAGAGAGACAGAGAGACAGAGAGTTCAGGTGGGGGGAGTGAGAGAGAGAGAGGGAGAGAGTGAATCTCCAGCAGACTGCCCACTGAGAATGCAGTCTATGTAGTGCTTGATCCAGCACCCCGAAATCATAACCTGAGCTGGCATCAAGAGTCAGAAACTCAACCAGTTGAGCTACTCATGTGCCCCAATATCAAATACTTTCACATATCTAATAGAAAAAACAAATATTTCTATTACTCCCATGGGACTTTAGGCCAGGAATTCCCTAAAAGACCACTTATAAAAATTCAATTTTTAAAAATATTTTGATATCATATTTTGTTTTGAAAGGTATTCATTTAATAATGTAAAATTGAATAAATGGCAGAGAATAGAAGCTGTCATAGGGATTAAAAGGCATTAGACATTTTATTTTTGATTGAAGGTAGAAATATCTATATATCTATATCTGTATCTATATCTATATATCTATATCTTTATATATCTATCTATCTATATGTATATAATGGAATATTATTCAGCTATAAAAGAGAATGAAATCTTGTCATTTACAACAATGTAAATGATCTAGAGAGTATAATGCTAAGCAAAATAAGCCAATCAGCAAAAGACAAATACCATATGACTTCATTCTAGAAAACAAATGAACAAAGGAGAAAGAGAGAGAGAGACTCTTAACTATACAGAACAAATTGAGGGTTACCAGAGGGGAGGCAGATGGGAGAATGAAATAGGTGATGGGGATTAAGGAGTGCACTTGTGATGAGCACCAGGTATTTTATTTAGGTGTTGAATACTATGTTGTACACTTAACTAATATACTGATATATCTATTTTTCTATCTATCTATCATCTATCTATCTATCTATACACTGATGTGTATAATATATACACATATATGCATATATACTGTACATTATATATATAATTATATATATTGCTCTGTATGTTAACTAACTGGAATTTGAGTAAATACTTAAAAATAAGAACAGCATTTTTAGGAAAAGACTGATGAGAAGAGTTTCAAAGTAACTTTAGCAGAGAAAGAAGTAAAAATAAAATAAAACAAAAATGAAAGAAAAATAAAATAAGTAATTTGGAGTTTCTTTTTACACTATTCGTTAAAAACAAAGTCTTATTTTCAAGTCATAAGAAGAGCCAGGAAACTATGAATAACTTTCCCATATGCCTCAAGGTTCTTGTTTCATGTGTCCCCCTTCCCATCAAACTCACCATGATTTCGATTGAGCTTCTCTGACATGTACATGACAGTATGTCTTTTCCTTGTGTCATCTCCACGTTCTAAGAGGAAATGTGTCCCTAATGTCCTATGCCTCTAACAATCCTTTCTCTAATAAAGGGCAAGGCTATTAACACAGATTCAAATGGACCTTTATAAAGTACATGGGATTCTCTCAGAAGGTCAGGCTTTCAGATGCCCCTAAATTTCATTTTTCAGATTCTAAAGCCTTTGAGACTCTGCCCTCATCTCCCATCTCTGATTTGAGAGTTGACACTACTGTCCTCTTTCCAGTGAGATAAAGGATGAGGTCTCACTGGATCTCATTAGAATAAGCCACACAGCATCTTTTAATTATTCATTATGTTTGTGACCATTGAATTCTAATACATTCATTTGCTTCTAAAGCAGGTAACAATTTACATTTAGGCCTGCATCCATTAATCTTTAAATTGAGTCTAATAATTTCTGTTAAATTTCAATAATGATAATAACAAAGAGACATACTACTCTTTCAGTTTAATAATATGGTTTTTAATCCACAATTGATATTTCCTTTACACTCTCCCTGGATTTAAGCCAGACTCCAGTGAGATAACTTTCCTTCAGGTTCTCACTAATGAATAGAAATACCATGATAGAAACTCCCCCCAAACTTGTATTTCCTAACATCTTTAGCAGTCGTCAAATAATATCAGTGACATCCTATGAGCATGTAAGAGTCATGGCTCCTCTCAGGGCCAGCATAATAATGAAGATCAGCAGGGTCTTCTTTATTGTTGGGATAAAGTGGAGTCTATTTTCAGAATCTGATCCTGTGATATTCCCCGTATCTTCTAGAAAATGCACAATTATTTATTCATTTGTTTAATGTTTGTTCTAAATTATTGCCTCTCTAGATACACTGGATAACACAATCTCCAAGTTTCCTGTATCTGGATTTTATCATCTAGGAATCTCTTATTAACACCACAACATTCATCATGGATTTGTTTGAATTATATCTTTAGCCTTATTTTCATCATTTTCTGATACCATAAGCTCCTTTAGCAATACCATAATACATCCCACACATGGACCATCATAATATTAACTCTTGAATCACTTGAACAACTTCAAAACCACTTGGAATACTTTTGATTGGGATTTAATCTAGCTCAAGGTAGAGAACATTGTTATCCTAACAATATTGAGTACAGTGAGCAACAGAGGTGGTATATTCTATATTTTTAAAAGAACTTTGAAAATTCCATTAGCAATTTTTACACTTTGAGGACATGATTCAATTTCATATTCTGTTAAATTCATCACTAAAATAATGCATTTTCAGACACAAATCTGTGTTAGTCAGTCGCTGGTGCCATATGAAAATGCCATAGATTGCGTAATTTAAAACAGGAATTATTTTCACACAGGTCTAGATTGAAAAGTTTAAGATAAGGTGTGGGTAGCGTTGTTTCTTCTGAGTTATGTCTCTTTTACTTTCCCATGGCTGACCTCTCGTTGTCTCTTCAAATGACCAACCCCTTGTGCATGAGTGTCCATTGTGTCACTCCGTATGTCCTATTTTTTTCTTACAAGAATAGTAATCAGGGCACCTGAGTAGCTCAGAGAGTTAAGCCTGTGCCTTTGTCTTAGATCATGATATCAGGGTCCTGGGATCAAGACCTTCACTGGGCTTCCTGCTTAGGCAGGAGACTGCATCTCCCTCTCCCCCTGCCCTTCCCCTTGAACTGTTCTCTCTCTATCAAGTAAATACATAAAATTGTCTTAAAAAAAGTAATCAGATGAGATTAGACACCCACATGTCCCCATTTTAGGTTAATTATTCCTTAAAAGCTGTACTTTCAAATACGGTCACCTTCTGATATTCTGGTACTTAGGAGTTAACATGTGACATTTCTGAGGATACAAATAAACCCATTATATAATATAAATGAAACTGATTTTACTTTCTGGTTCCATCTGTTTTTTTTTAACTACTACACAATATTTTAATTTTCTTATGAATCATTTTTACCATAACAGGAAGCTTTAGTTGCTTTTTGCGTGAAGTCCTTAAGATTTTTCTGGACCTATTTTGTCTGTCAAAAAATACTTACTTCTTCATTTCTTATGTTTTGTTTCTGTTTTTCTTTTTGTTTTTGCTTGCCAGATTTCATTAGCTATAATGTTCAGTACAATGTTGCAAAAAGATGGAAGATAATGATCTTTGCTTGCTCCAGATCTATAGGATAAAACATAAAGAGGAAAATTGAAAAAATCACAAATATGTGGATACTAATAGAGACTTCATCAAAATAAAAAGCTACCATACAGTGAAGGAAACAATCAACAAAACTAAAAGGCAACCTACTGAGAGGAAGAAGATATTTGCAAATTTCAAATCTGATCAAGAGTCAGTATCAAATAAACTAAATGACTTTTACTTAAAAAAAAGTATCAAAAATATATGAAGAACTTATAAAACTCAACATGTTAAAAAAAAACAAATAATCTAATTAAGAATGAGAAGAAGACATGCACAGACATTTTTCCAAAGACATCCAGATTACCAACAGCCATATGAAAAGATGGTCAACATCACTTACCATCAGGGAAATATAATTAAAAGTACAATGAGATATCACCTCATACCTGTCAGAATGGCTAAAGTCAACAACAAAAGAAACAACTGGTGTTGTCAAGGATGTGGAGAAAGGGGGGCACTCTTACGTTTTTGGTAAGAGTACAAACTCATGCTGCCATTCTGCAAAACAGTATGGGGGTTAACCCAAAAGTAAAAAAAAAAAAAAAATAGAACCACCTTATCATCCTGCAAATGCATTAAAAGATATTTACCCAAAGAATACAAAAATGCTATTAAAAGAGACATGCAACATGGTGCTTATAGCAGCAATATCTACAGTAGACAAATTATGGAATAAGCCCCAGTACCCATCCATTGATGAATTGATAAAGTTGTGGTATATGTATATACAATGAAAGGTTCCTCAACCATAATGAAAGAATTAAGTCTTGTCATTTGCAACAATTTGGATGGAGTTAGAAATACTATGCTAAGAAAAATAAGTTAGAGAAAGACGAATACTATGAAATTTCACTCATATGTGGAATTTAAGAAAAAATTTTCAAAATCATTCTATGAGGCCAGTACTAACTGGATTCCAAAACCAGGCAAAGACCCCAGTGAACAAGACAATTATAGGTCAATATCCCTCATGAGTGGAGATACAGAAATCCTCAACAAAGTACTAGCAAATCGAATTCAACAGTACATTAAGGGGATTATTCACCATGATCAAGAGAAATTTATTCCTGGGGTGCAAGGTGTTTCAATATTCACAAATTAATCTGTGATACACATCATTAACAAAATAAAGGATAAGAACCATGTGATCCTCTCAATAGATGTAGAAAAAGCATTTGACAAAGTACAAAATCCATTCTTGATTAAAAAAAAACCAACTTCAACAAAGTAGGGATACAAGGAATGTAACATCATAAAGGCCATATACTAAAGTTGCACAGCTAATATCATCCTCAGTGGTGGAAAAACTGAGAGCTTTCCTTTACATTAAGGAACAAGACAGGGATGTCCACTCTCACCACTGTTATTTAACATAATATTGGAAGTCCTAGGCTCAGCAATCAGACAAGAAAAGGAAATAAAAGGCAAAGTCATCCACATCGGCAAGGAAAAAGTCAAATGTTGACTCTTCACAGAGAACGTGGTGCTTTATGTAGAAAACCCAAAAGACTCCACCAAAGAATTGCAAGAACTGCTAACTGAATTCACCAAAGTGGCAGGATACAAAATTAATTTACAGAAGTCTGTTACATTTCTATACACCAATAATGAAGCAGCAGAAAAATAAATCAAAGAATTGATCCCATTTACAATTTCACCAAAATCCATAAGGCACTGAGGAATAAACCTAACCAAAGCGATAAAAGATTTGTACTCTGAAAATTATAAAACACTGATGAAAAAATTAAGAGGACAGAAAGAAATTGAAAAAAAAATCCATGCTCATGGATTAAAAGCACAAATATTTTAAAAATGTCTATATTATGTAAAGTAATTTACATATTTAATACCATCTCTATCAAAATACCACCAGCATTTTCCACAGAGCTAGGACAAATGATACTAAAATTTGTATGGATACACAAAAGACCCCAAATAGCCAAAACAATCTTGAAAAAGAAAAGCAAAACTGGAGGTGTCACAATGTTGGAATTGAAGCTGCAATACACTGATGTAGTGATCAAGAAAGTATGGTACAGGCACATAAATAAACACGAAGATAATGAAGTAGAATAGAAAACTCAGTAATGGATACACAAATATATGGTCACTAATCTTCAACAAAACAGGAAAGAATATTCATTGGGGAGGGAAGCATCTCTTTAACAAATTGTGTTGGTAAAAGTGGACAGCAACATGCAGAAAAATGAAACTAACCACTTTCATATACACAAAGTAAATTCAAAACGGATGAAAGACCTAAATGTGAGATAGAAAACCATCAAAATACTAGAGAATAACACATACAGCAACCTCTTTGACTTCAGCCCCAGCAACTTCTTATAGGACACTTCTATGGAGGCAAAGAAGACAAAAGCAAACATGAACGTTTGGGACTTCATCAAGATAAAAAGCTTCTGCAAGTGAAGGAAACAATCAACAAAACCTAAAGGCAACATACTCAATGGGAGAAGATATTTGCCAATGTCTTTTCAGATAAAAGACTAGTATCCAAGATTTGTAAAGAACTTATCAAACTCAATGCCCAGAAAATAAATAATCCAGGTAATAAATGGTCAGAACACATGAATAGATATTTTCCCAAAGAAGACATACAGATGGCTAACAGACATATAGAAAGATGCTCAACATCACTCACCATCAGGGATATACAAATCAAAACTACAGTGAGATATTAACTCACACCTGTCAGAATGGCTATAATTAACAACTCAAGAAACAACAGATGTTGGCGAGGATATGGAGAAAGGGGAACTCTCTTACACCATTGATGGGAATACAAACTAGTGCAGCCACTCTGGAGAACAGTATGGAGGTTCCTTGAAAAGGTGAAAATAGAGAAACAGACAGACAGAGTGAATGACAGAAAGAGACATAGAGAGACAGAGAGAGATACAGAGAGGTGGAGAGATAGAGTCAAATAAAGTTGGAAACAAAGTATGCCAAAGACTATTGGCTATAACAAAAGAAGTTCTAAGAAAGCAGTTTATAGCTACAAATGTCTGTATTAGAAATAAATAAATATATCACATAAACAATTTATCCTTATACCTCAAAGAATGTAAAAAGAGAAACTAAGCACAAAATTAGGAAAAGGAAGGGAATAACAAAGATAAGGGCAGAAATAAATGAGATCAAGAATAGAAAAGTGATAGAAAAGGTTAACAAAACTAAGATCTTATGTTTTCAAAAGATAAATAAAATTGATAAACTTTATCTAGACCAATCAAAAACAAAAAACAAAAACAAAGAGAGAGGGAGGACTCAATTGTACAGAATCATAATGCAAGAGTAACGTTACAAATGAAACCACAGAAATACAAAGAATCATACTGCTATGAACAATTGGACATCTTAGACACATGCAAGTGACCGAGACATAATAAAAGCATGAATTGGCCAATAATGAATAAAGACAATGGAACAACATTTTTTTTCTTTTTTCTTTTTCCCCAAACCAAAATATCTCCTGGTGATATGGCTTTGCTGGTGAATTCTACCATATACTTAAAAGAAAAATTAGCATCAATTTTTTAAAAATCATACAAAAGCATGAGAGACTATGGACTATGAGAAACACTGAGGGCTTCAGAGGGGAGGGCGGTGGGAGAATGGGATAGACTGGTGATGGGTAGTAAGGAGGGCACGTACTGCATGGTGCACTGGGTGTTATACACAACTAATGAATCACTGAACTTTACATCAGGAGCCAGGGATGTACTGTATGGTGACTAACATAATATAATAATAATAAAAAAAATTAAAATAAAAAAATTTTTAAAAAATCATACAAAAAACTAAGGAGAGGACATCTTTCAAACTCATTCACTGGGATCAGCATTACTCTAATATGAAAGATGGACAAGAATATTGTAAGAAAGAATCATATGATTTTTGGCTTTTTTCTTGTTGATATAATCTATCACACTGATAGATTAGTGAATCTTGAAACACCCTTGCATCCCAAGGATGAATCCCCCTTGGTCATGATGGATAATCCTTTTAATGTACTGTTGGATCCTATTAGCAAGGATCTTGTTGAGAATTTTGGCGTCCATATTCATTAGGGAAATGGGTCTGTAATTCTCCTTTTCGGTGGGGTCTTTGCCTGGTTTGGGGATGAAGGTAATATTGGCCTCATAGAATGAGTTTTGTAGTTTTCCTTCTGTTTCTATTTTTTGAAACAGCTTCAGGAAAATAGGGATTATTTCTTCTTTGAATATTTGCTAGAATTCCCTGGGGAATCCATCAGGCTCTGGTGTTTTGTTTTTTGGAAGGTTTTTAATCACTGTTTCAATCTCTTCATAATTAATAGGTCTGTTTAAAAAGTCAATTTCTTCCTGTTTCAGTCTTGGTAGTTTACAGGTTTCCGGGAAGGCCTCCATCTCTTCCAGATTGCTTAATTTATTGGCATAAAGCTGTTGATAAATTTTCTAATAATCCTTCCTATATCATTGGTGTTGGTTGTGATCTCTCCCTTTTCTTTCATAATTTTATTAATTTGGATCATTTCTCTATTCTTTTGGATAAGTCTTGCCAGTGGTTTGTCTATTTTATTAATTCTTTCAAAGAACCAGCTTCTAGTTCTGTTGATCTGCTCTACTGTGATCCTGTTTTCTAATTCATTGATTTCTGCTCTAATCTTGATCAACTGCTCTCTCCTGCGTGGAATAGGCCTGTTCTTCTGTTGCTGTTGCAGCATCTTGAGGTGAGAATATAAAAACTGCATGTTAGATTTTTCTATTCTTTTGAGTGAGGCTTGCAAGCTCTGTATTTTCCCCTTAGGACTGCCTTTGCAGTGTCCCATGGGTTTTGGACCATTGTGTTTTCATTATTTTTGGTCTCCATAAATTGTCTAAATTGATTTTTGATTTCCTGGTTTATCAAATCTTTCCTGAGAAGGATGGTTCTTAGTCTCCTAGTGTTTGAGTTTCTTCCAAATTTTTCCTTGTTGTTGAGTTCCAATTTCAAAGTATTGTGGTCTGAGAATATGCAGGGGATAATTTCAATCTTTTGGTATTGGTTGAGACCTGTTTTGAGACCCAGAACATGGTCTATTCTTGAGAATGTTCCATGGGTATAAGAATAGAAAGACTATTCTTTTGTTCTGGGGTGTAGTGTTCTATATATATCTATGAGGTCCAACTCATCTAGTATGGCATTCAAAGCTATTGTTTCTTTGTTGATTTTCTGCTTAGGTCTCTATCTATTGCTGATAGTGGAGTGTTGAGGTCCCCTACTATTAATGTATTATTATCTATATGTCTCTCTATTTTGGTTAAGAGTTGGCTTGTGTATTTTGCTGCTCCCCTGTTGGGGGCATATATATTTATAATTGTCATATCCACATGTTGGATACATCATTTAAATAATATAGTGCCCTTCTGGATCTTAACTATAGTCTTTAGTTTAAAATATAAACTGTCTGATATGAGAACTGCTACCCCAACTTTCTTCTGAGGTCCATTGACATGGAAGATGGTATTCCATCCCTTTACTTTCAGTCTGGATGTATGTTTAGGTTCAAAATGAGTTTCTTGTAGACAGAAAATGGATGGGCCATGTCTTTTTATCCAATCTGCAACTCTGTGGCATTTTATGGGAGAATTTAGGCCATTTCCATTAAGAGTGATTATTGAGAGAAGTTATTTTAACGATGCCATATTGCCTGTAGGGTATTTGTTTCTATAGATTGTGACTTTCTGTTCTGTGTCACTCTTGGTGCCTTTTTACTTTTATAGAACCCACCTTAATACTTCCTGTAGGGCTGATTTGATTCTCTCAATAGATGCAGAAAAAGCATTTGATAAAATACAGCATCCTTTCTTGATTAAAAACCTTCAGAGTATAGGGATAGAGGATACATTCCTCAATCTCATAAAAACCATCTATGAAAAGCCTACAGCAAATATCATTCTAAATTGCTAAATGCTGGAAGCCTTTCCCTTAAGATCAGGAATACGACAAGGATGCCCACTCTCGCCATTATTATTCAACATAGTACTAGAAGTCCTTGCAACAGCAATCAGACAAAAAAAAGGGATAAAATGTATTCAAATCAGCAAAGAAGAAGTCAAACTGTCTCTCTTCGCAGATGACATGGACTCTATATGGAAAACCCAAAAGAATCCACTCCCAAACTATTAGAAGTTATAGAGCAATTCAGTAATGCAGCGGGATACAAAATCAATGCTCAGAAATCAGTTGCATTTCTATACACAAACAATTAGAATAAAGAAAGAGAAATTAGGGAATCCATCCCATTTACAATAGCACTAAAAATCATACGTTAC
This sequence comes from Ursus maritimus, assembly GCF_017311325.1. NCBI lineage: Eukaryota > Metazoa > Chordata > Mammalia > Carnivora > Ursidae > Ursus > Ursus maritimus. Next base: position 86,116,217 of record NW_024426663.1, read on the forward strand.
CTTGGAATTAACTTAACCAGAGACATAAAGGATCTATATTCTAGAAACTACAAATCACTCTTGAAAGACATTGAAGAATACACAAAAAAATAGAAAAATATTCCATGCTCATGGATCGGAAGAATTAACATAGTTAAAATGTCCATGCTACCCAGAGGAATCTACACTTTCAATGCTATCCCAATCAAAATACCAATGACATTTTTCAAAGAACTGGAACAAATAGCCCTTACATTTTTGTGGAACCAGAAAAGGCCACTAATTGCCAAGGAAGTGTTGAAAAAGAAAAACAATGTTGGGGGAATCACAATGCCAGATTTCATGTTGTACTACAAAGCTCTGATCACAAAGACAGCATGGTACTGGCACAAAAATAGACACACAGACCAAAGGAACAGAAAATAGAACCCAGAAATAGACCCTCGGCTCTTTGGGCAGCCAATCTTAGACAAAGCACGAAAAAACATCCAGTGGAAAAAAGACAGTCTCTTCAATAAATGGTGCTGGGAAAATTGGACAGCTACATGCAAAAGAATGAAACTTGACCACTCTCTCACATCATACACAAAGATAAACTCCAAATGGATGAAAGACCTCGATGTGAGACAGGAATCCATCAAAATCCTAGAGGAGAGCATAGGCAGCAACCTATAGGACATCGGCCACAACAACCTTTTTCCTGATACATCTCCAAAGGCAAGAGAAACAAAAGATAAAATGAACTTGTGGGACTTCATCATGATAAAAAGTTTGTGCACAGCCAAGGAAACAGTCAAAAAAACTAAGAGGCAGCCCACGGAATGGGAGAAGAGATTTGTAAATGATATTACAGATAAAAGACTGGTATCCAAGATCTACAAAGAACTTCTCAAACTCAATACACAAGAAACAAATAAACAAATAAAAAATGGGCGGAAGATATGAACAGACACTTTTCCAATGAAGACGTACAAATGGGTAATAGACACATGAAAAAGTGTTCAAAATCATTAGCCATCAGGGAAATTCAAATCAAAACCACTCTAAGATACCACCTTACACCAGTTAGAATGGCAAAAATTGCCAAGGCAAGTAACAACAAATGTTGGAGAGGATGGGGAGGAAGGGGATCCCTCCTACATTGTTGGTGGGAAAGCAAGTTGATACAGCCACTCTGGAAAACAGTGTGGAGGTCCCTTAAAATTTAAAAATTGAGCTACCCTATGATCCAGCCATTGCACTAGTAGGTATCTACCCCAAAGATACAGACGTAGTGAAGAGAAGGGCCATATGCACCCCAATGTTCGTAGCAGCATTGTCCACAATAGCTAAATCATGGAAGGAGCCGAGATGCCCTTCAACAGATGCCTGGATTAAGATGTAGTCTATATATACAATGGAATATTACTCAGCTATCAAAAAGAATGATTTCTCAACATTTGCTGCAACATGGACGGCACTGGAGGTGATAATGCTAAGTGAAATAAGTCAAGCAGAGAAAGACAATTATCATGTTTTCTCTCATCTATGGAACATAAGAACTAGGAAAATCAGTAGGAGAAGAAAGGGATAAAGAAAGGGCCGTAATCAGAAGGGGGAATGAAGCATGAGAGACTATGGACTTTGAGAAACAAACTGAGGGCTTTGGGCGGGGGTTGGGTAATGTGTTAGGCTGGTGATGGGTAGTAAGGAGGGCACGTATTGCATGGTGCACTGGGTGTCATACGCAAGTAATGATTTATCGAACTTTACATCAAAAACCAGGGATGTACTGTATGGTGAGTAACAATATAATAAAGAAAATATGATTATGAAAAAAAAAGAATATTGTAAGAAAAATATATTACAGTCCAATATTCCTGATAAACATAAATGCAAAAATCCTCAACAAAATACTACCAAACCAAGTGCAACAGCACATTAAAAGTATCATACTCTATAATCAAGTTGAATTTATCCCTGCAATGTAAGGATGGTTCAACATACATCAATCAAAACTTTAATAAAATCAAGAATAATACTATAATGATAATCTCAAGAGACAGATACAAGTTTGACAAAATTTAACATATTTTCAGAAATGTACCTCAACATAATAAAAGCCATATATGACAAGCTCTGAGCTAACATTATACTGAACGGTGAAAGACTGAAAGCATTTTCTCTAAAATTATAATTAAGGCAAAGTGTTCACTCTAACCATTACTATTTAACATATGTGGGAAATCCTATCCAATGAAATTAGTCATGAAAACTACATAAAAGTTATCCAAATAAGAAAACTTGAAGTACAACTTGTCAGTGTGTGTAGATCAGATGATCCTACATACAGAAAATCATAGACTCCACCAAAAGAAATAAAGTGAGAAAAAATAAACAAATTCAGCAAACTTGTAGAATGCAAAGTCAACATACCAAAATCCACTGTGTAATTACTAACTAAAAACCAACTATCTGAAAAATAAGAAAAACAATTCCTTAACAATAACATCAAAATAATAAAACACTCAGGAATAAATTTAACTAAAGAAATTAAATATCTGTACAATTTAAACTATAAAATGTTAATTAAAGAAGTTGAGGAAGACATAAATAAATGAAAAGATAATCATTAATGCATTAGAAGAAATAATACTGTTAAAATGTCCTTTCTTTCCAAAGTAACCTACAGATCCAATATCTGACAGTCCCTATCAAAATCCCAATGGCAAAATCTACTGTTTCCTGAGTTGTAAATTTTAGCCATTCTGACTCATGTGAGGTGCTATCTCATTGTAGTTTGGATTGGTATTTCCCTGATGCAGAGTGATGCTAAGCATTTTTTCATGGGTCTGTTGGACATTTGAATGTCTGCTTTGGAAAAACGTGTCTGTTCATGTCTTATGCCCATTCCTTGACTGTATTTTTTATGTTGTTGTTGTTTTTTAGAGGTTGAGTTTGATAAGTTCTTCATAGATTTTGGATACTAGCCCTTTATCTGATAAGCTGTTTTCAAATATCTTCTCCCATTCTGTAGGTTGTCTTTCAGTTTTGGTGATTGTTTCCTTTGCTGTGCAAAAGCTTTTAAACTTGATGAAGTCCCAATAGTTCATTTTTGCTTTGGTTTCCCTTGGCTTTGAAGATGTGTCTAGCAAGAAGTTGTTGCAACCAAGGTCAGAAAGGTTCCTGCCTTCGTTCTCCTCTAGGATCTTGATGGTTGGTGAGAATGCAGAGAAAGGGGAACACTCTGACACTGTTGGTGGGAATTCAAACTAGTACATCCATTCTGGAGAACAGTATGGAGGTTCCTTCAAAAAAGGAAAAGAAAATAGAACTACCCTACGACCCAGCAATTACTCTAATAGGCATCTATCCAAAGGATACAAACATAACGTGTTGAAGGGGCACATGCACCCCAATGTTTAAAGCAGCAATTCCCACAATAGCCAAAATGTGGGAAGAGACAAGATGTCCATAGAGAGATGAATGATTAAAGAAGATGTGGTTTATATTCTACAATGGAATATTACTCAGCCATGAAAAAGAATGAAATCTTGCCATTTGCAATGACATGGATGGAACTAGAGTTCACTATGCTAAGTGAAATAAGTCAGTCAGAGAAAGATAAAAATCATATGATTTCACTCATATATGGAATTTAAGGAACAAAACAGATGAACATAAGGGAAGGGAAGGAAAAATAAAATAAGATGGAATCAGAGACATACTGTAAGAGACTCAACTATAGGAAACAAACTGAAGGTTGCTGGAGGAGAGGTGGGTGGAAGGGTGGGGTGGTGGGGTGATGGGCATTAAGGAAGGCACTTCATGTAATGAACAATGTGTATTATATGCAACTGAAGAATCACTAAATTCTACCTCTGAGATGAGTAATACAGTATATATTAATTAGTTGACTTCAAATTTAAAAAAATTACAAATCGCAATGTCAATTTTAACAAAATCAGAATAAAAACAATCCTAGAATTTATTTGGTACTACAGAAGACCTCATGTAGCTATGAAAATTTTGAGTAAGAAAGAACAAAGCTGAAGAAATCAGTTTCTAATTTCACACTGCATTACAAAGCTATAGTAAATGAAACAGTATGATACTGGCATAAAAAGAGATATATAGACCAATGGAACAGTATAGAAAACCCAGAAATAAACTCACTGATATATGGTCAACTAATTTCAAAAAAAGACCACAAGAATCAACAATGGGGAGAAGAATAGTCTCTTCCATTAGTGGTGCTAGTAAAACTGGATATCCCTGTGAAAAATTATAAAACTCTACTCCTATCTTACACCATACACAAAAATTAATTCAATGTGGGTTAAAGACTTAAACATTAAGACCTGAAACCAGAAACCTGTTAGAAGAAAATACATGAGAAAACATCCTTGATGTTCACCTTGGGAATGATTTATTTATTTTTTTAAATTTGCACCAAAAGCACAAACAACAAAAGAAAAAAAAAGTAAAACTATGACAAATTAAAAAGTTTCTGCATAGCAATATAAACAATCAATATAAACAATCAGCTAGATATCACATCACACTTACTGTGTTGGTTGGTATTAAATATTTTAAAAATATACATCAAGGTGGTTGTGGAGAGAAAGAAAACTGGTACACTCTGATTGGGAATGTGAATTTGTAGACCTATTATGAAAAACAATATGGAGGTCCCTAAAATATAGATAGATAGATAGATAGATGATAGATAGATGATAGATAGATAGATAGATAGATAGATAGATAGATAGATAGATAGATAGATAGATAGATAGAGATAGAGATCATATTATCCAGTGGAGATGAAAAAGGAAATTTAAGTTTCTCCATTATCTTATATCTTACATCTTAAGTATTTTATATGGCAAAATAAATGATATCCTGCTTATGAAAAATATTTTAAAAAATCAAAATCAGTATCAAAGTAAAAAGAAACAGCCAATCACTTTTGTTCAAACATGGCTTATAAATTAAAATTAATACTTTACATAACAATGTAAAATTTCACAAAATCTATTAAAAGTATTCTTGTTATTAATTAGAAGGTCTCATGGCAGGTAACACTACTGGGTAAAAAAAGAAAAAAACATCTCAATGTGGACTTAATCCTTTGTTTCAAGACTTCATAATGACTGTGATGACAACGTGAGACAACATCAGAACTCATGGTTAATGCAGTTAATTAGCTCTCGTTCTAATTAGTCCATTGTAAAAATGCACAAAAATGCAACACCCGTATAAGTACCTTTGAACCTGTGCTTGCCAGTTGAGAGAAGAAGGTCTTTCAGTAACACAATGGAAACCAAGGCAATAGCAATGTTTAAACAAGAATTTTTATCCTGTTGGACAATTAGATCCAGCATTTCAACTTTTCTTCTGATGTTAGAAAGTGCCCTTTATTAAGCTCTTTTTTTATCTTAAAGTTCCATGGTATTTAAATAGTGGACTCCTTTAATCAAGGAAACTTGATTCTTACTAGGTAAGTGAATTTCCTCAAACTTCTATCTATCTACTGTAAGCTTCCCAGTGTTAGTCCAGCTCTCTTGCTAAGTACCTAAATTTATTTCACCTGTTTGCATTCCACTTTCCTTCAGGAAAATAAGATAGCATTGTATTTTAATTTTGTTCATTAGTTACATAGGAGGCATGTGTACTTACTGAAGAAAAATAGATAAATCATAATAAATAATACATAAATATTTCTAGGATATATTGACTTTTAAAATAAAGCTCATGTAGTATCATCTTAAAGTCTTTGTATAAATATTAGTGATTTTATTTTAACCTTGATTACCTGGAAGATGAATATTAGTATCTTAGTCTTTATCATTGTCACAGAAAGACAATACAAAAATTATTATTAGCTCTACCCATTTTTTCCTTCCCCATTTTCCTATGCTATATTAGGATAGAGAGAAGTAAAAGGAGAATAATCTCTCAAGTTATCCATACTGACTCTTCAAATATACCAAGAACACAGATGACTTTGACTAAAGCAACATTCCAAGAATGAGTAAACAAATTATTTTAATCCAAATTCCCTTGCTACTTTTTAACATATTCCAGCAAAGTAAAAAAAAAAATCCCTCATTTATGGGTATGTGAAGTAGTATTTGCCTACTTTATACATAAATTTTAGCCTTACACATGAAAAAATATTCTAATCTGTTTTAATGACTATCTTAATATAATTGTTTTCTACATGCATTGAAGAAATTATAGTTTGCAAGATATGCTTTACCTCAGGAATAACATCACAATCATTGAACAAAAGAAACAACAAAAAGAGACAGATTCTGAAGATTCAATAAATTTTCTTATGTTTCAAAAAAGAAGAAATTGTCATGCCTGAGAAATTAACAAATGTGACCCTAATAACAGAATTCTTGCTCATGGGATTCCCTGATGATCAGGTGCTACAGAGACTCTATGCTGCCTTCTTCTCCCTGGTTTACCTGGTGGCACTGATGGGAAACCTCCTCATTATCACCCTTACCACCATCGACCAGCATCTCCAATCCCCCATGTACTTCCTCCTGAAAAATTTGTCTGTGATTGATATCTGTTACATCTCTGTCACTGTTCCCAAATCTGTCGTGAACTATCTGACCAACAGTCATTCCATCTCTTTTGTGGGATGTGCCTCACAGGTTTTCCTTGTTCTTGTCTTTGCTGGAACAGAGTTTGCCCTCCTTCTGGTGATGTCCTATGACCGCTATGCTGCCATCTGCTGTCCTCTGCACTATGAGGCCATCATGAATAGAGGTTCCTGTGTGCAGATGGTGACAGCATCATGGTTCAGTGGGGGTGTCTATGGATCCATTCATGTTGCAGGCACATTTTCTATCCATTTCTGTGGTTCCAACATAGTGCATCAGTTTTTCTGTGACATTCCATCATTGCTCACACTGGCTTGTTCTGGGGAGCAAATTCTAGAATATGTGTTTATTATTATCAGTTGTTGTTTTGCTTTTGTATGTTTTACTTTCATGGTTGCTTCCTATGTTTACATTGTGTCCACTGTCTTAAGAATTCCTTCTTCAGGGGCGCCTGGGTGGCACAGCGGTTAAGCGTCTGCCTTCGGCTCAGGGCGTGATCCCGGCATTATAGGATCGAGCCCCACATCAGGCTCCTCTGCTATGAGCCTGCTTCTTCCACTCCCACTCCCCCTGCTTGTGTTCCCTCTCTCGCTGGCTGTCTCTATCTCTGTCGAATAAATAAAATCTTTAAAAAAAAAAAAAAAAGAATTCCTTCTTCACAAGGCAGGTTTAAAACCTTCTCCACCTGCATGCCCCATCTAACTGTGGTAACCTTGTTCCTCTCTTCTGGATTTATTGCATATTTAGGTTCAGCCTCAAAATCCCCATCATCACTGAACCTCTTTATGTCTGTGTTATATTCTCTGTTACCTCCCAGCCTGAATCCTGATCATTGCTTCTGTTTCTTTTCTTTTCTCTTTCACAGGAATAAATGTTGATTTTTATGGTAGGCTGTGCCTTATATCAGAAGGTTGACCATTTTTCTGTATTAAAATGTTATTTTAAACTGAGAGCTTTATAATTTCCTTTTTCTACTGTGAAAGTATCTTGCAGTATGGGTGCACACAACTTGGTACTTTATTTACTTTGTCAAAGCATTTTGCTGTGTAGTTTTTTTTTTTTTTAGTGTGAACATTCACATACTAATTTGTTTACAATATACAAAGACACACAGAATTTCCTCATCTTCTGCTAAAATGTAACTATATTGGCTTTATTTCCCAATTTATTGAGACATAACTACAGATACCATTGTGTAAGTTTAAGGTCTACAACATTTTGATACAAGACTTATATATTGTGATATGATTACTAACATGGATTTAGCTAACACCTTCATCACATCACATAATTACTATTTTGGGGGAATTTTTAGGAATATAAAAGAACTGCTTCCTTAATTTTCAAGTTAAAAATACAGTACTGTTAACTATACTCAAAATACTGTGTGTTAGATCAAAAGAGATAGCAAGTGTTGGTGAGGATGGGGAAAAAAGACTACTCTGGTACACTGTTGGGTTAGTAATTACTATAGCTACAATAAAAATTGTATGGAAACTTCTCAAAAATGAAATGTGGAACTATTGTATGATTTGAAAATAACTATATTTGTTTTATAAAATAGATCAATTGAGCCTTATTTAATTTAGAGACTTGGGTCACAAAAGGCAATTGTTCTGAAAGACTTTATATACAGAGTGTACCAATAAGACAGATAGCATTAGAAAAACTGTGTTCATGATCTTTCCTACTAATCCAACACAGATAACTCTTCAAATATTTAGATAATTAAATGATGTAAATACTTAATATCTAAATATTTCATTTTTCATACACTGTTTTCTTGTGGATAGAGTAACTGAGACCAAATATACATCAGAAATTTTTGGTGAATTGCATGATTTGGAATTACTTTATGATACTCAGTAGGTAAAAACTGAAATAGTCATTACAATTTTATTACTGAATTTGGATTTGTTTCATAAAATTTATTGTCTATAATATATAGAAAATGAAGTATAAAGGAGCACATGCTCACCAGTCAACTTTTAAGAAAATCATTACTTCAGATGTATGGGTATTATGTGGGCATAATACAAAATGAAGTAAATTAAAGAAAGGTATTTTTTCGTTATTTATTTTCATTATCCATTCAGTGGAAGTTGAACATTTAGCTTGTTTCCATAGATTAGCTTTTGGAAATAATGCTGGGATATACATTGATAATTGTTATCTCTTCAAGGTGTTCATTTTATTTATTTGGGTACATACCTAAAAGTGGAAATACTAATCATATGGTAGTTTTATTTTTAATTTTTGAGAAATATTTTTTTATTGTTTTCCATAATGGCTGTTGTAATTTACATACCTTCCAATAATACACGAGAAACTTCTACTCTTGACACCTGCACCAACACTTGTTTTTACTTTTCATTTTGATAATACATAAATAATATGTATCACATGATATATCACTATGGTATGATTTGCATTTCCTTGATGATTGGAGATGTTTAGCACCTTTTCATATACTTGACCATTTAAATGTCTTCCTTAGAAGAATGTCTTTTCATGTCATTTGACAATTTTAATTCTTAAAAAAGTTAATAACTTTTAGAATTTTCTTATTATATTTTTAGATATTAAAACCTTATCCAGTATGTGGTTTGAAAATACTTTCTTCCACTTCATAAGCTGCCTTTTCATTTCATTGATTCTTTCCATTGCTATGAAAAAGCTTTTAAGTTTCATGTACTCCCATTTGTAGATTTTTGCATTTGTTCCTTGTGCTTTTAGGATAATATCCAAAAAAATCTTTGCCAAGACTACTATAAAGATTTTCCCACTATGTTTCTTCTATTTCAAGTCTTTTTTTTTTTTTAATTTTTTGTTATGTTATGTTAGGCACCACACAATACAACCTTAATTTTTGATGTAGTGTTCCATGATTCATTGTTTGCGAATAACACCCAGTGCTCCATGCAATATGTGCCCTCCTTAATACCCGTCACCGGGCTAGTCCATCATCCCACCCCCACCCCACTGAAGCTCTCACTTTATTTCCCAGAATCCATAGTCTCTTGTGGTTCATTCCCACTTCACTTTACCAGTCCCTTCATTTTTCCCTTCCTTCTCCTAACGATCTCCCTGCTATTTCTTATGTTCCATGAATGAGTGAAACAATATGATAATAGTTTTTCTCTGTTTGACTTATTTCATTTAGCATAATCTCCTCCAGTCCCATCCATGTTGTTGCAAATGTTGGGTAATCATTCTTTCTGATGGCTGAGTCATATTCCATTGTATATATGGACCACATCTTCTTTATCCATTCATCTATTGAAGGGCATCTCAACTCCTTCCACAATGTAGCTATTGTGGACAATGCTGCTATGAACATTGGGGTGCATATGGCCCTTCTCTTCACTACATCCAGATCTTTGGGGTAAATATCCAGGAATGCAATTTCTGGGTCACAGTGTAGCTCTATTTTCAACTTTTTGAGGGACCGCTACACTGTTTTCCAAAGTGGCTGTACCAACTTGCATTCCCACCAACAGTGGAAGAGGGTTCCCCTCTCTCCACATCCTCTCCAAAATTTGTTGTTTCTTGCCTTGTCCATTTTTGCCATTCTAAGTGGTGTAAGGTGGTATCTCAATGTGGTTTTAATTTGAATTTCCCTGATGGCTAATGATTTTGAACATTTTTTAATGTGTCTGTTAGCCATTTGTATGTCTTCATTGGAAAAGTGTCTGTTCATATCTTCTGCCCATTTTTTTATTTGTTTATTTGTTTCTCATGTATTGAGTTTGAGAAGTTCTTTGTAGATCTTGGATACCAGTCTTTTATCTGCAGTATCATTTGCAAATATATTCTCCCATTCCGTGGGCTGCCACTTAGTTTTTTTTTACTGTTTCCTTGGCTGTGCAGAAGCTTTTTTCTTGATGAAGTCCCATAAGTTCATTTTTTCTTTTGTTTCTCTTGCCTTTGGAAATGTGTCATGAAAAAATTTGCTGTGGCCGACATCAAAGAGGTTACAGCCTATGTTCTCCTCTATGATTTTGATGGATTCCTCTCTCACATCAATGTCTTTCACCCATTTGGAGTTTATCTTTGTTTATGGTGTGAGAGAGTGATTAAGTTTCAATCTTTTGTATATAGCTGTCCAATTTTCCCAACACCATTTATTAAAGGGACTGTCTGTTTCTTTTTGGTGAGCTATTTCTAATGGCTACAGCCAAATCTGTTCGATTTGATTCCTCCTCCACCGAATCATTTTGCTCTTTATAAAATATCATCTTAGGCGGATTTCCACTAGTTTATTTCTGGGTCATCCATTTTCTTCCATTTTTCTGTATCTCTATTTCTCCTCCAATACCATGTTCCCATAACATTTGACAGTTGAGGGAGACTAGATACTTCTTGAATATAACAGTGTTCCAGTACATGCTTCACCCTCTTGAAACATGGAAATTTATACATAATAGAGGCAGAGAAAGTTTAATTTTTACCATTAGATTGTTTTTTTCGATGTTGTTTATCAACTTGAAGACTTTTTAAAAACATTATTAGATATTTTATTGATTGTTATTATTATTTTATTTTGTTTATTATTATGCATTAATTTTTAAAATATTTTATTTATTTATTTAACAGAGAGAGAGACAGTCAGCAAGAGACAGAACACAAGCAGGGAGAGGGAGAGAGGAAGAAGCAGGCTCCCAGCAGAGCAGGGAGCCCCATGAGGGGCTCTATCCCAGGACCCTGTGATCACACCCTGGGTCGAAGGCAGACACTCAACAACTGAGCCACCCAGGTGTCCCAATATGCATTAGTTTTTGACATACTTTGCAATGATTAATTAGTTGTATGTTACACCCAGTGCTCATTACAACACGTGCCCTCCTTAATACCCATCACCCGGCTACCCCATTCCCCACCCTCCTCTCTTCTGTAACCCTCAGTTTGGTTCTGAGAGTCCAGAGCCTCTCATGGTTTGTCTCCCTCTCTGATTCCCTCCTCTTCAGTTTTCCCTGTTTCCCCTATGTTTTTCCATGCTACTCCTTATGTTCCACATATGAATGAAAACATGTGATAGTAATCTTTCTCTGCTTGTCATATTAACTTAGCATAATCCCCTCTAGTTCCATTCACATTGATGCAAATGGTGGGTATTCATCCTTTCTGATGGTTGAGTAATATTCCATTGTATATGTGAACCACATCTTTATCCATTCATCTGTTGAAGGGCATCTCTGCTCCTTCCACAGTTTGGCTATTGTGAACATTGCTGCTATGAACTTTGGGGTGCATGTGCCCTTTCTTTTCCCTGCATCTGTATCTTCGGGATAAATACCTGGTATTGTAATTGCTGGGTCATAGAGTACCTCTATTTTTAACGTTTTGAGGAAACTCCATCCTGTTTTCCAGAGTGGCTGTACCAGCTTGCATTCCCACCAGCAGTGTAAGAGTGTTCCACTTTCTCCACATGCTTGCCAACATTTGTTGTTTCCTGTCTTGTTAATTTTTGCCATTCTAACTGGTTTTAAGTGATATTGCAATGTAGTTTTCATTTGAATTTCCCTGATGGCTAACAATTTTGGACATTTCATGTGTCTGTTAGCCATTTGTATGCCTTTTTTAGAGAAGTGTCTGTGTGTCTGTTTATGTCTTCTCCCCATCTTTTGACTTGGTTATTTGTTGTTGTTCTTATTTTGCTGTGTTGTGTTGTGTCTGTGTGTTGTGTGTGTGTGTGTGTGTGTGTGTGTGTGTGTGTTGAGCTTGAGAAGGTCTTTATAGATCTCAGATATCAGCCCTTCATCTTTAATTGCATTTGCAAATATCTTCTCCCATTCCGTGAGTTGCCTCCAAGTATTGTTGACTGTTTCCTTTGCTGTGCAGAAGCTTTTTATCTTGATGAAGTACCAAAAGTTCATTTTTTTCCTTTTGTTTCCCTTGCCCTTGGAGATGTGTCTTGAAAGATGTTTCTGTGGCCAATGTTGAAGAGGTTACTGACTATGTTCTCTTCTAGGATTTTGATGGATTCCTGTCTCACACTGAGGTCATTAATCAATTTTGAGTTTATCTTTGTGTGTGGTGTAAGGGAATGGTCCAGTTTCATTCTTCTACAGGTAGCTGTCCAATTTTTGAAGCACCATTTATTGAAGAGACTGTCTTTTTTCCATTGGATATTTTATGCTGATTTCTCGAAGGTTAGTTGACCACATTGCTGAGGGCCCATTTCTGTGTTCTCCATTCTGTTCCATTGATCTATGTGTCTGTTTTTGTGCCAATACAATCCTGTCTTGTTGATCACAGCTTTCTAAAATAGCTTGAAGTCGGGCAACGTGATGCCCTGCTTTGTTTTTCTTTTTCAACATTTCCTTGGAGATTCGGGGTCTTTTCTGTTTCCATACAAATTTTAGGATTGTTTGTTCCAGCTCCTTGAAAAATGCCAATGATATTTTGGAAGGGATGGCATTGAAAGTGTAGATTGCTCTGGATAGCATATACATTGCAACAATGTTTATTCTTCCAATCCATGAAAATGGAATGTTTTTCCATCTCTTTGTGTATTCCCCAATTTCTTTCATAAGTGTTCTGTAGTTTCTAGAATATAGATCCTTACCCTTTGGTTAGGGTTATTCCAAGGTTTCTTATGGTTTTGGGTGCTATTGTAAATGGAATTGTTTCCTTAACTTCTCTTTCTACAGTTATGCTGTTAGGTATACAAAAGCAACTGATTTCTGTGCATTAATTTTGTATCCTGCCATGTTGCAGAATTGCTGTATGAGTTCTAATAGCTTGGTGGTGGAGTCCTTGGGTTTTCCACATAAAGTATCACATCATCTGCAAAGAGTTTGACTTCTTCTTTGCGAATTTGGATGCCTTTTATTCTTTTTTGTTGTCTAAATGCTAATGCTAGTACTTCTAGCACTATGTTGAACAATAGTGGTGAGAGTGGGCATCCCTGTTGTGTTCCTGACCTTAAGGGAGAAGCTCTGAGCTTCTCCCCATTGAGAATGATATTCATTATGGTCTTCTCTTAGATGGTTTATATGGTATTGAGGAATGTTCCCTCTATCCCTACACTCTGAAGAGTTTTAATCAGAAACAGATGTGGTATTTTGTCAAATGCTTTTTCTGTATCAATTAAGAGGACCATATGGCTCTTCTCTCTTCTTTTATTAATGTACTTTATCACTTTGTTTGATTTGCTAACTCTGAATCACCTTTGCATCCCAGGCATAAATCCCAGTTGGTCGTGATGAATAATCTTTTTGATGTACTGTTGGATCTTATTGGCTAGGATTTGTTGAGTGTTTTGGCATCCATGTTCATCAGGGATATTAGTCTGTAATTTTCCTTTTTGATGGGGTTTTTGTCTGCTTTGGGGATCAGGGTAATGTTGGCCTCATAGAAGGAGTTGGGAAGTTTTCTTTCTGTTTCTATTTTTTGAAACAGCTTCAGTAGAATAGGTATTATTTCTTCTTAAAATGCTTGGTAGAATTCCCCTGGAAAGCCATCTGGCCCTGGACTCTTATTTTTTTGAAGGTTTTGATTACTGCTTCAATTTCCTTACTCATTATTGGTCTACTCAGACTGGCGATTTCTTCCTGTTTCAGTCTTGGTGGTCTGTAAGTTTCCAGGAATGCATCCATTTCCTCCAGGTTGCTTAATTTGTTGGCATATAGTTGCTGGTAATAATTTCTAATAATTTATTTCTATTTCCTTGATATTAGCCATGATTTCTCCTCTTTCATTCATGACTTTGTTAATTTGGGTCCTTTCCCTTGTCTTTTGGAAAAGTCTGGCCAGAAGTTTATTGATCTTATTAGTTCTTTCAAAAAACCAGCTTCTAGTTTTATTGATCTGTTCTATTATTTTTCTGGTCTCTATTTCATTGATTTCTGCTCTAATCTTTATTATTTTTTGTAACTTGTACATTTTCACACCTATATTTTTATATTGATATGTGCGTCAGTGTAGTCCTTTTGTCCCTATTTTTAAAAAAGTGTGTGTGTATATATATATATATAT
>NW_024426663.1:86130784-86201948 GCF_017311325.1 Ursus maritimus
ATATATATGCATACCAGTTTTACTTTCCATGTAATTCTGGGAAGTAATGTCTTCTAACAAACAGAACAAAATACACCCAGGAAACTGAAACACTTTACTTTGCCCACACTGAGAGATTATAGCACCCCTCACCTCACCCTTCTTTTTCCAATTTTTATTTTTTTTAATTTTTAATTTTATAAATTTTATTCTTGGGTTTCATTTTGGCTTTGTTTTTTTGGTGGGGACTTCCAACAGTTCTGGATTTTCCTAAGATGCATCTTGCCTGGGTCTTGGTTGATATTTTGGACTCTGTACATTCCTCAACCACTGCTCAATAGAATGAAAAGAAGGAGGAACTCCCAACAAAGAAAAGAGCCAGAGACAATGGTCTCTGCTGCAGAACTAATGGATATAAGCCAGATGTCAGAGATAGACTTCAGGGTAGCAATTATGAAGTCAATAGCTAGGCTTGAGAAAACCATTAGCAAAAACATAGAATTTCTAAGGGCAGAGTAAAAGCTAATCTGGTGGAACTTAAAAATGCTGTGAATGAGATTCAGTCTAAACTGGATACTCTAACAACCAAGGTAAATGAGGCAGAAAAATTAATTAGTGATCTAGAAGATAAGGTGATAAAAAGGAAGGAAACTGAGGAGGCTAGGGATAAGCAACCAGTAGCACATTGGAATAGACATAGGGAGATCAATGGTGCTATGAAATATCCCAATGTCAGATTTATTGGGAACCCTCAAGGGGTGAAGAAAGAGAGAGAAAGAGAGAGAGAGAGGATTAGAAGATATATTTGAGCAAATCATAGCTGAGAACTTCTTTAATCTGGGGAAGGAAACAAGCACTTATATACAAGAGGCAGAGAGGACCCCTCCCAAGATCAATAAAGATAGACCATCACCATGGCATATAATAGTAAAGCTCCAATCTAAGAGCCAAGGAAGCTATCCAGAGAGGGGCTAGGGGGAAGAGAGTTCTTACCTATGGAGGGAGGAATATCAGAATAATGTCAGACCTGTCCACAGAGACCTGGCAAGCCAAAAAGGGCTGGAAAGACATATTCAGGGTACTAAATGAGAAGAATATCCAGCCAAGAATACTTTATGCAGCAAGGTTCTCATTCAGAATTGATGGAGACAAGGAACTTCCAGGACTGGCAGGAAATGAAAGAATATGTGACTACCAAGACAGCCCTGCAAGAAATACTAAGGGGGATTCTATAAAAGAAGAAAGTCCCTAAGAATAATATAAACCAGAAATTTACAGAGATAATCTATAGAAAGAGGGACTGTTCAGACAATAATATGGCAACAAATCCATATCTTTCAGCAGTTACTCTCAATGCAAACATCCTAAAAGGTCCCATGACATGGCATTGGGTTGCAGATTGGATACAAAGACAGGACTCATCCATATGCTGTCTAAAAGATACTCATTTTGAAACTAAAGACACCTCCAGACTGAAAGTGAGGGGATAGAGAACAATGTAACATGCTAATGGGCCTCAAAAAAAAAAAAAGCTGGGGTAGCAATTCTCATACCAGACAAATTAGATTTTAAACCAAAGGCTGTATTAAGAGATGTAGAGGAACATTATATCATACTGAAGGTGTATCCAAAAATAAAATCTAACAATTGTAAATATCTATGCTCCCAACATGGGAGCAGCCAACTACATAAGTCAACTATTAACCAAAATAAAGAATCATATCGACAACAATACATTAATAGTAGGAGATCTTAACACTCCACTCTCAGCATTGGGCAGGTCATCTAAGCAGAAGATCAAAAAGAAATAAGTGCTGTGAATGACACATTGGACCAGGTAGACTTCATAGATATATACAGAACATTCTACCCTAAAACAATAGAATACTCATTCTCAAATGCACACAGAACTTTCTCCAGAATAGAACTCATACTGAGTTACAAATCAGGTCTCAATACCAAAAGATTGAGATTATTCCTGCACATTATCAGACCACAATGCCTTGAAACTGGAACCGAATTACAAGAAAAAATTTGGAAGGAATTCAAACATATGGAAGTTAAAGAGTATCCTGCTAAAGAACGATTGGGTCAACCACGAAATTAAAGAAGAATTAAGTAATTCATGGAAACTAATAAGAATGAAAACACTTCAGTCCAAACCCTATGGGACACTCCAAAGGTGATCGTAAGGGGGAAATACATAGCCATTCAAGCCTCTCTCATAAAATTAGAAAAATTCAAAATGCACAAGCTAAGCTTACATATAAGGGAGATGGAGATAGAACAACAAATAAAACATAAACCAAGCAGAACATGAGAAATAAGAAAGATAATATTATATGTTTTACTTCAAACCTCAAAAATAAATTAGAAAAATCAAAAGCAGAAAGAACATGTATCTTATTAACTCATATTTATCCTCTTTCTGTTTCTCTACTTCTGATTGTTTATGATTTCATATTACATCATATTCTTTATGTTTAGATATATTATTTTAAGATTTGTGTTTTAAGGTAGATTGCTTGGTAACAAAATATTTTATTATTCCCTTTATCTGAAAATATATCAATTTTCCCTTAAGTCCAGAAGAATATATTTACTGGCTACAGAAATCTCTTTACTTTGCCTCTTCAAAACTTTCATACCAATTTTTTCTGGTCTCAACATTTTCATGAGCATTCTGCTGTCATTTAAATATTTTCCCCCAATAGGTAATATATTGGTTTCAGTTGGATGCATCAGTTGTTTATGTTTTTGTATCTGTTTTTGCTTTTTGGAGTGTTAATTAAGATATCCCTTGATGCAGATTTTGTGTAGAATTTATCCTGTTTGTGGTTTTCCAAGTTTTGAATCTGAGCTTTTATAGGTTTTTGTTGTTGTCAATTTGAGGAAACTCGCAGCCTTACTCTTTTTTAGTTGTCCTCTCCTTCAAAGATTTAATGACTTTGAATGTTGACCTTTTTGAATTGAATGTTAGACCTTTGTCATTCATTAAATTATTTTACATTCAAATTCACTCATTTCTCCTTTTATCTTCCCATTCCAGTGTGGATTCCATCCCTTTATACTTTCAAAAAAATAATTATTGTAATTTTTAGTTCTTAACTTTTTTTTTGAGAGAGAGAAAGCTTGCAAGCAGGGGGTGGGGAAGGGCAGAGGGAGGGAAAGAGAAAGAATGTTACGCAGGCTCCATGTCCAACATGGGTCTTGATCTCACAAACCCTGAATCATGACCTGAAATCAAGAGTAACAGGCTTAACAGACCAAGCTACCAGGTGTCTTTTAGTTCTTAAATTTTTATGTTATTTTTATCATCTATAGATCTTTGGAACATTTTTTATTGCAGAGGGTTTCTTGTTTCAAGCATATTTATAATTGGTTGTTCAATCATTTTTGTGATGACTGAGTTAAATGCTTTGTCACTTAATTCTAACATTTCTGTCATTTTATTGTTTACAACTCTTCATTGTTGCTTCTAGTTTTGAGATTTTCATTGTTATTGCTGCTAGAGGTGAGTTTTGCATTTAAAACTGGACATTTGAATTACAATAATATAAGATAATGTATCTTATGTAGATCTTGTGTTTTAGCAGAACTCCTTTGATATTGATCTTATGGGTGAAATGTCAGGGCTACCTTGTTCTTGATAGTTGAAAATAGAAACCCTCATTCCCCTTTGATTTCTATGCACATCTGGATAGAGGTGGAAGGTGATGCTTATTAATACTGGGAGGGAAGTTTCAGGCAGTATATATTATAAATATGGTCATAATGCTATTACTTAATTGAAAGTGTTATTGTGGGGTAGAAATGGGACTGAGTATACCATTCAATGTATTCAAAGGACGGCCCGACACATATTTTCTTTTGACAGATATAACTATGTACTTCAGTGATAAGTCCAGGTTAGAGATCAAATTTTCTCAGGATTCCTAAAATTCAATCTATTCATTTTATAATGGAAAGAACTAGGGCCAGAGAGTGAAAGGAAATGTACTAATTTAAGCACATTGATTGTATTGCTTATTGAAAAAATGGTATGTTTGGGTCTGTTTCAATTATACCATCCTGATTCCGTGTTTCTCTTCAATTTATATCAAGTTTTTATACATTTTAATAGTGTCAAAATTAGGACATTGGAGAAAGGTTTAGAGAAATTATTATATCTGTATCACAAAAGTTCAAGTTTAAGAAATATTTTAAATTGAAGCTCATTTTCCAAACTTGTAAAAAACAATACAGAAAGTGCTATAACTATAGGTGATAAACAAAACTAATTAAAAACAAATTTCTTTGCACACTCAAAAATATATGCAAGTTTAATATTCAGCTTGTTATGTAATTTAGAACATATAAATTCATTCCCTCTTGATTAAAATCTACCATTAAATAATGTGTACTGGACTCTATCTTCTATTTGTCCTACTTGAAAGGTCTGGTAGATTATTTCCAATGAGCTGGGAAAAGACAACAGCCCAAAAGCAAGAGTGTGAGGTGTCAGATATTCATGCTGGGGGAAATGCCACTGATTACTTCCTGTTAATAAGTTTTCATACAGAAATACAGTCATAGTCCTTTAGGGAATCTTGCTTGTCTTTAAGTCCAGAGATTTCCCTAAGGGTGATATATAGCAAACTGAAAAAGTATTTTATTCTCTTTGAAAATACAAGAGGAAGACTTTAGATGAGATGATTGTCATTAATATCTCCCTCATTCTATGGACAACAGAAGATCTATCAAGAGAAAGAAGACATTGGGAATCAACAGAACCCTAGAATTTTGAATCAAGCAGGTAAGCATGAACAACAGGGATTCATAAATTTGTAGGAAAATAAATGCGTAAAAAAGCTCCATGGGCTATATATGACCAGAAAGGTACAAAGATGCCTTTTTCTATGAAAAAGTGGATTTTGAACAAGTAGCTGATACATGCAAGAAGCATGATATATGTATATATACATTTTCTTTGAAGTCTATAATTTAATTGCTTCAAGATTTCCCCCTCAAAATGATCTGAATTAGACAGGAGGCCACTGTAGTAAGGGTCCTGGGCTTTGTCTACACAGCACTATCTATGAGGCATTATGTTTGATCCAGTCTCTGTAAAAATGATTATCCCAATGGACATCGCTAAGAATTAAAGGTATGTATTGTCTTCTTAACATGGGCACGAAACTAAATTTAAATAATATTTATAATAACACAAAGAAAACCTCATTAAGCATCCTCACAATGTAATCTTAAATCTTAAAAAAATGACACTGGCAGTTCAATTATATTGCATAGAGAATAAAAACATGGTAACTTGAAGCAAATCTACATAGCAAAGAGAGACATCTCTTTTACTTTTTATGTTTTGAAAAGGATCAAATTTTTAAATCTCTTTAAGTCTGTTTTAGCTTTTACAATATGGTAATAACACCAGTACTTAATGGAGTATGTTGATGTGGGGTGCAAATGGGATCAAACTATAATATTCAAAGTAATTAATATAGTGCCTGGCACACTCTTGAATTTGATTAATTTATTATGTACTATAAAGCAATAAACCTGTTGAGAGATGGAAGTTTCTCTAGAAATATAAATTCAATCTTTCCATTTTGTTGTGGAAAAAACTAGGACCAGAGAGTAAAAACAAGTGTCCTCAATAAGAAAATAAGTTTATTACAGGGCTTTTTGGAAAAAATGTCTTCTTTGGTCCTGTGTCAATTATACTATCCTGACTTCATGCTTTCCTTTAACTCTTGTCAATTTTATTTCATTTTTAGTCATTGCAATATGAGTGACAAACAGAACATTGAAAGAAGCATTAGGAAAAAAAAATTGTCTACATCACAAAAACCCAGATTCTAACAGTGTCCTCGGAGAAGATAGTTACAGGGAATAGTCTTTAAAAAAACGTGCAAAGTTCTGACTTTAAGGGAAATTCCAAAATAGAGTTCCAAAAGACACTGTATCTTCTTGCAGATTTTGGAAACATTTTCTAATCTCTTACTCAATAGTGCAGGCTGCCTGGCAAAGAGTCAGTCTATTAACATTACAGTGAGAATCTTCAAGTTTCACTGCTTCCTTAATTTCCAAACACTAGAGCAGACACTTGACTCCTTCAATCTCAGTTTTTTACCTGCTTCAAGGAAATCATCCATGAGAGATATCAGTTTAAAGTAGTCTTTACATCAAATTCTACAGTTATGATATATGCGGTCACCATATATTCATGATATGCCTCAGCAAAATAAAAAATAAATTAAAAACATAGTAATCCTTACATGAGGGGATGAATAACTAAATGCCTTGATAGCCTTCTTGGTTTGAATTATAAGTCAATTTTTTAACATTCATATTGATGCCACACTTGTAATATGAGCCTTCTAAGAGAACTACTCTCTTCTCTGGAATAGTTGTTTATTCCTCTTTCAAGAACCTGAGAAGGCTTGAGATATCAGAATTCAAGTGAGATCTTCTTTCTTCTTTTAAAAATAGTGACAAATAGACCTTTTGTGGAAAATGAAAAATGGTCTACACCTACATTTCCTGTATATTAATAAAAAGATTGAAGCTTTTTCCATTTAATTATTCTGTATAGCTTTTATAAAATATTTCCTACATTTCAATTTTCCTCAGATACTAAATAACTTATGATTGAAGGAAACAGTTCTGCCATTGATGCTATTCCTCATTGCCCTGTTTCTATTTATCATATTCACTTTTATCTCAACCACTTTTCTATAAAATTTGCTTCTTTGCTGACCCTAAAAACATCGGATATACAACCTGGGAATGAATGTGTGTGCAAGATTGGATGAGCGTGCATAAACATACTTGGGTGAGTAGAGGTAGAACAGCCAGTGGTAGGAAAGTTGGCCCTTTCCCCAATATTCCATATCCTTCTCCCTCTTTTCATTTCTAATTAGTATGACTTTTTTCATGTCAATGATATAAGTCCATATTTATTAATTTTCTGTTTATATTTTGCATCTCCTTTCTATCATAAATTTCGTTTTTATTCTTTAGTGTGTTCAATCACAAAATTAAATGAAAAATATTATTTACTTCTTGTGGATAAAAGTAATGTGTATAAAAAAACACTTTTACAGAAATTTTAAGTGATTATCTTCTATTTTTGGAAATGATTTGAAAATTTATTTGGTGTACTAAAGATTTTATTTAGAATCTTGAGCTAATAATTCAGGATATATTTTATAAAGATACATGTTTCATCATAAATATACCAAGGACTCATTAATGAAAGACTGTTCCTATTCTTTCTTCCTATTCTTCCTAATCTACTCATTAACAAACGTCAAATTCAGACACAAACTAGGAGTGGCATAGTGCATCAGAAAGAATGATTACACAACATTTGCAGCAACATGGACAGGACTGGAGGAGTTTATGCTAAGTGAAATAAGTCAAGCAGAGAAAGGCAATCATCATACAATATCACTCATTTATGGAACATAAGAAATAGGAAGATTGGTAGGAGAAGGAAGGGAAGAATGAAGGGGGGGTAAACAGAAGGGGGAATGAACCATGAGAGATTGTGGACTCTGGGACACAAATTGAGGGCTTCAGAGGGGAGGGGGGTGGGGGATTGGGTTGGGCCAGTGATGGGTATTAAGGAGGGCACATATTGCATGGTGCACTGGGTGTTATATGCAAGTAATGAATCATGGAACATTACATCAAAAACTAGGGATGTACTGTATGGTGACTAATATAAAAAAATAAAAATTATAAAAAATATTTTTTAAAAAGCAGTGACATAATGAAGAAGTTATAAATCCTACCATGCATGTAAGGAGAGTAAAAATGTGCATGACTTATAAACCCAAAGTAGATGCATTCTTAAATAAAAATATTCCTGGCAAGGAGAAAGACCTAACAGGAACCCGAAGTTGTGTCTTTTCTCTTTTTTTCCCCTATAGAGTGGAAAACATGACCAACCATTCAGCAGGGATGGAATTCTTCCTCGTGGCATTCTCAGACACCAGAGAGCTGCAGGTTTTACATGGCTTTCTGTTTTTGCTTATTTATCTGGTGACTCTTATGGGGAATCTTCTCATTATTGTCCTGATCACTCTGGATCAGTGTCTTCACACCCCCATGTACTTCTTCCTGAAGAACTTAGCAGTTTTTGATGCCTGCCTCATTTCCATCACACTTCCAAAATTTATCCTGAACTCTTTATCCCACAGAAATATCATTTCATTCTCAGAATGCATGTTACAGGTGTTGCTCGTGATCCACTTTGCAGTATCTGAGCTTTTCCTTCTAACTGTCATGTCCTATGACCGCTATGTGGCCATCTGTCACCCACTGCATTATGATGTCATCATGAACAGGAGAGTCTGTGTGAGCATGACAGCTGCATCCTGGTTTCTTGGGAGTATCTTTGGAGTCTTCTACTCAGCCGGCACTTTCTCTTTATCTTTCTGTGGCTCCAGAAAAGTTCCTCAGTTTTTCTGTGATGTCCCCTCCCTACTGAAGATCTCTTGCTCAAAGTCTCATGTCACCATTGATATTAGTGAGGCTATTGGGGTTATGTATGCACTTTTCAGTTTGTTGTACATTGGATTTTCATACATTTGCATTTTCAATACAGTGCTGAGAATGCCATCATTACAAGGGTGCTCAAAAGCCTTTTCCACTTGTACACCCCATCTCATAGTTGTCACAACATTTATTGTGACAGGCATCATTGCTTATCTGAAGCCAGTCCCTGATTCCCCACATCTTGTGGATTTTTTGGTGTCTGTGTTCTATTCTGTGTTGCCTGCATCTTTGAACCCCATAATATACAGCCTAAGGAACAAGGAAATCAAGGCAGCTGTGAGGAGGTTTCTATGGAAACTAAGTCATTATACATTCTATGGAGAAAAACAGTAGAACTAGAATTTATAAAGCTAAATTCCATGGTTTAAAAAATATATATCTTACAATCTAGGATGAATATCAATATCCTATATAATAAAATATTCACTTCATTTAAACGTGCTAGGATAAAGTTGACATGATTATGCTTATTAATAAGTATTCATTATTATAGAACCTCCAAGAATAGCATATGAATTACCTAGTATTTGTGCATATAAATTGTTTCAGAAACACTATGACAGTTTTTCAAATGGTTTACTGAACATTTCCATGTACTCCTTTTTTTAAAAATCTGGAATATATTACTTTACATGGCATAAAGGGATTCAGTAGATGTAATTCAATTAAGGAGCGTGAGATGGGGTGATATTCTAGACTGTCCAAGGGGCCCTAATCTAATCACGAAAGTGGAGTATTTCAAGACATCGTTAGAGGGAGATCTGTCTATGGAAGTGTGGTCTTCCATTGTTGGCTTTGTAGATGGAAGGGGCCAATATATAGACAGAGGCAGCCTATGGGGATGGGTAAATGCAGGAACAGATAGTTCACGGGAGACCCAAGAAAAGAGTGCAGCCATACCAGCCACATCCTCATTTTAGCCTAGTGTGATTGGTGTTGGATTTCTAAATTACAACTTTAAAACATAACATGTTATTAAGTCATAAGATTTGTAAAAAACTGCTACAAAAGCAATAGAAATTTAACAAAAGCATTAAATACTTGTCTTCTTAAATATCTCTTAAATGAGAATTTCCTTAGAATAGGAATGCAGACTGAAACTGAAGCTCTTAGTTAAAGGTAAAAAAAAAATTATGAAAAGAAAAAATACATCAAAATGCTTAAAATTTTGCAAAATAATTTAGATTGTATTACTCCATTCATTATCTTTATCCACTAGATTGCATATACTATCATTTTTATTTTATATGGAAAATATTTATCCATTATAAATAATAATAATAAATAAATAAATAAATAAATAAAATTAGATATTTTAATACTTATTGTTAGCATTTTTAATATCTTATTAAATTTTGACTTAATTTTCATTACATCTTAAATTAGTTTACAACATTTAATTACTTATGTTTCTTCCACTAGTAACATGTTTTTTTTTTTAATAATGATTTTTTATTATATTATGTTAGTCACCATACAGTACATCCCCGGTTTTCAATGTAAGGCTCAATGATTCATTAGTTGTGTATAACACCCAGTGCACCATGCAACATGTTTAATTCCTATGTGGTATTTGTCATTGAGACTCAATATACAATGATTATCTACTGCCAACTGTAGAGCTAACTGTAGAGGGAGGGCTGAAGCCCAGTGTGTTGGGAAAAGCTAGCAGAATATGGTGGGATGCACTGCACCGTGGGTGCCAAGAACAAGGTGGTTGCCCAGCACTTCAAGATGATCAACAAAAACCAGAAAGACAGCAAGAATGTGGCACAGGTGGTGAAGTTGCTCCTTTTGGGTGCTGAGGAGTCAGGAAAGAGCACCACTTTCAAGCAGATGAAGATCATCCATGAGGACAGCTACTTGGAAGAAGAATGCTGGCAGTACCATGCAGTCCTCTGCAGCAACACCATCCAGTCCATCATGGCCATTGTCAAAGCTATGGGCAATCTGCAGATTAACTTCACCAACCCCTCCTGCATAGACGAGGCTAGGGACTAACTAGGCAAGCAGCTACATCCAGAATAAGTCTGAGGACCTGAACAAGGTCAAGGATACCAAAGAAATCTACACACACCTCACCTGCACCATCAACACCAAGAACATGCAGTTGATGTCTGATGTTTCCACCAAATTCACCATCACAAACAACCTGAAGGACTGCAGCCTCTTCTGAGGGGCAGCGAGGTCTTGAAGGATGAGCCATCACCAACTCAGCTCCCCACACTCCCTGAGGAAAATGGGGGCAATAGGATCAGACTCCCCAGTTTCCCCCCAACACCCATTGGCCACTTTCCCCCTTTCTTCTCTCTGTTCTTGGGACCCCAACCCCTCTCTCAGCTCCAGAAACTCAGGAGAGGAGCTGACACAAACCTCCCTGTTTTAGGCCAGCCCTTAATCCAGGTGTTGGTACTGGGAATGGCCATGGTACCCCCTTCCTGTGCATCTGTTCTGGTCTTAACCATTGTCTTGTTCTGTGATGGGACTGGGGAGAACATGCTGAGTCTCCCAAGGCCTGTGGATGGAGGATCACTCACTTCTCCACCTTGGGACCCCTGGCTTTGCTAAACACCAGCCCCTAACTCACCCCAAGTCGAAAAGTTCATAGGGAACCTCTTGCCCTTCCCATTCCAAGGCTCCAAAGGAAAAAGCAAAAGAAGCATGAGAGGCCACTATTCTTGAAGACAACCTGTTCATTTTTGTAGTTTAAAAAAATAAATGAAATTAAAGGGGAAAACAAAACAAAACTGAAGGCCTAGAAAACTTTTATAGAGAAAAACTATTTAAAACTGTCAGATCATGACCGCCACTCCCCCAACACCCTAACAGTGATTCCACCTTTTGAGTGTCTCTGAGGGTGTACACCCATCCCTGTGCTAACTGACCCCGGTGCTGGCACTGTCCCTGCCCTGACTTCCATAGAATTGGATTCCAAGCACAGTTCCAGACACCTGCTAACATCACTGAGGGTTCTGTCCCAGTGGCCATGATCCCTGGCTCCATTAACCTAAATGTACCTCCTTATCTCTAACGTAGGAACCACCTCTGGCTGCTGAGGGACATGCTTCTCATGTGCCTGTCCCAGTCCCAGGTCCTTCACGACTGAACACTTCTTGGGTTTTCTTTCTTTCCTTCCCATGTTCATTTGTTTTGTTTCTTAAAATCCACATGTGAGTGAAATCATAAGGTATTTGTCTTCTCTGACTGACTTAATTCGCTTAGCATAGTATTCTTTAGCTCCTTCCACGTCCTTACAAATGGCAAGTTTTCATTCCTAGTTTAGCTGAGTAATATTCCATTCACTCATCAATCTCCATTGGTCAATGATGGCCATTTCGGCTCTTTTTATAATTTGGCTATCATTATAATGTTGCTATAAACATCAGGATGCATGCATCCCTTCAAATTAGGTAATTTCGGTAAATACCTAAGAGTGCAATTGCTAGGTCATATGGTAGTTCCATTTTTAACTTTTTGAGGATCCTCCATTCTGTTCTCCAGAGTGGCCATACCAGTTTGCATTCCCACCAACCGTGTAAGAGGGTTCCCCCTCTCCACACCCTTGCTAACACCTACTGTATCTTGTATGGTTGATTTTAGTCATTTTGACATGTGTGAGGTAATATCTGATTATAGTTTTGATTTGTATTTCCCTCATGATGAGTGATATTGAGGATCTTTTCATGTGTGAATTGGCCACCTGTATGTCTTCTTTGAACAAATGTATAATCATGGCTTCTGCCCAATTTTTTTCTTTTTAAATATTTCATGTATTTATTTGACAGAGAGAGAGAAAGAGCACATGCACAGGCAGGGAGAGTGGCAGTTAGAGGGAGAGGGAGAAGCAGACTCCCCACTGAGCAATGAGCCCAACTCAGGGCTTGATCCCAGGACCCTGGGATCACAACACAAGCCAGAGGCAGATGTCCAACCAACTGGGGCACCCAGATGCCTGGCTTCTGCCCATTTTAATTGGATTGTTCATTTTTAAGTGTTGAGTTTAATAAGTTTTTTATATAATTTGGATAATATCCCAGAGTGGGAAGGGGGAGGGGAAGGGTTAAATGGGTGATGGATATTAATCACTGAACTTGTTGTGAATAGCACTGTGTGTTGTATGTAAGTGTTGAATCACTCAATTGTACACCTGACACTAATATTAAACTGTATGCTAACTAACTCTAAATTAAATAAAAACTTAAAAACATGAATAAAAAGAACAAAGAAACCTCAATATGATGTATTGGACATTCCAATTATTTTATCCTATTTGAGACATATGATTTGTCAGATACTGTATTTTGATATGTCCTTTGCATGAAAATTGATTAATTAAGTTTAATATATCATAGAACAGATGACTCTCCATTAGTTTCTCTTTCAAAAGGTCATGTTACATATTGCACATAACAGCAATGCTAGAACCTAAGTAGTAGTTTTTAGAGAGTATTCAGTAAGTAAATACATATAAATCAATTACTGTGCCTACAGGAAGTACTCAACAATAGTAATAATAATTAATAACATTCCTTCTAACAAGTCACAAAAATACAGTCAAATATTATTACAAATTTGAATCATATTCCCTTACAAAATTAAATGATTCATTTCATAGTTTGATATGTATAATCATATATTCATTTTTCTTTTTCTCTCATTTACTTTATGGTGGGTTCATATATCATTTGTACTAGTAAGGAGGAGTCAAAACTAAACAGACTTTAACTTCTACTTTGATATGATCTTCTGAATTCTTCATCAAAGCATATACTCAGTTAAAAGTGACTGACCAAAAAGACCCATTCTTAAGTACTCTTATCAGGTGTACTTTCAATTGTCTTCATCTAATCTTTCAAGTCCTTTCTGAACCCTTTGGAGGTTATCAGGGGCTCGTGACAAGTGGCTGGATGACTTCTCATTAAATCCAATACACATATGGTTTATCATTCATATGTATCAGAGGGAGAGTACATCTCAACCTGTCAATTCATTTGGAGAAGATTCCAGGATGCTGCAAATTCAACATATAGGTACGTTAATACCTAAATAAATGTGTCAGTAGGAACTTGTCCTTGTGAGACTATTTCCTAGCATTTAAAATATATAGTATCTGCTTTAGCTGAGTGGCTGTGTAAAAACAACTCACCAATAAATATCATGTTGGTGATGGACTTTTTGTATACGACCAGTATTATGTTAAGATACATTTCTTTTATTTCTCGTTTTTGAGATTCTTTTTTTTTTTAATGGTTTGGGATATTTTCAAATACATTCTTTGCATCTATTGAGAAATTTTTAATATATATTTAATATGTGTACTATTTCTTTTTATATAAACTTTCATATTGTTAAAATAATTAATCAAATTAATTATATTGAAACATCCTTATACTCTAGAGATAAATTCCTTTGGTAAATGTGTATAATCCTTTCAATGTGCTGGTGAGTTTAGCTTGCTAATATTTTATTAAAGAATTTACATCTATGGAAGTTCTGAAGGAAGAAATGGAAACTAATAAAATAGTAATTGGAGAGTTTAATACCACACTTTCAATAATGTATAGAACATTCAACAGAAAATCAATACAGGAACAGTAGACATAAATAACATTATAGACCATATGGACCAAAAATACCCACACAGGTTATTCCACACAACAGCACCCTGAGAATCAACTTCCATGCATGTGATCCAGATTTCTTCCAACTAAGTTGTTAATATCCTGTGACCCATTTACTGCTTAAGCACTATTTTTCAATACAGGTTCTTTACATCTCCTGCTATGTTCTTCTGGAATCTTAGTCTCCCAATATCACTGGAAGAAATGAGAAAAGTTTGGAAACATGAGGAAAAGAGAATTTCATCTCCTCGTAACAAATCCTCACAGGTGGAGGCAATGGACGAATTCTTTGTGTGGTGTGGGTTAGTTGATTCTCTCAAATAAGGGGGATAGTGTGGGATGCTTACAACATCAAAGAATATTCAGGGATTTCAGATGCAAATTTACCAGCCTTGTCTGAGTCTACATAAATGCAATCAATTTCACAGTGTTCCACTCTTCCCAAACAATGCCCTTCCCTTTGTGTAAGAGATTTTGGATGTTCTCTGTCTTCATATTCTCCAGAAAAAAAGAACAAATTATCTGTGTGTATATATAAACAGGTCTATCTATATCTATCTATCTATCTATCTATCTATCTATCTATCTATCTATCTATCATCTATCTACCATCTATCTATTATCTTTTTATCATTTATCGATCTATACTAAATTGGCCCATGCAATTATTTGGAAAGTTCAAAATCTCCAGTGTGTGCTATAAGGCTGGAAATCCAAGGGAGCATTCATATGTCAGCTCAAGCCCAATGGTTGACTACTGGAGAGCCAGGGAAGAGCTGATGTTGCAGTTAATGTCCAAAGGCCACCATACCTGCAGAATTTATTTATATTTAGCAGGAAGTCCATCTTTTATTCTGTTCATCCAATACCTTGACCATTCTCTTGGGCCTCACACTTGGGCCATGCTCTCCTCCAGGTTTCTGTGACATCTACACATTCCTAACTTTCTGACCTACAGTGACCTTTTCTTATCCTGTGTTGAATTTCTCCTTAACCCAGCTACCACTTTTTACTGTCACCCAAGGATCTGTTCATGTCTTTCTTTATAACATCTTTTTCAGAGAATTCTGAGTAGCTGCATATTATAAAACCTAAAATTTAGATTTCCACCTTTGGTAATTACTTTGAATTTCCAACTAGTATTGAATAATAAACTGAATACATATTTGATATTTCATATATGCCACAAACATAATATGGCCAAAATATTTATCCAACCAACAAACACATTGTGTCCTTGTTTTTCTCATGTATGATTCTCAATAAAGGTAGCCACCAATGAAATTCTAAGGACAGAAAAAAATATAAAACTAGTCACTACCTTTGTTGACAAAATTCTTTAACTGCACACATGCTGCCCTTCAGCAAGTAATATCAGCTTATGCTACAAATATTTCTGATATCTAAACATTTCTTTACATCATGTCCTACTTTTCCTGTTTACAATACCATGATTCTTTCTTATGTTACCACAAAAGCCACCTAAACAATCTCTCAAATTTATGTCTTCTTCAACAAATCTTTCTGTGCAGACCAGTGATACTTAATTTTAAAACAAAACAAAACAAAAAACAAGACAGCAAACAACCAAAGAAGCGACAAACAAGGTTAAATTATTATTTTTAGCAATACAATAATAGTAAGGAACTTTATTATTTTTTTCATTTAAATTCATTTAATTAATACATAATGTATTATTGGTTTCAGAGGTAGAGTGGAGTGATCCATCATTCTCATATAATACCCAGTGCTAATTACATCACATGCCTTCCTTAATATCCATCACCTAGTGACCCCATCCCTCCTTCCACTCCAGCCACCCTCATTTTGTTTCCTATGATTAAGAGTCTCTTATGGTTTGTCTCCTTCTCTGATTTCATCATTTTACTTTTTTCTCTCTTCCTTATTTTCCCGTTTCTTAAATTCCACATATGAGTGATATCATATGAAAATTGTTTTTCTCTGATTGACTTATTTCACTTAGCATAATACCTTTTACTTCCAACCACATCATTGCAAGTGGCAAGACTTCATATTTTTGATGGCTGAGCAATATGCCATTGCATGTATAAACCACTGCTTCTTTATCTGTTCATCTGTCAATGGATATCCTGGCTTTTTCCATAGTTTGCTTATCATGGACTTTGCTGCTATAAACATTGGGGTGTATGTGCCCCTTTGGATCACTATATTTGTATATTTGAAGTAAATACCTGGTAGTGCAATTGCTGTGTCATAGGGTAGCTCTATTTTCAGCTTTTTGAGGATCCTCCATACTGTTTTCCAGAGTAACAGTACCACCTTGCATTCCCACCAACAGTGTAAGAGGGTTCCACTTTCTCTGCATCCTCGCCAACATCTATTATTTCCTGACTTGTTAATTTTAGCCATTCTGACTGGTGTGAAGAGGTATCTCATTGTGGTTTTTATTTGCATTTCCATTGTGCTGAGTGATGCTGAACAATTTTCATGTGTCTGTTGGTCATTTGCTTGTCTTTGGAGAAACATCTGTTCATGTCTTCTGCCCATTTCTTGGATTATTTGTTCTTTGAGTGTTGAGTTTGAGAAGTTCTTTATAGATTTTGGATACTAGCCCTTTATCTGACATGTCATTTGCAAATATTTTCTCCCATTTCGTCGGTTGTCTTTTAGTTTTGTCAACTGTTTCTTTTGCTGTGCCAAAGCTTTTTTATCTGGATGGGGTCCCAATAGTTCATTTTTGCCTTTGTTTTCCTTGCCTTTGCAGACCCGTCTAGCAAGAAGTTGCTGCGGATGAGATCAAAGAGGTTGCTGCCTGTGTTCTCTAGGATTTTGATAGATTTCTACCTCACATTTAGGTCTTTCATCCATTCTGAGTATATTTTTGTGTATGGCACAAGGACATGGTCCAGTTTCATTCTTCTGCATGTGGCTGTCCAATTTTCCCAGCAACATTTATTGAAGAGACTGTTTTTACATTGGGTATTCTTTCCTGCCTTGTCGAAGATTAGTTTACCATAGAATTTGGTGTCCATTTCTGGGTTCTCTATTCTATTTCACTGTTCTGTGTGTCTGTTTTTTGTGCCAGTACCATACTGTCTTGATGATTAGAGCTTATCAAATTAAAAAATGGGCAGAAGTTATGAACAGACACTTTTCTAATAAGACATACAAATCACTAACAGACACATGAAAAAATGTTCAAAATCATTAACCATCAGGGAAATTCAAATCAAAACCACCTTGAGATACCACCTTACGCCAGTTAGAATGGCAAAAATGGACAAGGCAGGAAACAACAAATGTTGGAGAGGATGTGGAGAAAGGGAATCCCTCTTACACTGTTGGCAGGAATGCAAGTTGGTACAGCCACTTTGGAAAACAGTGTGGAGGTCCCTTAAAAAGTTAAAAATAGAGCTACCCTATGATCAAGCAGTTGTACTACTGGGTATTTACCCCAAAGATACAGATGTAGTGAAGAGAAGGGCCATATGTTCCCCAACGTTCATAGCAGCATTGTCCACAATAGCTAAATCATGGAAGGAGCCGAGAAGCCCTTCAAAAGATGACTGGATTAAGAAGATGTGGTCCATATATACAATGGAATATTACTCAGCCATCAGAAAGAATGATTACCCTACATTTGAAGCAACATGGATGGGACTGGAGGAGATTATGCTAAGTGAAAGAAGTCAAGCAGAGAAAGACAATTATCACATAGTTTCACTCATTTATGGAACATAAGAAATAACAGGAAGATTGGCAGGAGAAGGAAGAGAAGAATGAAGGGGGAGTAAAAAGAAGGGAAAATGAAACATGAGAGCCTATGTACTCTGGGAAACAAACTGAGGGCTTCAGAGAGGAGGGGGGTGGGGGACTGGGCTAGGCCAGTGATGGGTATTAAGGAAGGCACATTTTGCATGGTGCACTGGATGTTATATGCGAATAATGAATCATGGAACACTACATCAAAACCTTAGGATATACTCTATGGTGACTAACATAACAATAAAAATTATTATAAACAAAATAAATGAAAATAAAAGAATTGTACTTGGCACTCTGAAAAAAAAGTGCTTTGTAATAGAACTTGAAGTCTGGGATTGTGATGCCACTAGTTTTGGTTTTCTTTTTTTCAACTTTCCTTTGGGAATTCGGGGGACTTTTCTGGTTCCATACAAATTTTAGAATTTTTTGTTCCAGCACATGAAAAAAGGTAATGGTGTTTTGATAGGGATTGCATTGAATGTGCAGATTGCTCTAGGTAACTTAGAGATTTTAGCAATAATTTTTATTCCAATCCATGAGCATGGAATATTTTTCCATTTCTTTGTTTCCTCAATTTCTTTCATGAATATTCTATAATTTTCTGAGTACAGATTCTTTGCCTTTTTGGTTAAATTTATTCCTAGGTATCTTATAGTTTTAGGTGCAATTGTAAATGGGATCAACTCCTTCATTTCTCTTTCTTCTGTCTCATTATTAGTATAGAAATGCAATGATTTCTGTGCATTGATTTTATGTCCTGCCCACTTGATGAATTCCTGTATCAGCTCTAGAAATTTTGGGGTGGAATCTTTTGGGTTTCCCACATAGAGTATCATGTCATCTGCAAAGAGTGAGAGTTTGACTTCTTCTTTGCCAATTTGGATGCCTTTTATTTATTTTTGTTTTCTGATGGCTGAGGCTAGGACTTTAATATTATGTTGAACAGCAGTGGTGATAATGGGCATCCCTGCCATGTTCCTGATCTTAGGGGAGAAGCTCTCAGTTTTTTCCCCATTGAGAATGATATTCTCTGTGGGCTTTTCTTATATGGCATTTATGATATTGAGGTAGGTTTCCTCTATCCCTACACTGTGGAGAGTTTTAATCAAATAAGAATATTGAATTTTGTCAATTTTTTTTTGCATCTGTTGAGTGCATCATATGTTTCTTGTCCTTTCTTTTATTAACATGATGCCTCACATTGATTGATTTGGACACGTTGAACCACCCTTACAGCCCAGAAATAAATCCCATGTGGTCTTGGTGAATAATCCTTTTAATGTAGTTTTGGACCCTATTAGCTACTATTTTGGTTCAAATTTTTGCATCCATGTACATTGAGGAGATGGTTCTGTAATTCTCCTTTTTGGTGGGGTGTATGTCTGGTTTTGGGATCAAGGTAGTGCTGGTTTCATAGAATGAGTTTGGAAGTTTTCCTTCTGTTTCTATTTTTTGAAAGAGCTTCAGAAAAATAGGTATAAATTCTTCTTGAAATGTTTAGTAGAATTCCCTTGGGAAGCCATGTGGCCCAGGACTCTCATTTCTTAGGAGATTCTTGATTACTGCTTCAGCTTCCTTGATGGTTATGGGTCTCTTCAGGTTCCTATTTCTTCCTGTTTCTGTTTTGATAGTTTATACCTCTCTAGGAATGTTTCCATTTCTTCCAGATTGCCTAGTTTGTTGGTATGTAGTTGTTCATAGTATGTTCTTATAATTGTTTGTGTTTCTTTGGTGGTGGTTGTGATCTCTCCCCTTTCATTCATGATTTTATTTAGTTGTGTCTCTTCTCTTTTCTTTTTGATAAGTCTATCCAGACTTTTATCAATCTTTTTTTTTTTTTTCATAGAACCAGCTCCTGGTTTCATTGACCTGTTCAACTGGGTTGTTGTTGTTGTTGTTGTTGTTGTTGTTGTTGTTGTTGTTTGGGGGTTTCTTTTATTGTTTGTTTGTTTGTTTGTTTTTATTTCATTGATTTCTGCTGTAGTCTTTATTACTTCTCTTCTCCTGCTGGGTTTAGGGTTTCTTTGCTATTCTTTCTGCCAGTTCTTCAGGTGTAACATTAGGTTGTGTATTTGAGAGCTTTCTTGTTTCTTTAGAAAGGCTTGTATTGCAATGTTCTTCCACCTTAGGACTACCTTTGCTTGTACCAAATGTTTTGAACAGTTGTGTTTTCATTTTCATTTGTTTCCATTATTTTTTTTTAATTCATCATCAATTTTTCTGGTTGACCCATTCATTCTTTAGTACGGTGCTCTTTACCCTCCATGTATTTGATTTCCTCTTGTGATTGAGTTCATTTCACAGCATTGTGATCTGAAAATATGCAGGGAATAATCCCAATTGTTGGTACCTGTTGAGACCTGATCTATGACCCAGTATATGATCTATTCTGAAGAATGTTTCACATGCACTCAAGAAGAATGTATATTCTATTGCTCTAGGATAGAATATTTTGAATATATCTGTGAAGTTTATCTGGTTCAGTGTGTTATTCTAAGCCCTTGTTTCCTTATTGATCTGCTTGGATGATCTGTCCATTGCAGTGATTGGGGTGTTAACGTCCCCTTCTATTATTGTATCATTATTGATGTGTTTCTTTAATTTTATTATAGATAGGCTTATATGATTTTCTGCTTCCATGTTAGGAGCATGAGTATTTTCAATTGTTAGATCTTATTGTTGAATAGACTGCTTAATTATGATACAGTGTCCTTCTTCATCTCTTATTACATTCTATGGTCTACATCTAATTTATTTTATATCGGGATTGCTACTCCAGCTTTCTTTTGTTGCCCATTAGCATGATACAATGTTCTTGACCACCTCACTTTAAATCCGAAGGTGAATTTGGGTGTAACATGAGTCTCTTGCAGACATCATATGGACAAGTCTTTTTTCATCCTGTCTGATAACCTGCGTCTTTTCATTGGAGCATTTATCCCATTTACCTTCATAATAAATTTTGAGAGTTATGATTTTAGTGTCATTGTATTACCTATAAAGTCCCTGTTTCTGCACATTGTCTCTGTTTCTTTGTGATCTATCTTACTGTGGGCTCTCACTTCACTTAAAGGATCCCTTTTAGTATTTCGTGTGGGGCTGGTTTGGTGATCACAAATTCCTTGGGTTTCTGTTTTTACTGGAGAATTTTTAAAACTATTTTTAATGATCTTCTAACTGGATAAAATATTCTTGGCTGCATATTTTCCTCATTTAGAACCAGAATATATCATACCAGACCTTTCTGGTCTGCCAGGTCTCTGTGCATAGGTCTTCTGCCAGTCTAATGTTTCTACCCTTACAGGTTATGGACCTCTTGTCCTGAGCTACTTTCAGGATTTTCTCTCTATCTCTGAGGTTTGCAATTTTCATTATTACGTGGCAGGGTGTTGACCTTTTTTATTGATTTTGAGGAGGGTTCCCTGTGTCTCTTGGGCTTGGATGCCTGCTTCCTTCTGTAGGTTTTGGATGTTCTCTGCTATAATTTGCTCTGACGTAACTTCTGCTTCTCTTTCTCTTTTCTCTTTTTCTGGGATCCCAATTACTCTAAGATTGGTTCCCTTTATGGTATCACTTAACTCTTGAATTCTCCACTCATTACCCAGTAATTGTTTATTTATTTTTCTCAGCTTCGTTTTCTCCATCATTTTTTCTTCTATATCACTAATTCTCTTTCTTCTGCCTCATTTATTCTTTTTTTTAATGATTTTTTTATTATATTATGTTAGTCACCATACAGTACAACCCCGGATTCCTATGTAAAGTTCGATGATTCATTAGTTGCGTATAACACCCAGGGCACCATGCAATATGTGCCCTCCTTACTACCCATCAACAGTCTATCCCAATCCCCCACCCCCCTCCCCTCTGAGGCCCTCAGTTTGATTCTCATGGTCCATAGTCTCTCATGTTTCATTCCCCCTTCTGATTACACCCCCTTTCCCTATCCCTTTCTTCCCCTACCGATCATCCTAGTTCTTATGTTCCATATGAGAGAAACCATATGATAATTGTCTTTCTCTGCTTGACTTATTTCACTTACCATTATCTCCTCCAGTGCCATCCATGTTGCAGCAAATGTTGAGAATTTATTCTTTCTGATAGCAGAGTAATATTCCATTGTATATATGGACCACAGCTTCTTAATCCAGTCATCTGTTAAAGGGCACCTCGGCTCCTTCCACAATTAGGCTATTGTGGACAATGCTGCTATGAACATTGGGGTGCATATGGCCCTTCTCTTCACTACGTCTGTATCTTTGGGGTAAACACCCAGTAGTGCAATGGCTGGGTCATAGGGTAGCTCAATTTTTAAATTTTTAAGGGACCTCCACACTGTTTTCCAGAGTGGCTGTACCAACTTGCATTCCCACCAACAATGTAGGAGGGATCCCCTTTCTCCACATCCTCTCCAACAATTGTTGTTTCTTGCCTTGTCTATTTTTGCCATTCTAACTGGCATAAGGTGGTATCTCAGTGTGGTTTTGATTTGAATTTCCCTGATGGCTAATGATGTTGAACATTTTTTCTTGTGTCTGTTAGCCATTTGTATGTCTTCATTGGAAAAGTGTCTGTTCATATCTTCTGCTCATTTTTTGATTTGTTTATTTGTTTCTTGTGTATTGAGTTTGAGAAGTTCTTTGTAGATCTTGGATACCAGTCCTTTATCTGTAGTGTCATTTGCAAATATATCCTTCCATTCCGTGGGCTGCCTCTTAGTTTTTTTTGACTGTTTCCTTGGAAGTGCAGAAGCTTTTTATCTTAATGAAGTTCCACAAGTTCATTTTATCTTTTGTATCTCTTGCTGTTGGAGATGTGTCATGAAAAAGCTTGCCTTGGCCGATGTCATAGAGGTTGCTGCCTATGTTCTCCTCTAGGATTTTGATGGATTCCTGTCTCACATCAAGGTCTTTCATCCATTTGGAGTTTATCTTTGTGTATGGTGTGAGAGAGAGGTCAAGTTTCATTCTTTTGATGTAGCTGTCCAATTTCCCAACACCATTTATTGAGGACACTTGCCTTTTTTCCACTGGGTGTTTTTTCCTGCTTTATCAAAGATAGGTTGCCCAAAGAGCCGAGGGTCCATTTCTGGGTTCTCTATTCTGTTCCATTGGTCTATGTGTCTGTTTTTGTGCCAGTACCATGCTGTCTTTGTGATCACAGCTTTGTAGTACAGCTCGAAATCTGGCATTGTGATGCTCCCAGCTTTGTTTTTCCTTTTCAACAGTTCCTTGGAGATTTGGGGCCTTTTCTGTTTCATTACAAAATTTAAGTCTATTTGTTCCCGTTGTTTGAAAAATGTCCTCGCTACTTTGATTGGGATAGCATTGAAAATGTAGATTGCTCTGGGTAGCATGGACATTTTAACTATGTTAATTCTTCTGATCCATGAGCATGGAATATTTTTCCATCTTTTTATGTCATCCTCAATGTCTTTCAAGAGTGATTTATATTTTCTAGAATATCGGTCCTTTGCTTCTCTGGTTCAGTTAATTCCAAGGTAACGTATGGTTTTTGGTGCTATTGTAAATGGAATTGATTCCCTAATTTCTCTTTCTTCAGTCTTGTTATTTGTGTATAGAAATGCAACTGATTTCTGAGCATTGATTTTGTATCCCGCCACATTATTGAATTGTTCTGCTCTATAACTTCTAGTAGTTTGGGAGTGGATTCTTTTGGGTTTTCCATATAGAGTATCATGTCATCTGCGAAGAGAGACATTTTGAATTCTTCTTTGCCGATTTGGATACCTTTGATCCCTTTTTCTCATCTGATTGCTGTTGGAAGGACTTCTAGTACTATGTTGAATAATAGTGGCGAGTGTGGGCATCCTTGTCGTGTTCCTGATCTTAAGGGAAAAGCTTCCAGCTTTTCCCCATTGAGAATATTATTTGCAGTAGGCTTTTCATAGATGACTTTTATGAGATTGAGAAATGTACCCTTTATTCCTACACTCTGAAGGGTTTTAATCAGGAAAGGATGCTGTATTTTGTCAAATGCTTTTTTGGCATCAATTGAGAGAATCATATGGTTCCTGAGTCTTTTCTTGTTGATATGATGTATCACGTTGATCGATTTGTGAATGTTGAACCACGCTTGCATCCCAGGTATGAATCCCACTTGGTCATGATGAATAATCCTTTCAATGTACTGTTGGATTCTATTAGCAAGGATCTTGTTGAGGATTTTGGAGTCCATATTCATTAGGGAAATCGGTCTGTAATTCTCCTTTTTGATGGGGTCTTTGCCTGGATTGGGGATCAAGGTAATATTGGCCTCATAGAATGAGTTTGGTGACTTTCCTTCTGTTTCTATTTTTTGAAATAGCTTTTAGAGAATAGGTATTATTTCTTCTTTGAATGTTTGGTAGAATTCCCCAGTAAAACCATCCGGGCCTGGAGTTTTGTTATTTGGAAGGTTGTTTATCACTGACTCAATTTCTTCATAATTAATTGGCCTGTTTAAGAAATCAATTTCTTCCTGTTTCAGTCTTGGTAGTTTATAGGTTTGCAGGAAGGCCTCCATCTCTTCCAGATTGCTTAGTTTATTGGCATATAGCTGTTGATAAAAATTTCTAATAATCCTTCCAATTTCATTGGTGTTGGTCATGACCTCTCCTTTTTCATTCATAATTTTATTAATTTGGGTGCTTTCTCTTTTCTTTTGGGTAAGTCTTGCCAGCGGTCTGTCATTTTATTGATTCTCTCAAAGAACCAGCTTCTAGTCCTGTTGATCTGCTCTACTGTACTTCTGGTTTCTAATTCATTGATTTCTGCTCTAATTTTGGTCAACTGCTTCCTCGTGAGTGGATTAGGCCTGTCCCTCTGTTGCTGTTCCAGCTTCTGGAGGTGAGAATATAAAAACTATATTTTAGATTTTTCTATTCTTTTGAGTAGGGCTTGGATGGCTATGTATTTCCTCCTTAGGACTGCCTTTGCAGTATCCCATAGGTTTTGGACCATTGTGTTTTCATTCTCGTTGGTCTCCATAAATTGTTTAAATTGATTTTTGATTTCCTATTTTATTGAGTCATTGGTGAGCAGGGTGGTTCTTAGTCTCCAAGTGTTTGAGTTCCTTCCAAATTTTTCCTTGTGGTTGAGTTCTGATTTCAGAGTTTTGTGGTCTGAGAATATGCAGGGGATAATTTCAATCTTTTGGTATCGGTTGAGACCTGTTTTGTGTCCCAGAACATGGTCTATTCTTGAGAATGTTCCATGGGCATTAGAATAGAATGAGTATTCTTTGGTTCTGGGGTGTAGTGTTCTATATATATCTATGAGGTCCAACTCATCAAGTATGGCATTCAAAGCCTTTGATTCTTTGCTTAGTTTTTGCCAGGGTGTTCTGTCTATTTCTGATAGTGGTGTGTTGAGGTCCCCTACTATGAATGTATTTTTATCTATACGTCTCTTTATTCTGGTTAAGAGTTGGCTTATGTATCTTGCTGCTCCCCAGTTGGGGACATATATATTTATAATTGTCATATCCATTTGTTGAATACATCCTTTAAGAATAATATAGTGCCCTTCTGCGTCTCTAACTATAGTCTTTAGTTTAAAATGCAATCTGTCTGATATGAGAATTGCTACCCAAGCTTTCTTGTGAGGTCCATTTGTGTGAAAGGTGGTACTCCATCCCTTTACTCTCAACCTGAATGTATCTTTGGGTTCAAAATGAGTCTCTTGTAGACAGCAAATGGATATGTCATTTTTCTTTATCCAGTCTGCAACCCTGTGACATTAATGGGAGCATTTAAGCCATTCACGTTGACACTGAATACTGAGAGATAAAATTTTAATGATGCATGTTGCCAGTAAAGTCTTTGTTTGTATAGGTTGTGACTTTCTGTTCTGTATCAGTCATGGGGCCTTTTTACCTTTATAGAACCTCCCTTAATATCTCCTATAGGGCTGGTTTCGTGGTTACAAAATTGGTAATGACTGGCGATTCGGAACGTCTTTATTTCTCCATCAATTCTGAATGACAGCCTTGCTGGATAAAGGATCCTTGGCTGCAGGATTTCTCTAAAAGAGGTTTAAAAATGCCCCCCCCCCAACCCTTTCTCTCATTCCAGGTATGTGTAGAGAGGTCTGATGTAATTCTGATACCTTTGTCTTGTTACTTGAGAAATTTCTTTGCCCTGGCTTCTTTCAATACTGTATCCTTGGATCTAATATATGCGAATTGCACTATGACGTGACGTGGCATAGGTTTGTCGTGGTTGAGCTTGGAAGCGGCCCTCTTTGCCTCTTGGACACGAATATTTGTTTCCCTTGCTAGATTAGGGAAGTTTTCAGCTACAATTTGTTCAAATATCTCTTCTAGACCTCTGTTTTTCTCCACCCCCTCGGGGATGCCGATGATTCTGACATTGGATCGTTTCATTGAGTCAGTAATCTCCAGTATCCTACATTCATGGACGTGGATTTTTTTAAGTCCAACTTCTATTTTCGTTTTTTCTTCTACTAACCCATCCTCCAATTCACTAATATGTTCCTCTGCTTCAGTGACCCTGGCCGTCAGAGCCTCTAGTTTTGACTGCATTTGGCTCATAGAATTTTTAATTTCTGTCAGATTCGCTCTCATTTCTGCCCTTAGGGATTCTTTATTCTCAGTAACATTTTTGTTAATACTTCTTTCAAGTCTACTCATCATCTTGACCATTGTTACTCTGAATTCCATTTCTGATACTTTGGTTACATCCATATCCATTATTTCTGTGGCAGAGGCCACAGACTCACTGTCTTTTCTTTGCTGGGGGGGACTTCTCCTTCTCGTCATTCTGATGAGGAGAGGTTGTGGGGTTGTCCAGAGCCCAAATTATCGACTGGGACCCCGGCCGTGTGCCCTTGTTTTATAGGGATCTTAGGGATGTGGGCTTCTTCTTTAAAGATTTTATTTATTTATGTGGCAGAGAGCCAACCAGCGAGAGAGGGAACACAAGCAGGGGAGTGGGAGAGGAAGAAGCAGGCTCCCAAGGGAGGAGCCCGATGAGGGACTTCTTTCCGGATTGCTGGGATCACGCCCTGAGCAGAAGAGAGGCGCTCAATGACTGCGCCACCCAGGCGCCCTGGGATGTGGGCTTTTTGATTTTTCAGCCTGCTTTCTGGGGGAGGGTCCTACTGTGCTGATACTCAGGCAACCCTGTTTGGGTAGAGTCTCTGTTTCCCCTGCGAGGGGGGATGGGGATGGGCACGCTGTGAGATGGTATTTCCAGGCTTTTGTTCTCTGGTGGCTTTCCCTGGAGGTTTGCTGTGCCTCTTCTGAGAGAGCAGCAGTGGCCGAATCTCAGCCTCTGTCACAGAGTTATTGCGGCCTGTTCTCCACTGATGTTCTGGCCACTTTAACTCTGTGACTGTTTGTGCTGCTCAACCTTGCAGTGTCCGGGGATGTGTGCCCCACACCCGGCATCCCAGCCCTCACTTCCAGGGCCGGCGCGTCTCTGTCCTTTGTGTTTCTAATGCCGCCAGCCACCAGACACCCCGTGCCTGCTCCCGGAGCTCCCGGTCTCAGTCTGGATCCAGGAGCACACCGGAATTCCAGAGTTCCGTGAGAAATCTGGTGGTGCATGCTCCTGGCTCATGTTCTCAGTCTGCTGTCTTGCGGGTGCCAACAGCAAGTCTGCCTGCTCCCCCTGTGCAGGTGGTTACCACTTCCCGGCACCCGAATGCGGTGGCTCCCACCCCTTCCGTTTATCTTCCGATATCTGTGCGTGGTTTCACAGCTCCCCGCTTCGTACCTCAATACTCAGCACTGGAGATGTTCATTTGTAGAGATCCAGATGTATCTTCCTGTGTCTCAGGCTGATTCCGTAGATGTTCAGGCTGGTCTGGTACCTATCCAGCTCGAATCAGGGGACCTGCTGAAAAAGAGGTCCCCTACTCCTCTGCCATCTTAACTCCACCCCGCCTCTTTTATTCTAGCAGTTAGAGCCTCCATTTTTTATTGCATCACCTTATTTTCTTTCTGATTTCTTTTTTATAATAATATTTTTTGTTATTTAAGTTATTTATTTTTATAAAATTCCATGATTCATTACTTGCATATGACACCCAGTGCACATGCAATATGTGCCCTCCTTAATACCCATCACCAGCCTATCCCATTCCCCCACCTTCCTCCTCTCTAAAGCCTTCAGTTTGTTTCCCAGAGTCCATAGTCTTTGATGGTACATTCCCCATTCTGTTTACCCCCCCTTTCTTCTTCCCTTTCTTCTCCTACTGATCTTCCTATTTCTTATTTTCCATAAATGTGTGAAACCATATGATAATTGTCTTTCTCTACATGACTTATTTCACTTAGCATTAACATCTGCAGTCCCATTCGTGTTGCAGCAAATGTTGAGAATCATTCTTTTTTTTTAATAATAATCTTTTTTATTATATTACGTTAGTCACCATACAGTACATCCCCTGTTTTTGATGTAAAGTTCCATGATTCATTACTTGCAAATAACACCCAGTGCACCATCAAATGTATGCCCTCCTTAATACCCATCACCACCTTATCCCATTCCAGGCACCCCAAAGTCCTCAGTTTGTTTCCCAGAGTCCATAGTCTCTCATGGGTCCTTCCCCCCTCTATTTACCACCCCTTTCATCTTCCCTTTCTTCTCCTACTGATCTTCCAACTTCTTTTTTTTTTTTAAGATTTTTTTATTTATTCGACAGAGATAGAGACAGCCAGTGAGAGAGAGGGAACACAAGCAGGGGGAGTAGGAGAGGAAGAAGCAGGCTCATAGTGGAAGAGCCTGATGTGGGGCTCAATCCCAGATCGCCGGGATCACGCCCTGAGCCGAAGGCAGACGCCCAACCACTGCGCCACCCAGGCGCCCCCCCGATCTTCCTACTTCTTATGTTCCATAAATGAGTGAAACCATATGATAATTGTCTTTCTCGACTTGACTTATTTCGCTAAGCATTATCTCCTCCCATCCCATCCATGTCGCAGCAAATGTTGAGAAATCATTCTTTTTAATGGCTGAGTAATATTCCATTGTATATGTGGACCACATCTTCTTAATCCATTCATCTGTTGAAGGGCATCTCAGCTCCTTCCATGATTTAGCTATTGTGGACAATTCTGCTATGAACATTGGGGTGCATATGGCCCTT
Organism: Ursus maritimus; assembly: GCF_017311325.1. NCBI lineage: Eukaryota > Metazoa > Chordata > Mammalia > Carnivora > Ursidae > Ursus > Ursus maritimus. The sequence goes on from NW_024426663.1 coordinate 86,159,805, forward strand.
CTCTTCACTATGTCTGCATTTTTGAGGTAAGTACCCAGTAGTGCAATTGCTGGATCATAGCGTAACTCAATTTTTAACTTTTTAAGGGACCACCACACTGTTTTCCAAAGTGGCTGTACCAACATACATTCCCGCCAACAATGTAGGAGGGATCCACTTTTTCCACATCCTCTCCGACAACTGTTCTTTCTGCCTTGTCAATTTTTGCCATTCTAATTGGTGAAAGGTGGAATATCAGTGTGGTTTTGACTTGAATTTCCTTGATGGCTAATGATTTTGAACATTTTTTCATGTGTCTGTTGGCCATTTGTATGTCTTTATTGGAAAAGTGTCTGTTCATATCATCTGCCCTTTTTTGTGATTTGTTTATTTTTTTCTTGTGTATTGCGTTTCAGAATTTCTTTGTAGATCTTGGATACTAGTCTTTTATCTGCAGTGTCATTTGCAAATATCTTCTCCCATTCCATGGGCTGCTTCTTAGTTTTCTTGACTGTTTCCTTGGCTGTGCAGAAGCTGTTTATCTTGATGAAGTCCCACAAGTTCAGGTTTTCTTTTGTTTCTCTTGCCTTTGGGGATGTGTCATGAAAAAAAGTTGCTGTGTCTGATGTCAAAGAGGTTGCTGCATATATTCTCCTCTAGGATGCTGATGGATTCCTGTCTCACATTGAGCTCTTTCATCCACTTGGAGTTTACCTTTGTGTATGGTTTGAGAGAGTGGTCAAGTTTCACTTTTTTGTATGGAGCTGTCCCATTTTCCCAGCACGATTTGTTGAAGAGACTGTCTTTTTTCCACTGGACTTTTTTCCTGCTTTATCAAAGATTAGTTGCCCAAAGAGCCGAGGGTCCATTTCTGGGTTCTCTGTTCTGTTCCATTGGTCTGTGTGTCTGTTTCTGTGCCAGTACCATGCTGTCTTTGTGATCACAGCTTTGTAGTACAGATTGAAATCCAGCAATGTGATGCCCCCAGCTTTGTTTTTCCTTTTCAACAAGTCCTTGGTGATTCGGGGCCTTTTCTGATTCCACACAAATTTAAAGGCTGTGTGTTCCAGTTCTTTGAAAAATGTCATTGGTATTTTGATCTGGTTGGCATTGACAGTGTAGATTGCTCTGGGTAGCATAGATATTTTAGCTATGTTATTTCTTCTGATCCATGAGCATGGAATATTTTTCCAACTTTTTATGTCTTCTACAATATCTTTCAAGACTGATTTGTAGTTTCTACAATCTATATTGTAGATCCTTTACATCTCTGGTTAAGTTAATTCCTAAATAAGGTATGATTTTTGGTGCTATTGTAAATGGAATGGATTCCCTAATTTCTCTTTCTTCAGTCTCATTTTTTTTTGTATAGAAATGGAACTGGTTTCTGAGCATTGTCATTTTTATCCCGCCACATTACTGAATTGCTCTATAACTTCTAGTAGTTTGGGGGTGGATTCTTTTGAGTTTTCCATATTGAATATCATGTCATCTGCGAAGAGAGACAGTTTGACTTCTTTGCCGATTTGGATTTTTTTAATCTCTTTTTCTTGTCTGATTGCTTTTGCAAGGACTTCTAGTACTACGTTGAATAATAATTGTGAGAGTTGGCATCCTTGTCCTGTTCCTGATCTTAAGGGAAAGCCTTCCTGCTTTTCCCCATTGAGAATGATATTCTCTGTAGACTTTTCATAGATGGTTTTTATGAAATTGAGGAATGTAGCCTCTATCCCTACCCTCTGAAGGGTTTTCATCAGGAAAGGATGCTATATATTGTCAAATACTTTTTCTGCATCAATTGAAAGGATCATATGGTTCTTGTCCTTTTCTCATTGATATGATTTATCACACTGATCAATTTGCAAATGTTGAACCACCCTTGCATCCCAGGAATGAATTCCACTTGGTCATGATGGATAATTCTTTTAAAGTACTGTTGGATTCTATTAGCTAGGATCATGTTGAGAATTTTGATGTCCCTACTCATCAGGGATATTGGTCTGTATTTCTACTGTTTGACGCGTCTTTGCCTGGTTTGGGAATCAAGGTAATACTGGCTGCATAGAATGAGTTTTGTAGTTTTCCTTCTGTTTCTATTGTTTGAAACAGCTTCAGGAAAATAGGGATTATTTCTTCTTTGAATATTTGCTAGAATTCTCCGGGGCAACCATCAGGCTCTGGAATCTTGTTTTTCGGGAGGTTTTTGATCACTGTTTCAATCTCTTCATAATTAATTGGTCTGTATAAAAAATCAATTTCTTCCTGTTTCAGCATTGGTAGTTTATAGGTTTCCAGGAAGGCATCCATTTCTTCCAGGTTGTTTAATTTATTGGCATAAAGCTGCTGATCAAAGTATCTAATGATCCTTCTCATTTCATTGGTGTTGCTTGTGACCTCTCCCTTTTCATTCATAATTTTATTAATTTAGGTCCTTTCTCTATTCTTTTGAATATGTCTTGCCAGTGCCTTATCAATCTTATTTATTCTTTCAAAGAACCAGCTTCTAGTTCTATTGGTCTGCTCTGCTGTGCTCCTGGTTTCTAATTCATTGATCTCTGCTCTAATCGTGATCAACTGCTTTCTCATGCGTGGGTTAGGCTTGTTCATCTGTTACTGCTCCAGCTTCTTGAGGTGAGAATATAAAAACTGCATTTTAGATTTTTCTAATCTTTTGAGTGAGGCTTGGATGGCTATGTATTTTCCCCTTAGCAATGCCTTTGCAGTGTCCCATAGGTTTTGGACCGTTGTGTTTTCATTCTCTTTGGTCTCCATAAATTGTTTAAATTGATTTTTGATTTCCTGGTTTATCCAATCATTCTTGAGCAGGATGGTTCTTAGTTTCCAAGTGTTTGAGTTTCTTCCAAAGTTTTCCTTGTGATTTAGTTCCAATTTCCAAGCATTGTGCTCTGAGAATATGCAGGGAATAATTTCTGTCTTTTGGTATCAGTTGAGATCTGTTTTGTGACCCAGAATATCATCTATTCTGGAGAACATTCCATGTGCATTCAAAAAGAATGAGTATTATTGTGTTCTGGGGTGTAGTGTTCTATATATATCTATGAGGTCCATCAGTTCTAGTATGGCATTCAAAGCTCTTGTTTCTTAGTTGATTTTCTGCTTAGGTGATCTTTCTATTGCTGATAGTAAAGTGTTGAGGTCCCCTACTATTAACATATTTTTATCTATATGTCTCTTTATTGTGGTTAAGAGTTGGCTTGTGTATCTTGCTGCTCCCCTGTTGGGGGCATAGATATTTATAATGGTCATATCCACTTGTTGGATACATCCTTTAAGAAGGATACAGTATTGAAAGCAGCCAGGGCAAAAAAATTTCTCGTGAACAAAGGCAAAAATATGAGAATTATGTCAGACTTGTCAAAACAGACATGGAATGAGAGAAAAGGTTGGGATGGCATTTTTAAAGCTCTTTCAGAGAAAAACATGCAGCCAAGGATCTTTTATCCAGCAAGGCTCTCATTAGGAATTGCTGGAGAGATAAGGTCCTTCTGGAATTGCCAGACACTGACCAATTTCGTAACCATGAGACCAGCCCTGTAGGAGATTTTAAGGGGGGTTCTATAAAAGTGAAAAAGCCCCAAGAGTGATACAGAACAGAAAATTACAATCTATAGAAAGAAAGACTTCACAGGCAACATGACATCATTAAAATCATATCTCTCAATAATCACTCTCAATGTGAATGGCCTAAATGCTCCCATAAAGTGACACAGGGTTGCAGATTGGATAAAAAGACATGACCCATCCATTTGCTGTCTACAAGAGACTCTTCATGAACCGAAAGATACATCCAGACTGAAAGTGAAGGGATGGAAAACCTCTTTTCATGCCAGTGGACCTCAAAAGAAAGCTGGGGTAGCAATTCTCATATCAGACAGATTGGATTTTAACTAGAGACTGTAGTTAGAGATACAGAAGGACACTATATTACATCTCTTTAAAGCATTTTTTTTACTTGATTAAATTTTAGTTATTTTTTTCCTCCAGAAAGGGATTCTTTAGTGTCTTCTATGGTTTTTTTTTTTTTATTTCAAGCCCAGCTCATATCATTATAATTGTTACTCTGAACTCTAGTTCTTACATCTTATTTCTGTCCATCCTGAATAGGTCCCTGGCAGTTAGTACTGCTTCTTGTTCTCTTTTTTGAGGTGAGTTTTTCTGTCTTGTCATTCTGTCCAGAATAGATGAATTAGAGAACAAAATACTCAAATATCACCAAAAATTCCAGGGAAATATGCACCAAACAAATTAGATGAAACAATCAAAAACAGGGGTTGTACTGTATGGTGACTAATATAACAAAATAAAATTATTTAAAAAAGGAAAATTTAAATATTAAAAAACAGACAAAAGAAAAACCACAGAGAATATAATCAGAGAGGTGGACAGAACAGAGAAGTACACTGAATCCTGTTGTATTTTGGTCTGTTTATTAGAAAACTGGATCCCAAAATTAAAAGTAAGGAAAAACTTTTATATTTATAAAAACAAAATTAAATAAAATGAAAGTATAGAATGGCACTACAAAAATGAAATTCAAAAAATATTTTCATTGATGAAACTTTTTTTTTCCCAATGGATGTTTTTTCCTGCTTTGTCAAAGATTAGTTGCCCAAAGAGCGGAGGGTCCATTTCTGGGTTCTCTATTCTGCTCCTTTGGTCTATGTGTCTGTTTCTGTGCCAGTACCATGCTGTCTTTGTGATCACAGCTTTGTAGTACAACTTGAAATCTGGCAATATGATGCCCCCAGCTTTGTTTTTCCTTTCCACCAATTCCTTGGCGATTCATGGCCATTTCTGGTTCCACACAAATTCAAAGGCTTTTTGTTCCAGTTCTTTGAAAAATGGCATAGTTATTTTGATTGGGATGGCATTGAAAGTGTACATTACTCAGGGTAGCATAGACATTTTAACTATATTAATTCTTCTGATCCATGAGCATGGGATATTTTTCCATCTTTTTGTGTCTTCTTCAATGTCTTTCAAGAGTGATTTCTAGTTTCTAGAATATAGATCCTTTATGTCTCTGGATAAGTTAATTCCAAGACAATGTATGATTTTTGGTGCTTTTGTAAATGGATATTTGCAAATGACACTACAGATAAAGGACTGGAAGATCTACAACGAACTTCTCAAACTCAATTAACAAGAAACAGATAAATCAAAAAATGGGGAAAAGATATGAACAGACACTTTTCCAATGAAGAACATACAAAAGGCTAACAGACCCATGAAAAAATGTAAAAAAACATTAGCCATCAGGTAAATTCAAATCAAAACCACATTGTGATACCACCTTACACCAGTTAGAATGGCAATGGCAAAAATGAACAAGGCAGGGAACAACAAATGTTGGAGAGGATGTGGAGAAAGGGGATCCCTTGTACATTGTTGGTGGGAAGGAAAGTTGGTAGAGCTACTTTGGAAAACAGTGTGGAAGTCTCTTAAAAAGTTAAAAATTGAGCTACCCTATGATCCAGGAATTGCACTACTGAGTATTTACCCCAAAGATACAGACGTAGTGAAGAGAAGGGCCATATGCACCCCAATGTTCATAGCAGCATTGTCCACAAGAGTTAACTCATGGAAGGAGCCGAGATGCCCTTCAACAGATGACTGGATTAAGAAGATATGGTGCATATATACAATGGAATATTAGTCATCAAAAAGAATGATTTCTCAACATTTGCTACAACATGGATGGGACTGGAAGAGATAATGCTATGCGAAATAAGTCAAGCTGAGAAAGACAATATCATATGGTTTCACTCATTTATGGAACATAAGAAATAGCAGGAATACCAGTAGCAGAAGAAAGGGAAGAAGAGTGGGTGGGTAAACAGAAGATAGAATGAACCATGAGAGACTATGGACTCTGGGAAAGAAACTGAGGGCTTCAGAGGGGAGGGGGTTGGGGGAATGGAATAGGCTTGTGATGGGTATTAAGGAGGTTGCATATTGCATTGTGCACTGGGTGTTATTTGCAAGTAAGGAATCATGGAACTTTACATCAAAAACTGGAGATGTACTCTATGGTGACTAAAATAATAAAATAAAAATATAATTGAAAAATATATATTTTTTAAAAAGAGATCATAAAATAAGACATTGGTTCACTGGGTGTTATACGCAACTAATGAATCATTGAAATTTACATCTGAAACCGGGGATGTACTGTATGGTGGCTAACATAATATAATAAAAAAAATCATAAAAAAATAAGAGATTGGTTGAAAAAGGAAAGATAAAAAAATAAAATTGAAAAAAAGCTAACCAATCGTGGGGGAAAAGGGAAACATGAATTCTATATGGTGTATTCCCTTCACCATGGAGTTTTGCAGTCCTCAGTGATGGGTAAACTTTGTCTTGGCTGCATTTCTTGATGATCTTCTTGGGGAGGGGCCTGTTGGTTTGATTCTCAAGTGTCTTTGCCCTGGGCATAATTGCACCACCCGTGCTAGGGGGCCAGGCCAATTAATGTGCTTGATGGATTACTCTATGTGATTTTTGTTCTCTGAAGACTTTCCATGGTTCTTTAGAGATTGAGAATGAAAATAGCAACCTTCCAATCCCAGCCCCACAGCTGAAAGCTCAGGGCCCACTCCTCAGTATGTCTTCAGGGAAAAGCAGTCAATCACTTTTGTCTCCCTGGTCTCTCTCCACTCTCTGTGCTCACCCAGCTTTTGACTGAGAGTTTGTATCTCAGACACGCAACCCCATTTTGAGTCTCCAAACCCTGTAGACTCCTGTGGTGCACAATGGTGCTGCTCCTCCTGGAGGACGAAGGGTGGTTTCCCTTGTTCTACTGCTTGCTGGAGCTTGCTCAGGGACCAGTCACCTGACCATGCCACAGTTCACAATTTATGGGAACCCCAAGCTAAGAGTCCACTCCTGGGCTGGCTGATTATAACTTGCCAGCTACAAGGCCTGGGGACTCTGCCACATTCAGGCATCCCCATTCTTTCTGTTACCCCAGGGGATCCTGAGACCCCACTACCCTACCTAGGATTCCGCCAGCTTTGACAACTGTGTGCCTTTCAGGCAGGGACACCCGTAACCAGAGCAGACTTCTAAAAGTTCTGATTTTGTGCTCTCCTGTTTTATCACTTTCTGGTACCAGGTTATGTAAGCTCCCTCCCCCAAGGTTTATCTTCACATATATTGCCTTGGATTCACTAATCCTCACTTCTTACCTTGCACAAAGTGGCCTACTTTTCTATTTGTAGAGTTGCAGCTGTTCTTTTCTTAGATCTTTGGTTGATTTCATAGGTATTCAGAATGATATGAGTGCTATCTAGCTGAATTCATGGAACCAGATGAAACCAAGGACTTTTACTCATCTGTCATCATGGACCTTCTCATGGTGAAAATATTTCACTCACATCCTGAAATCTTTGGAATTAAAAATTAAAAACCCACTAAGAATAACATAAAAATGTCTTAGTATATTTTAAATTCACAATGAATGTAATATTGTTTTGCTCTCTGACTTCATCTAATAGTATTAGTCTTTTTATCATTCTGTACTAGCAACATTGCATTTTTTCTATTACTGAAACAAATTTTGTCTTGCTTTCAGGCTTGTATATACTGCTGACTTTAGATAAAATGGTACAAATATGTTTACCAACTCCCTCCTTTTATTTAACAGGACTGAATTCAATTCTCATACGACTGAAAGATTTTCTTTTATGACCAAATACAAATCATGGTGATGATGATGATGATGATGATGATGATGATGATGTAGTAGATGACAATGTTTTTTTAAACTTCAAGCCCTCATAACTCCCCGAAATTATTGTGTTCCCTACTAGTTAACTTGTGTATCATTTATCACTTTCTATAGAATGTATACCCTATGAAATTGAAATAATGTATCTTTTCCCCTGATGGTTCTCAATTTCTATAAATATTTTTGGCATATATTAGGTATAAAACAAGTATTTATTAAATAATTGAATGCTGAGGAATGGAAAAATACATGGTGACTTATTGGATTTAATGGACAAAGAGACCTTATAGAATCTCATGTCTTGATTTCAGGTTTAGACAAATAAATGGATATTGGTCACATTCCTTGAGATATAAATAAGCTCATGGGGCAGGTTGAGAGGGGTACGTTTGAGTGGTGGGAAGATTAGTTGCAGTATAGTGAGCACAATTTGGGGCATGACATGTGAAACAACTTGATACATAAAAGAAAAAAAACACTGCAATAAAATACATATTTAGTTTCAGAATTCAGAAGGCATTTGAGGTCACAGATATTGGCAGATATGAAAGGGAATTAAACAATGACTATATGTAATATAAAGAGAACAGAGTGTCTAAAATCCTACAAAAAACAACACCAGAAATTTAGAGTCTGGTGAATGAATAATTTTACAGTGCAAATGATCCTAGAAGCCAAATAAAGATGTTACAAATACAAAAGGTAGTCATCAGTTTGTTGAGCAAGTGAATGTTTAATGTATTGATGAAAAATAGCAATAATTCTCTAAGTTAAATCTGGGGATGGAAGTCATATTCCAGTGGGTCAGGAGTGAATTTGATGAGAGAAAGTAGAGAAACTGGTTGTGAACCACTTTCTTTCAGAGATTGGTTTTGAGTAAGATGAGGGAGGCTATATTGTGGTTACAAGATTTTAAGAACAAAAGAAATAGCATCCAGTTTTCATGGTTCTCCTATAGCTTTTGAAAGAAGCTGAGCAAAATCCCTCAGCCCCCTCTGCAGCTAGTTTGGACAATGTGTGAAATTAGGATGACAGAAGTTCTTTATAGATCTTGGATACCAGCCCTTTATCTGTACTGTCATTTGCAAATATCTCCTCCCATTCCGTGGGTTGCCTTTTTGTTTTGCTGACTGTTTCCTTTGCTGTGCAGAAGATTTAAATCTTGATGAACTCCCACAAGTTCATTTTTGCTTTTGTTTCCGTTGCCACCAGAGATGCGTCTTGAAAGAAGTTTCTGTGAATTATGTCGAAGGGGTTACTGCTTATGTTCTCCTCTAGGATTTTGGTGGATTCCTGTCTCACATTGAGATCTTTCATACATTTAGAGTTTCTCTCTCTCTCTCTCTCTCTCTCTCTCTCTGTGTGTGTGTGTGTAAAAACTTCTGAAACTCAACATTCAAAAAACAAATAATCCAGTAAAGAATGGACAGAAGACATGAACAGACACTTCCCCTAAAAAGACATACAAATGGCTAACAGACACATCAAAAAATGTTCCACTGAATGGGAGAATATATTTGCAAATGATACTACAGATAAAAGACTGGTATCAAAGATCTACAAAGAACTTCTCAAACTCAATACAGGAGAAACAAATAAACAAATCAAAAAATGGGCAGAAGATATGAACAGACACTTTTCCAATGAAGACATACAAATGGCTAACAGACACATGAAAAAATGTTCAACATCATTAGCCATCAGAGAAATTCAAATTAAAACCACACTAAAATACCACCTTATGCCAGTTAGAATGGCAAAAAAATTGACAAGGCAAGAAACAACAATTGTTGGAGAGGATGTGGAGAAAGGGGATCCCTCCTACATTTTTGGTGGGAATGCAAGTTGGTACAGCCACTTTGGAAAACAGTGTGGAGGTCCCTTAAAAAGTTAAAAATTGAGTTACACTATGATCCAGCAATTGCACTACTGGGTATTTATCCCAAAGATACAGACGTAGTGAAGAGAAGGGCCATATGCACCCCAATGTTCATAGCAGAATTGTCCAGAATAGCTGAATCATGGTGGAGATGATATACCCTTCAACGGATGACTGGATTAAGAAGATGTGGTCCATTTATACCCTGGAATATTACTCAGCCATCAGAAAAAACTATTCCACAACATTTGCAGCAACATGGATGGGACTGAAGGAGATTAAGCTAAGTGAAATAAGTCAAGCAGAGAAAGCAATTATCATATGGTTTCACTCATTTATGGAACATAAGAAATAGGAAGATCAGTAGTAGAAGGAAGTGAAGAATGAAGAGGGGTAAACAGAAGGGGGAACGAACCATGAGAGACTATGGATGCTGGGAAACAAATTGAGGGCTTTGGGGGGGTGGGGGTGGGATTGGGATAGGCCAGTGATGGGTATCAAGGAGGGCACATATTGCAGGTGCACTGGGTGTTATATGCAAATAATGAATCATGGAACATTGCATCAAAAACTGGGGATGGGGGCGCCTGGGTGGCACAGCGGTTAAGCGTCTGCCTTCGGCTCAGGGCGTGATCCCAGCATTCTGGGATCGAGCCCCACATCAGGCTCTTCCGCTAGGAACCTGCTTCTTCCTCTCCCACTCCCCCTGCTTGTGTTCCCTCTCTCGCTGGCTGTCTCTATCTCTGTCGAATAAATAAAATCTTAAAAAAAAATTAAAAAAAAAACTGGAGATGTACTGTATGGTGATTATTATAACAGAATAAAAATTAAAAAAAAAGTTCTATTTACATAAAACCACAATCACCTCAGTTTCCTGAAACCAACACCACCGTGTTAGTATTTCAAAGCGGTATTTCAACTGTATATTTGTCCACGCTATAAACATGTTCTTTTCACAGTTGTGGAGTACTTTTCATCTACTAAGACACCACACATTTCCCCATAAGTTTCCTGAGAGCTGCCACCACCTCCTTGTTCCTCAGGCTGTAAATGAGGGGATTCAACATGGGTGTTAGGATATTGCTGAATACAGAAAGAGCTTGGTCCTGCTCTCCACTATGAGAGGAAGTGAAAGTCATATAGATAAATATGTTTGGGCCAAAGAAGAGACTCACCACAGTTAGATGGGAAGAGCAAGTGGCCAGGGTTTTTTTCTTTCCTTTGACAGAGTTCATACGGAAGACAGTGAGGAAGATGAGAGTATAGGAAACTGTGATGAGACTGAAAGGTGCAACAAGCAACACAATGCTTGTCACCACCACCACTAACTGATATACTGAAGTGTCTTCACAGGAGAGCTTAATGAGGACTGGGACCTCACAGAAGAAGTGGTGGATCTCCCGTGACCCACAGATGGGAAAATGCATAGGGTAGACTGTATGGATAAATGAACTTATAGAGCCTCCAATCCAACAACCAAAAACCATGTGCATACAGAACCTGGGGCTCATGATAATGGGATAACGCAGTGGGTTGCAGACAGCCACATAGCGGTCATAAGCCATGAGGGTCAGGATGAGGCACTCTGACATTCCTAACATCAGGTAGAAGAAACTCTGCGTTCCACAGCCAATCCATGATATTGTCCTTTTCCCTGTGAAAAAATTTAGAAGCCATCTTTGGGACAATGGTGGAAGTTAATGTCAAGTCAATGATGGAGAGTTGACTGAGGAGAATGTACATGGGTGTATGGAGCCGAGAGTCTCCCCAAATCAAGACAATCAGAAGTATATTTCCCAGGAAGGCCAAGGTGTAGATAAAAATGATCACGATGTTGAGGACAGTAGAATGCTGAAACTCAGGAAAGAGCCCCACAAGGATGAAATCAGTTACTGAGGATTCATTTCCACCCACCATACCTCTAAAAGAAATGTAACAGTGTTGGGGGACAAATCAAATGGATTAGAACTGATGGCATTCATACAGATCATATATCAATAGTTGGGTGTAAAATTTTATATCTTTCTCCCCAGCATTAGAACTCCATAATATTTGCCATAATCTCATCAGAGATAGTTCACTATTTATTGCTGAGCAATTGCCTAAATACTTCTTAAATAGATAATATTAGAAAAAATGATAAGTGCCTTTTAACCTCTGTTGAGTGGATTTCTTTCTTTCTTCTTTCTCTTTTTCTTTCTTTCTTTCTTTCTTTCTTTCTTTCTTTCTTTCTTTCTTTCATCAGAGAACCTTCTAAAAACTATGGATCTATTTTCTACACATATAAACCTAAAACTGTGTATATTATTTAATAATTATGGACCCTAGTTATTAACTCTTGTAAATTTTTGGGAAAAAAAGAGAGGAACATCAAATTAATTCACTTAATTAACTTTAAAATTACAAATCAATCATTTAATGAACTATTAAAAAGATATCATATTAATTTATTTTGGCTAATCATAATGATATTAGTAATGAAAATTGACAGACTTATGTCCCTTCTTGGAAGCCATAAATATTCTGTACTTTTAATGAAATAACTTTGAAAGACTACCTAAGAAATATGTATTATCCATAAGGTTAACAGTGTCCATGGAGAGTTCAGCAGGACACATTTCCAAGTTGACTATATGACAAACATCTTCACTCCAATGCATTCATGGTGAGAACAAAAGCTTTTTCCCTCCATGACACCTTACTGAAAACTGGAGTATCCACCCCAATCTAAGTAAGAGAAATGTTGTACATGTGGAAGTTTCCATATGCATCAGTGTTCCCTAGCAGATAGTATCAATGAAACACAGACATCAAAACACCTGGAAATTCTATTCTCTATTATTCGAGCAGGAAATTTCATAATATAAAACATTGGCATCCCCTGATTTAATGGTTCTTTTCTGGGTCTGTATATTCAGACTATTTTGGACAAATATGTGTTATGAATACATTTGTTTTTCTCTTAGTCATAATTCTGATGAAATAAAAAATAAGAAGCTAATTATTAATCATGTTCTATCACTAGTGAGCCTAATCACTAATCTTGCTAAAATTGTACTTATTTCAGGAACATAACAAAATAGTTTTGAAAAATCATCACCATTTATTTATTTTTCATTCTAATTTTTTTGAGTGGCCATTATTTCAATTTTATATATGTATATACATATATACATATATAAACACACACATATATTATATATAATAATATATATATACACACATATACACATGAGTTTAGATATAGAATCATTTATACCAACAAATAACAAAAGAATAATATAAATGCTGAAGCTAAGCCTCTTATAGGGTGATATATCAACACAGAGAAAGATCCATCTGATTAAGCTAAGGGTGGAGAATGATGTAACATTTAATTTCAGTTGTGTCTACCTTAGGGCACAGCAACTCATGTAAATTTAAAGACTGAGGAAATGGTCTGTGTGTTCTGTCAAAACTCATGTTGCATAAATAAGTGAGAGAAGAATTAGAATTCTTACATAAATTATTGTTTAACAATTTTGAACTATGTAAACTGAAAGTTTTCTGTTTTCTCATCCCTGAATAGCCTCATGGACCATATACATGTATGATATAAATATGCATGTTTATGACATCATACATATAAATTTATCATACATATAAATATGCATATTTATATCATACACATATGTGTTCCATGGCTTGGCTTAGCTTGGTCTGTCACTTTCTCCACTGAGCTGAGAAATTCATCTATTAGTATTTTATGATGACTTCATTTACCTGCTAAAAATATCTTAGTTTTTTCTAGAATAAGAGTAATGAAAAGACCTCTGTTATTAGGTGTGTGTGAGGCATGAGACATTCCAAGTGCTCAAAAACGTATCTAGTAGTAGTAGTAGCAGCAGTAATAGTAGTAGTAACATTAAAGAAAACCTGTTCTGCAATTTGTTCTAGGTCTGTATTCCAATCTTCAATTATAGAAGCCATATAATTCTTCAAGCCATATAATTCAAACTTTTTCAATGCTAATGGCAAGGACATTAAAAATATGGGTAATAGAGTAAAGGAAGTAATGTTTAGTGATTTTGGAGTCAAACACTAGAGTAAAGAAGAAGAATCCACATGCATTTAATTCATTTTTACTTAATATTTTAATAAACATTTTGTAAACATGTATCATTGAATATCTGCCTGGGAGAAAAAGGACACAAGAATTATTGGTTGTGTTTTAAGAATTAAAAACCATGAATTATAGTACAACCAGATTACAGATAATAATTCTTGGAATAGAAAAATCTACTGTCATTTAATAAAAATTTTGAATTATTTATTAAAGTGTTCCCACAATAGTAAAGCAGTTGTATCAATTAAATCATCCATTGGAATAACTATTTATTGATAGCCAACTCAATATATTTCAATTATTTTGTTAATATAGAAGATCTATCTATTCAAAATGAGGAGTCCAATGTTACATTAACTATAGAATTTTACTGACCTTTTGAGTTGTCTTCCAAATTATGACTATTTGTATAATTTTAGGAACACGGCCTGCCATTATTGTTACAATATGTACAAGGAAGATTGAAGTGAAATCATAACTCAGTCACCAGATAGTTTTTCTAAAAGCAATAGGATAAATTCAAGAGATTAACTTGGGTGTTATATGCAACTAATGAATCATCAAACTTTACATCAAAAACAAGGGATGTACTGTATGGTGATTAACATAATATAATAAATATTTTTAAAAAGAGATTAACTTGGTTACCGAGTTTAGGCACATCTTTGAAAATATCAGCTTTGAGTCTATAGTTTTAGTAATTCTCATTCTCAAATGTTTTCCTTAACATCATGAATGATTCTTGCTCCATATTATGATAGGTTTGGTCATACAAGAAAATTTATAACACAGTTATTTAATTAATATCATTCAGTCAGATAGTCAAACATAAATATAATTTCAAATAGCTTTCTCCTATACCTGAACCCTGGGAAGCCTGCAAAATACTCATTTAAGACTGTTACAATTATTTTTCCTTTTACAAGTACAATCACCAAAGTCTGACATTTGTGAAACTTAATAAGCATACAAATTCTCTGCAAAATTTCCATTACCAGTTGTAGTTCAAGATTTTTTTTTCTGCCTGTTTAGTATCTACCTTAGATTCTACTAATCTCCAGACACCTCTGCCTCTTGGATTTTCTATGATCAATTGTATCTTCTCACTATGCAGAATTAGACTTTCTTTGCATAGAAAAATAAATGCAATTGACTTGGTGTTGATGGAGAGGCTTACATTTTGGGAATGAGCCCAGTGACTATGATTCTACAATACTATGTATATTAAATACCGGTTAGTATATCAGCTAAGATCTAACTTGGTAGGTTGCTTAGTAATTTGTCATCGTCGTTTTGGAGACCTTTGTAGTGAATGACCTATGGGAACACAGTCCCTAGACTTTAATTAACTTTGATTGCAGATAATAATAGTGAACCCAGCCCTGTGCTCTTCTACTGCTTCACTAAGCCAGCAGGCATGCCCATGCTCTGCACTCTCCTGCTTCTTTTCTTCTACTATCAAGAACAAGGCGAGTATCGGAAGTCCTAGTAAAGTCATTAGGCAAGAAAAGATACAAAATTTGTCTTAATTAAAAAAGAAGTAAAACTGACAATCTTCAACCAATAAACATATTCCTTAAAGGTGCAGGGTACAAAGTCAACATACAAAAATGTGTTGTGTTATATAGACTAACATAAAACTATTTGAATGAGAAATAAAGAAACTGACCCCATTTACAATTGCATCAAACAGAATAAAATACCTAGATAGAAATTTAACCAAGGAAATGAAAGATCTGTACATGGAAAACTGTAAGACATTGATGAAATCAATTGAAAAATATGCAAATAAATGGAAAGATATTCTATGCTTATAGGTTAGAAATAATTAATATTATTAAAATGTCCATATTCCCCAAAGCAAACAATAGATTAAACATGATCCTTATCAATAGAATTTTTTCTAAAGACCCACAGATAGCTAACAGACACACACACACACAATGCTCAACATCACTAATCATCAGAAAGGTAAATTAAAATCACAATGAGATAATAACGCCTATCTTTTAGAATGCCCGTCCTCAAAAAAAGAAGAAATAACCAGTGTTGCTGCAGTTTTGGAGAAAAGGGAGGTCTAATGCACTCTTAGTGGGAATGCAAATTGGTGCGGCCACTATGGAAAACAATATGGCAGTTTTTCTCAACAAAATAGAAATATGTGATCCAGCAACTCTATTTCTGTATATTAAACAAAATATAATAATAAAAAATTACTAATTTAATAAGATACATGCACTCCCATGTTCATTGTAGCATAGTTATAGTAGCCAAGATATGGAAAAAAAAAGTGTCAGTTGATGGATGAATGGATAAAGAGATGTGGTATTGGTATATAAAAAGAAGAATAAAATATTCCTACCAATACCTGTGACTAATTTCAAATTTTTACAGCTGGGAGTTTAATCTGCCTAATTCCATTTTAATATTTTACTCATCCCTGTAGTTACTTCCTCTCTGGCAAAGTGTTTTCTGTACTTACGAGTATGTTTCTGTTTTTGTTCATTTGCTCATTTGTATTATTATTATTATTATTTAGATTCCACACATGGTATTTGAAATCATACGGTATTTGTCTTACCATGTCTGGCTTATTTCTTTTTTATTTTAATTTTGACTTATTGAAATGCCTACTATGAACTAACATTTTTAAAAACATTTTAATCAGAAGGGGGAATGAAGCATGAGAGACTAGGGACTCTGAGAAACAAACTGAGGGCTTCAGAGGGGAGGGGCTGGGGGAATGGGATAGGCTGGTGGTGGGTAGTAAGGAGGGCACATATTGCATGGTGCACTGGGTGTTATACGCAACTAATGAATCATGGAACTTCACATCAAAAACCAGGGATGTACTGTATGGTGACTAACATAATATAATAAAAAATATTATTATAAAAAATTTAAAAAAGAAAAAAGAATAAAATAAAAACATTTTTTATTTAAATTCAATTAATAAATATATAATGTATTATTGGTTTCAGGGGTACAGGCTTGTGATTCACCAGTCTCATATAATACCCAGTGCACATTACATCATGTGCCCCCCTTAATGGTCATCACCCAGTTACTCCATCCCCCAACCCCCTCTCCTCCAGCAAGCCTCAGTTTGTTTCTTATGATTAAGAGTCTCTTACAGATTGTCTCCCTCTCTGGTTTTGTCTTGTTTTATTTTTTCCTCTCTTTCACTATGATCCTCTGTTTTGTTTATTAAATTCCATGTATCAGTGAGATCATATGATAATTGTCTTTATCTGATTGACTTATTTCATTTAACGTAATACCCTCTAGTTCCATCCTCGTCATTGCAAATAGCAAGATTTCATTTTGATGGCTGTGTAATATTCCATCATAGATAGATTTGTAGTATAGATAGCTGATAGATAGCTTATAGATAGATTAGATAGATTAGATAGATAGATAGATAGATAGATAGATGATAGATGATACCACATCTTCTTTATCCATTCATCTGCTGATGGACATCTGGGCTTCTTCCAGAATTTGGATATTGTGGACATTGCTGCCTTAAACATTGGGGTGCAGGTGCCACTTTGTATCACTACATTTGTATCTTTGGGGTAAATATCCAGTAGTGCAATTGCTGGGTCATAGGGTAGCTCTATTTTCAACTTTTTGAGAAACCCCCATACTGTTTTTCACAGTGGTTGCACCAGCTCTCATTCTTACCAAATGAGCAGGAGGGTTCCCCTTTCTCTGTATTCTTTCCAACATCTGTCATTTCCAGACTTGTTAATTTTAGCAATTCTGACTGGTGTGAGGTGGTACCACACTGAGGTTTTGATTTTTATTTCCCTGATACCTAATGATGTTGAGAATTTTTTTTCCATGTGTCTGTTGGTCATTTGTACGTCTTCTTTGGAAAAATGTCTGTTCAGGTCTTCTGCCCATTTCTTGATGGGATTATTTGTTCTTTGGGTGTTGAGTTTGATAAATTCTTTATACATTTTGGATATTAGTCCTTTAGCTGATATGTCATTTGCAAATATCTTCTCCCATTCTCTCAGTTGTCTTTTGGTTTTGTCAACTGTTTCCTTTGCTGTGCAAAAGCTTTTTATCTTGATGAAGTCCCAATAGCTCATTTTTTGCCTTTGTTTCCCTTGCCTTTGGAGATGTGTCTAGCAAAATGTCACTGTGGCTGAGGTTGAAGAGGTTACTGCCTATGTTCTCATCTAGGATTTTGATGGATTCCTCTCTCACATTGAGGTCTTTTATCCATTTGAGTTTATTTTTGTGTATGGTGTAAGGAAATGGTCCAGTTTCATTCTTCACTTGTGGCTGTCCAATTTTCCTGACACCATTTGTTAAGAAGACTGTCGTTTTCCATTGGATATTCTTTCCTGTTTTATCAAAGATTAGTTGACCACAGAGTTTAGGGTCCATTTCTGGATTCTCTATTTTGTTCCATTGAACTATGTGTCTGTTATTGAGCCAATACCATACTGTCTTGATGATTACAGCCTTGTAATAGAGCCTGAAGACCGGCATTGTGATGCCACCAGCCTTGGTTTACTTTTTCAAAACTGGCTATTTTCAACATATGACTATTTGAATCTTTTCTGGTTCCATACAAATTTTAGGATTATTTGTATCAGCTCTGTGAAAAATGTTTGATGCTATTTTGATAGGGGTTGCTGTGTCTGGCTTACTTCAGTTAGAATAATAAACTCTAGGCCCATTAACATTCTTATAAATGGCAGGCTCTCATTCTTGTTTATGGCTGAGTAATTATCATCTATCTATCATCTATCTATCTATCTATCTATCTATCTATCTATCATCTATCTATCTATCTATCATCTATCTATCTATCTATCTATCTATCATCTATCTATCTATCTATCTATCTATCTATCTATCTATCATCTATCTATCTATCTATCTATCTATCTATCTATCTATCTATCATCTATCTATATCTATCTATCTATCTATCTATCTATCTATCTATCTATCATCTATCTATCATCTATCATCTATCTAATCTATCCATCTATCATCTAATTTTTTATCTACCATTTATCTATCCATCTATCATCTATCATTTATTTATCACCTGTCTATCCATCCATCCAACCCTCTGTATATTATTTATTTTCTATGTATTCATCTGTCAATGACCACTTGGATTGCTTCCACACCTCACCATTCTAAGTAATGCTTCAATAAACATGGGAGTTTATGTATCTTTTCAAATTAGTGGATAACCAGTAGTGGAATTACTGGATTTCTATTTTAAAGTTTCTGAGGAATCTCCACACTGTTTTCCACAGTGGCTGCACCAATTTATATTCTCACCAACAGTGCATGAGAGTTCCCTGTTCTCTACAACCTCACCAACACTGTTTATTACTTCTTTTTCTTATATTATTCACTCTGGCATGTGCGAGATGCTATCTCATTGCACTTTTGATTTCCATTTCCCTGGTGATTAGTAATGTTAAGCATTTTTTCCACCGTCTGTTGGCCATTTGTATGTCCTCTTTGGAAAAGTATTTTCAGGTCCCCTGCCCACTTTTTTTTAAAAGAATTTATTAATTTATTTATTTGACAGAGAGAGATGGCCATCAAGAGAGGGAACACAAGCAGAGGGAGTGGGAGAGGAAGAAGCAAGCTCCTAGTGGAGGAGCCTGATATGGGGCTCGATCCCAGAGCACCAGGATCACACCCTGAGCTGAAGGCAGACGCTTAATGACTGCGCCACCCA
Source organism: Ursus maritimus (assembly GCF_017311325.1). Lineage (NCBI taxonomy): Eukaryota > Metazoa > Chordata > Mammalia > Carnivora > Ursidae > Ursus > Ursus maritimus. The sequence goes on from NW_024426663.1 coordinate 86,179,246, forward strand.
GGCTCCCCTCCCCTGCCCACTTTTAATGAGATTTTTTTTTGGAGGGCGTGTTTAATTTTTTGAGGGCACATGTTCTGATGAGCACTGGGTGTGATACATAACCAATGAATCAAAGAACACTGCATCAAAACTAATGATGTATTATACAGTGGCTAACTGAATATATATATACCCTTTACTAAATATATCTTTTTCATTTATCTTCTCCCATTCACTAGGTTGCCTTTGGTTTGGGGGATATTTCTTTTTTTTTACTGTTTTGTTGTTGTTGTTGTCGTCATCATTGTTTCATATTGTTTTGTTTTATTCAAGTAAAATTAATGTACAATGTTATATTAGTTTCAAGTGTACAATATAATGATTCAAAATTCTATACATTTTTCAGTGCTCATTAAGATAAGGGTACTCATAATCTTATTTATTCACTTCAGTCTTTTGATTTTGTTGATTTTCTTTGGTGTGCAAATCTTATTTGACATAGTCCCAATAGTTTATTTTTGCTTTTGTTTCCATTGAGTAGGAAGATACATCTAGAAAAATGTTAAGGAAATCTCTAGGATATTCCTGTCTATGTTTTTTAAAGGTATGTTATGGTTTCAGATCATATATTCAGATTTTTAACTTATTCTGGGTCAGTTTTTTTCTGCATAGTGTAAGAAAGTGGTCCAGTTTTACTCTTTTGCATGTAACTGTCAAGTTTTTGCAACATACTTATCAAAGAGACAATCTGTTCCCCCATTGTATAGTCTCACCTTCTTTGGTGTAGATTAATTGAACATATCAGTGTGTTTTTATTTCTGAGATCTTTATCCTGTTCCATCTTGTAGGTCTATTTTTATGTCATTACCAACCTGTTTTTATCACAACAACTTTGTGGTGTGTCTTGAAAGGGATTATTATATAACCAGCTGTTTTGGTTTTCTCAAACTTGCTTTGCTATTTGGGGTCTTTTGTGGCTTCAATTATTTGTTATTGTTCTCTGAAAAACCTATTGTTATTTTTACAGGGATTGCATTGAATTTGTAGATTTCTTTGGGGCATATGGACATTTGGACAATATCAATTTTTCCAATCCATGAGTGTGGTGTATCTTTTGCACTTGCTTGTATCATCTTTATTTCATTAATCTTTTACAGTTTTCAGAGTACAGGTTAATCACCTCCTAGGTTAAGCTTATTTCTAAGTATTTTATTTTTCTCAACCAATTATAAATGAAATGTATTTCTTTTAAATTTCTTTTCTGCTACTTCATTATCAATTTATAGCAGTGAAAAATGTTTCTGTATATTAATTTTAATCCTGTGACTAATGAATTTCTTTTTTAGTTCTAATAGTTTTTTGGTGGAGTCTTTAGGGTTTTATCTATAGTATCCTCTCGTCTACAGATACTGAAAATGTTACATCTACCTTTCCAATCTGAATGTTTTTTTTTCTTTCTTGTCAGATTGCTGCAGCTAAAACTTCCAATATTATGTTAAATAAAAGTGATGAGAGTAAAATCATCATCTTGTTCCTGATCTTAGAAGAAAGCTTTCAGCTTTTACCCATTGAGTACGATGTCAGTGATGGGTTTATCATATATGGCCTTATTATGTAAAGTATGTTTTCTCTAAACTGAATTCATTGAGAATATTTATCATAAACAAATGTTGAATTTTGTCAAATGCAGCTTCTGCATCTATTGAGGTAATCATATGGTTTTATTCTCAACATTGTTAATGTGCTGTATAAAAATGATTTATTTGTAGATATTGAATTATTCTTGCATCTATTAAGTATATTCCACTAGATCATGGTGAATGATCCTTGTAATTTATTGTTGCATTTTTTTTCTAATATTTTGTTGAAGATTTTTCATCTATGTTCATTAGGGATATTGGCCTGTAGTTTGCTGTTGCTCTTGTAGTGTTATTGTCTGGTTTTGGTATTAGGTTGATGCTGACCAAGTGGAAAAATTTGGAATATATTTTTTCTCTTCTATTTTTGGAATAGTTTGAAGAGAACAGGTATTAACTCATTAAAATGTTTAGTAGAATCTCTGTGAATTCATCTTGTCTTGAACTTGTGTTTGTTGGGAGATTTTAATTATTGATTCAATTTTATTACTAATAACTGGTGAGTTCAAATTGTCTATTTCTTCCAGATTCACTTTTGAGGTACTTCATGTTTCCAGAAATTTATCGTTTTTCTAGGTCAACCAATTTATCATATATTTTTTCATTGTATTATCTTATAATTATTTCTATTTCTGTGGTGTTGGTTTTTATTTCCCCTCATTCATTTCTGATTTTTACTTATTTGAGTCATTGCTCTTTTTTTTTTCCCCTTGATGACTCTGGCTAAAGGTTTGTTAATGTTTCTTATCAAAAAATCAGCCCCTGGTTTCATTGATTTTTTTTCCTCTTTCTTTTTTTCTTTTTTCTTTTCTCTTCCCTTAGTTTCTATTTCATGTATTACATTCTGATATTATTTCCTCCCTTCTACTAGGTTTGGACTTTGTTTTTTTCTTCTTCTAGTTCCTTCAGGTTAAGATTAAATTGTTTATTATTTGAGTTTTTCTTGTTTCTTGAGATAAGCATGCATTGCTGTAGGATTCTCTATTAGAAATTTTTTCACTGCGTCCCAAAAATTCTGGACAATTTGGTTTCATTTTCATTAGTCTACATGTGTATATTTATTTCTTTTATTTCTTCATTGACTTTTTTTTAATGGCTTGCTATTTAGCCTCCACACATTTGTGCTATTTCTGGTTTATTCTGTTATTTATTTTCGTTTTTCAATGGTTTGGGTTGAAAAAGATGCTCGATGTAATTTGAATCTCCTTAAATTTATTGAGACTATTTTTTTGGCATAACATGTGATCTATCCTGGAGAATGTTCCATGTGCACTTTAGAAAAAGGTATATTCGGCTGGTTTGGGATGGAATATTCTGTGTATATCTATTAAGTCCTCTGATCTAACATGTCATGTGAAACTTCTGCCTTCTAATTAATTTTCTGTCTGGATAATCTATCCATTGATATAAGAGGAGTATGGCTAACCAGATGATGGGCATTAAGGAGAGCACATGATATGATGAACACTGGGTGTTCTATGCAACTGAAGAATTAATGAACCTTACATCTGAAACTAATGATATATTATATGTTGGGTAATTGAATTTAAATAAAAAAGACATAAGGTGAACAAATAGATTTAAAAAATTATCATCTTTATGCTGCCTATAAGAGAGTCACTTTCGGTACAAAAACACCTACAGTCTGAAAGTGAGAAGGTGGAAAAAGATAATTCATGCGAATGGAAGTGAAAAAAAAAGTTGTAGCAATATGTATATCTAACAAAATAGACATTAAACGAAGACTCTTGCAAAAGACAAAGATTATTACATAATGCTAAAGGGATTAATCTAACACAAAGATATAACAGTTGGAAATATTTGTGTATCTAATACAACAGCTCCTAAATACATAAAGCAAACATTAAGAGACTAAAGGAAGAAAATGACAGTAATGCAGTAATAGTTGGGGAATTTAACACCCTATTAGCATCAATTATTAGGTCATCCAGACCCAAAATCCACAATGAAGCAATGGCTTTGAATGACACATTAGACCAAGTGAATTTAACAGATACCTACAGGAGATTCTATTCAAAACCAGGAGAATATGCATTCTTCTCAGTTAAACGTGGCACATTCTCTAGGATAGATCATGTGTATAAGACACGAAACAAGTTTCTTTTTTAAGAGAATTGAAATAATATCAAATATCTTTTCTTTTTTTATTTTAATGTTTTTTTTTATTATATTATGTTAGTCACCATACAGTACATCCCTGGTTTCTGATGTAAAGTTCGATGATTCATTAGTTGCAGAAATATCTTTTCTAATCACAACAATATGAAACTAAAAATCAATTACAAGGAAAAACTGGAAAAAATATGGAGGTTAAGCAACCTGCTATCAAACAAGCAATGGGTCAAACATGAGATTTAAAATAAATATACATAGAGACAAATAAAAATTTAAACAGAAATGTCCAAAGACGTTAGGTGAAACAAAAGCAATTTTATGAGGGAAGTTTATAGTGATATAAGCCTACTTCAAGAAACAAACAAAAATCTCAAATAACCTAATTTTACACAAAAATGAATGAGAAAAGAATATCAAACACAGCCCAATCTTAATGACAAGACTGGGAAACAAACTGAGGGCTTCAGAGGGGAGGGGGTGGGGGAATGGAATAGGCTGGTGATGGGTATTAAGGAGGGCACGTATTGCATGGTGCACTGGGTGTTATACGCAAGTAACGAATCATGGAACTTTACATCAAAAACTAGGGATGTACTGTATGGTGACTAACATAACAATAAAAAAATTGTATAAAAATATACAGTGGGGAATGAAGATCTTTTTGTTTTTACTTTTACAAATTTTAAATCCAATAGTTAACATACAGTTAAGAGAGTATTAGATTAGATTAGATTAGATTAGATTAGATTAGATTAGATTCAGGTGTACATCGATGCTATTTATTACTCAGTACTCATCAAGATAAGTGTACTCTTGCCTTAAATATGACAGCAGTTTATGCCATGTAAATTATTACCTCAAAGTTGAGGTAACAATTAAAAAAGAAGATAAATTTATTTTTAATCCCCTTCACCTATTTCACCCATCTCCTACCTACATCCCCTCTGGTGACCATCAGATTGTTCTCTATAATAAAAGTTTTCTTTGTTTTGATTTTTTTTGTTTTTGTCTTTTATTCTCTTTGTTCATTTGTTTTGTTTCTTAAATTCCACATATAAGTGAGATTATGGTATTTGAATTTCTCTGATTGACTTGATTCACTTAACACTATAGTCTCTAGATCCAATCATGTTGTTGTGAATGGCATGATTTCATTATAATTTATGGCTAAGTAATATTCCATTGCATATATTTCTTCACCATTCATCTAATCATGCATAATTGAGCTGCTTCCATACTGCAATAAACATAAGGGTGTATATGACTTTTACTGGCTGTGGATTTACTGGATGATACGGCAGTTTGTTTGTTTGTTTGTTTATTTATTTATTTATTTATTTATTTATTTATTGGAACTTCCATACTGTTTACTACAGTGACATCACCAGTTCACGTTCCCACCACAGTGGATAAGGATCTTTTTCCCTCCACATCCTCATTAACAATTCTTTTTTTTTTTTTAAGATTTTATTTATTTATTTGACAGAGATAGATACAGCCAGTGAGAGAAGGAACACAAGCAGGGGGAGTGGGAGAGGAAGAAGCAGGCTCATAGTGGAGGAGCCTGATGTGGGGCTCGATCCCATGATGCCGGGATCACGCCCTGAGCCGAAGGCAGATGCTTAACCGCTGTGCCACCCAGGCGCCCCCTCATTAACAATTCTTATTTCTTGTGTTTTTTATTTTAAACATTCAGAGAAGTGTGAGGTGACATCTGTTTGTGTTTTTGATTTGCATTTTCCTGATGATTGGAAATTTGGGACATCTTTTCAAATGTCTGTTGATCATCTGTATGTCTTCTTTGGAGAAATGTCTGTTCATGTCTTCTATCATTTCTCATTGGACTCTTTGTTTTTTTAGTGTTGAGTGATATAAGATCTTTCAAATATTTTGGATACTAACCCATTATCAGATATGTCATTTTCACATATCTTCTCCCATTTGGTAGATTGCCTTTTAGTTTTGTATATTATTTCCTTCCCTATGCAGAAGCTTTTTATGTTGATGTAGTCCCAATAGTTTATTTCTGTGTTGATTTCCCTTGGCTCAGGAGACATATCTAAAAAAAACATTGCTATGGGGGCCTCGGTGGCTCAGTCATGAAGCATCTGCCTTCAGCTCAGGTCAGCCTGCTTCTCCCTCTCCCACTCTGCCTGCTTGTGTTCCATCTCTCACTGTATCTCTCTCTGTCAAATAAATAAAATCTTAAAAAAAAAGAAAGAAAAACATTGCTATGGCCAATGTCAGAGAAACTGCTGTCTGTGCTCTATACTAGGATATTTATGGTTTCAGGTCTCAATTTAAGTTTGTAATCCATTTTGAGCAATTGTTTGTGTATGGTTTAAGAAATAGTTCAGTTGCATCTTATTGCATAAAAGGATGTCCAGATTTCCCAAATCTATTTGTTGAAGAGCTTGTATTTTTCCCATTAGATATCCTTTCCTGTTTTGTCAAAGATTAATCAACGATATTATTATGGGATTACTTCATTCTGTTATGTTCCATCGATCTATGTGTCTATTTTTGTGCCAGTACCATACTATATTAATTCGTACAACTTTGTAGTTTATCTTGAAATTTGGAATTGTGAAAACTCAAGGTTTGCTTTTCTTTTTCAAGGTTGCTTTGGCTATTTGGGGTCTTTTGTGTTTCCTTACACATTTTAGAATTGTTTGTTCTACTTCTGTGAAAAATGCTGTTAGCATTTTGATAGGAATTGCATTAAATCTGCAGATTGCATTGGGTACTACGGACATTTTAACAATACTAATTCTTTCCATCCTTACACATGGTTTATCTTTCTATTTGTTTGTGTAATCTTTAATTATTTCCATCAGTTTTCAGAGTACAGATCTTTCATCTCTTCCTTAAGCTTATTCTTAGGTTTTTTATTATTGTTGGTGAAATTGTAATTGGGATGGACTTTTAAAATTTTCTCTTTGTTACATCTTTATTAGTGTATAGAACTTTAAGGGGTTCCTGTATATTTATTTTGTATCCTATGACCTTAAATAATTTATTTATCAGTTCCAATAGTTTTATTGTGAGTCTTTCTGATTTTTGATATATAGTATTATATCATCTGCAAATAGTGAAAGTTTTACTTTTCCCTTACTATTTTGAATGACTTTTGTTCCCTTTCCCTCTTTTTTGTTTTCAAGGTGTTTTGTTTTGTTTTGTTTTAATTCCAATTAGTCAACATATAGCATAATAATTAGTTTCAGAAGTAGAATTTAGTGATTTGTCACTTACATTTAAATCCAATACTCATCACAAGTGTCCTCCTTAATCCCTATCACCCTTTTAACCCACCATTCTGTCCACCTCCCCTCCAGCAACGTGCAGTTTGTTCTCTATAGTTGAGTGTGTTTTATGGTTTGCCTTTCTCTCTTTTTTCCCCTATGTTCATCTATTTTGCTACTTACATTCCACATATAAGCAAAATCATTTGACATTTATCTTTCTCTGACTTATTTTGCTTAGCATAATACACTCTCTTTCTTCTTGTCTTATTGCTGAGGTTACTACTTCCAGCATTGTGTTGAATAAAGTGGTGAGAGTGGACATCCTTGTCTTATTCCTGACCTTAGGAGAAAAGGTCTCAGTTTTTCAACATTGACTATAATGTTAGCTGTGTGTTTTTCATATGTGGCCTTTATTATGTTGGGGCATCTTCCCTTTAAACCCATTTGTTGAGGATTTTTATCACGAATGAATGCAGTACTTTGTCAATTTTTTTCTGCATCTATTGAAATGATCATATGGATTTTATATACCATGTTGAGTGACTTGTGAATATTGAACCACATTTGCCTCCCAGGCATAAATTTCACTTGATCATGATGAATGATTTTTAATGTATTTTGGATTTGTTTTCATAATATTTTGTTGAGAAATTTTGCAACTATGTTTATCAGAGGCATTGGCCTGTAGTTCTCTCTTTTTTTCTGTAGTATTTTTGTCTGGTTCTGGTATCAGGGTAATGGTGGCATCATAGAAAGAATTTGGAAGCTTTCCTTCTATTTTTGGAACAAGGAGAGAAAAATAGATATTAACTATTTTTAAAAGTTTGGTACGATTCACCTGTGGAGCTATCTGGTCTTGGACTTTTGTTTGTTAGGAGATTTATGATTACCATTTCAATTCCACTGCTAATAATCAACCTGTTGAAATTATCTATTCCTTCCTGATTCAACTTTGGGTGTTCACATTTTTTCCTAGGAATTTATCCATTCTTCTAGGTTGTCCAATTAAGGCATAAATATTCTCATAATATTCTCTAAAATTGTTTGTATTTTGGGGTGTTCATTGTTATTTCTCCTCTCTCACTTCTGATTTTGTTTATATGAGTAGTCTCTGTTTCATTTATTTATTTATTTATTTAAAAAATTTTTTGATGAGTCCGATGAAAGGTTTATCAATTTTGTTGATCTTTTCAGGAAACTAGAGCATGGTTTCATTTAATGGTAATTGATAATTTAGTCCCTATTTCATGTAGGAACTAATTCTTCACTAATCTTTACTATTTACTTCTTTCCACAGGTTTAGGGTTTTATTTTGTTTTGTTTTTTGTTTTTGTTTTTGTTTTTGTTTTTTTTTCCCTATCTCCTTTAGGTTTAGGTTAGTTTGTTTATTGAGATTTTTCTTTTCTCTTGAGGTAGGCCTGCATTGCTATAACCTTCCATCTTAGAACACCTATTGATGCATCCCAAAGACTTTGGATCATTGTGTTTCATTTTTATTTCTCTCCATATAATTGTTGACTTCCTCTTTGATTTCTTGTTTTAGCCATTCACTATTTAGTAGCATGTTATTTACCCTACATGTATTTATGCTCTTTCAAGATATTTTCTTATGTTTGATATTTAGTTTTGTAGTGTTGTGGTTGGAAAAGATGCATGGTATGATTTCAATTTTTTGTTTGTTTAATTTGTTGAGACTTGTTTTTTCAATTATTTTTTAATTTAAATTCAATTGGCCAACATATAGTAAATCATTAGGTTTTGATGTAATGTTCAACAGTTCATTAGTTGTGTATAACACCCAGTGCTCATCACATCATGTGCCCTCCTTAATGTCCATCACCCTGTTGAGACTTGTTTTGTGGCCTATCATATGATCTATCCTGGACAGCGTTCCATGAACACTTGAAATAATGTGGATCCTGCTCTTTTAGGATAAAATGTTCTGAATATATCTATTAGATTTACCTGATCCAATGTGTCATTCAAAGATACTGTGTCCTTGTTGATTTTCTGTTTTGACGATCTATTGATGTAAGTAGGGTGTTAAATTCCTCTGTTATTATTGTGTTACTCTTTCTTATTTGTTATTAACTGCTCTATGTTCTTGGTTGCACCCATGTTGGGTGAATAAATATTTACAAGTATCTTCTTTTTTATCATTCCCTTTATGATTATAAAATGTCTTTCCTTGTCTCTTACTAAAATCTGTTTCAAAGTCGATTTTTTCCTATATAGGTATTTTTACCTTGGTTTTCTTTTCACAACCATTTGCATGATAAATGCTTCTCAATCCCTTCACTTTAGGTCTGCAGGTGTCTTTATGTTTAAAATGAATCTCTTGGAGTTAGCATATAGATGGGTCTTGCTTTTTTACCCATTCTGTCACTCCATGTCTTTTGATTGGAGCATTTAATCTATATATTTTTCAAAGTAGCTATTGATAAGAATGTATTTATTGCCAATTATTACTTGTTTATGGTTGTTTGTAGTTCTCAGTTTCTTTCTTGTCTTGTTCTCATCTCTCATTGTTAATTTTATTTCTTTAGTGATATATTTGGATTCCTTTGCCTTTGCTTTTTGAATATCTATTACTGGTTTTTGATGTTTTGTTACTATTAAGTTTGCATAACCTCTTCTTTATATGGCCATCTATATTAACTTGATGGTCATTTAAGTTTGAAACCATTCTTTAATTTTATCTCCCTTATATTTTAGATATATGTTGTCATACTTTATATCCTTTTATTTTGTGAGTACTTTGACTAATTTTTATAGATATACTTACTATCTGCTTTTGTGCTTCCTGCTATTCTTGCTTTTACATATGACCTTTCCTTTCCACTCAGAATGTTTCCTTTAATACTTCTTTCAGAACTTATTTAGTGGTCATGAATTTCTTTAACTTTTGTTTGTCTGGAAACTCATTACCTCTCTTATTCTGAATGATAACCTTGCTGGATAGAGTATTCTTGGCTGCATTTTTTTTTTCTTTCAGCACTTTGAATGTAACACACCACTACCTTCCAACCTGCAAAGTTTCTGCTGAAAAATAAAATGATAGCTTTATAAGGTTTCCCTTGTATGTGATTGTTTTCCTTTATTTTGCTTATTTTAAGAATTGTTTTCCTTTATCACTACTTTTTCCATTCTAATTACTATGTGTTTTTGTGTGGACTTCCTTGTGTTTATTTTTTAGGGAGATCTCTGTGCCTCCTGGATCTGGTTTCTGTTTTCTTCCCCACATGTGGAAAATTTTCAGCTACTATTTCTTCAAATAATTTTTCTGCCACCTTTTCTCTCTCTTCTCTTTCCAGAATCCTATAATATGAATTTATCCCTCCCCCCCCCAAAGTTCCTGTGTCCTGCTTGTTTTCTTATTACTCTGTCCTCCAGGTCACAAATCCATTCTTCTACTTTATCTAGTCTACTATTTCTTCCATCTAGTGTATTTTAAATTTCATTTATTGAGTTATTTCTGTCTGATTGGTTATGTTTTATGCTTTCTATCTCTTTGTTTAGGTCCTCTGTTGTCCTCCATTCTTCTTGCAAGTCCAGGAATATCTTTATGATAATTATTTTAAATCCTCTATCAGGCATATTGCTTTACTACATTTTGCCTAGGTCTCTTTCTGTGAATTTGTCCTGTTCTTTCATTTGAGACTTGTTCCTCTATCTCTTCATTTTGCCTAACTCTCTGTCTCTTTCTATGTGTTAGGAAAGTCAGTGATGTCTCCTGAAAATACTGGGTTATGAAGAAGAGATCCTGAAGAGTCCTGAAATGCAGTGTCCCTTGTTCACCAGAACATGCCACTTCAGGTATGTCTCTTATGTATGTTATGTACACCCTGCTGCTGTGGCTAAGCTTCTTCTGCCCTTAGTCCAGCCATCTGCAATGGTTCTCTTTGCCTATTGTGGGCAGGGTTTGCTCCCTGGAGTACAGTAGGCCAGTCTGTAGTCGCCTTGCACTTGAGTTGAGTCATACCAAGCATTTGCCAGAGATACAACAGAGCCCAAACTGCAGGGCACTTTCCCTGTTTTGTCCATGAGAAGCTTTCATTGTTGGGCAGTGTCTAGCTGTTAGACCAACCATCTTCCCCTAACCCACTGCTGAGGCTGCAATCTGATAGTTGTGTGTGGTTATCTTTCCCTCTCCTTAAGAAAAGAGTCACTGTGAAGTGGGGCTGGCCCCTTCAGGGCTGCTTGCACACTGCCAAGCTTGTTGAATCACTTTGGATGGGCTCCAACAGTGTATGGAATTGGTGGATCTGCAGAAGGGCAGGTGGGGTCAAACTTTGCTTGGGGCTGCTCTGACAGGAGACTTGGAGCTGAGTCCTGGCTGGAGAGGGTATGTCCACAGGATAATGTGAGCAGTTGTGTTAGCAAGTTTAGTAGGGAATGTATGTGCCATGCTGCTTCCAGATGACCATGTGTTTTGACTAGGGGAGATGAAAATTGCACCCTCAGATCCTCTGTTCGCAGAGAAGTTACCCAATGATCCCCGTCCCTCTAGTACACTCTGAGATTAGTAAAAAGAATCTCCCTCCTGCATACTCCAGGTGTTTTTCAAAGTACTGCTTCTATGCTGTGTCTCTGCAGGACTGTTTATTGTGGTGTCTCTTTAAGGGCAAGGAATCAGTTTCTTACTGCACTCCTGGCTCTCCCTGAGCAAAGCCCACTAATTTTTGAAATTCTAAGTTATGGGGGGTGCCTGGGTGGCTCAGTTGTTAAGTGTCGGCCTTCAGCTCAGGGCGTGATCCCAGGGTCCTGGGATTGAGTCTCGCATCAGGCTCCCTGCTATGCTAGGAAGCCTGCTTCTTCCTCCCCCACTCCCCCTGCTTGTGTTCCCTCTCTTGCTGGCTGTCTCTCTCTCTGTCAAATAAATAAATAAAATCTTAAAGAAAAAAAAGGATTGAAATTCTAAGTTATGTCCCTGTGATTGTAGGAACTTGAAATTCAGTCTCTCTGATTTTCAAAACCAATTGTTATGGGAGATTAATCTTTCCTTTGTGGGCTTCCTGGTGTGAGAGTCCATTTCTCTCCCCACTCCATGCCCACTGTGTCCCTCCCTCTCACAGACATTCCTGTGGATCTGTTTAGATCCTGAGTGTATCTCTGTCCTTTCTACCCTCTTCAGTGTGGCCTTTTCTCTATATTCAGTTGTGGAGAGTTTACTCTGCCAGTCTTCAGGTCATTTTCTTTTCTTTCCTTTTCTTTTTTTTTAATAATAATATTTTTTATTATATTATGTTAGTCACCATACAGTACATCCCTGGTTTTTGATGTAAAGTTCCATGATTCATTAGTTGCATATAACACCCAGTGCACCCGTGCCTTCCTTTTCTGAAATATTTAAACTGATGTTAATGTTGTCTAGTTGTATCCATGGGAAGAGGTGAGTTTAGATTTCTCATACCTAACCATCTTCCCTGGAAGCTCAGTAAACAGACTTAAAAAAAAAAGTGTTTGGGAAACTGGATAGTCAAATGTAAAATGATGAAACTGGATCACTTTCTTACACCATATACAAAAAACAAAACAAAACAAAACAACAAAACCCCAAAATCAAACAAACAAAACAAACAACAAAAAACACAAAATGAGTTCAAGACCTAAATGTGAGACTAAGAACCATATAATTCTTAAGAGAAAACATAGGCAGTAATCACCGGTACATTGGCCTTAAGAACATATTTATGGATATATCCTCTTAGGCAAGAGAAAAAAAATAAAAAATAAACTACTGGGACTTCACCAAATAACAATAACAACAACAACAAAGGTTTTACAGCAACAGAAACCATCAGAAAAAAAAAAGTCAACCTAATGAATGGGAGGAGATATTTGCAAGTGATATATCTGATAAGGGGTTATTATCCAAAATAAGTAAAGGACATAGATGATTTGACATCATAAAACAAAATATCCAAGTTAAAAATGGGTCAAGCTATTGTGGACAATGCTGTTATGAACATTGCCCACAATAGCTAAATCGTGGAAGGAGCCGAGATGCCCTTCAACAGATGACTGGATTAAGAAGTTGTGGTCCATATATACAATGGAATATTACTCAGCCATCAAAAAGAACAATTTCTCAACATTTGCTGCAACATGGACGGGACTGGAGGAGATAATGCTAAGCAAAATAAGTCAAGCAGAGAAAGGAAATTATCATATGGTTTAACTCATTTATGGAACATAAGTAGGAAGATTGGTAGGAGAAGAAAGGGAAGAAGAAAGGGGGGGGGTAAACAGGAGGGGGAATGAACCATGAGAGACTATGGACTCTGGGAAACAAACTGAGGGCTTCCGAGGGGAGGAGGGAGGGTGAACGGGATAGTCTGGTGGTGGGTATTAAGGAGGGCATGTTTTGCATGGTGCACTGGGTGTTATATGCAAATGATGAATCATGGAACTTTACACCATGGTGACTAACATAATATAATAAAAAATTATTATAAAAAATTAAAAAAATAAAACATTCAACAGAAAAAAAAATGGGTAAAGGACCTGAGTAGACATTTGTTCAAAGAATACGTACAGATGAGAAACAGACATATGGATAGATGCTCAACATCACTAATCATAATGGAAATGCCAATAAAAACTACAATGTAATACCACCTTACACCAGTCAGAATGACTACTAAGCAAAAGATAAGAAATGAGGTGTTGTCAAGAATGTGGAGAAAAGGGAACCCTGGTACACTATTGGTGGGAATGTAAATAGGTGACATCATTGTGAAAAACATTTTGAAGGCTCCTCCTAAATTAAAATTAGTAATGTCATACAATCCAGTAATTCCACTTATTTGTATTTCCTCATAGAAAATGAAAACAATAATTTGAAAAGATACACCCTTATATTTATTGCTGCATTATCTATAACAATCAATATAGGGATGCAACCCCCGTGTCCACCGATAGATTGATAATGGTGTGTGTGTGTGTGTGTGTGTGTGTGTGTGTGTGTGTGTTGCAATATTACTCAGCCACGGGAAACAATGAGGTCTTGCCATTTGCAACAACATGGATGGAAGGTATTATGCTATGTGAAATAAGTCAGACAAATACAAATACCATATGATTCCACTTATATGTGGAATCTAAAACAAACAAAAAACCCAAAAGTACATACTTTCAAATCCAGAGAACAAACTGGTGGTTTCCAATGGGCTGGTGGTGGGAGAATGAGCAAAATATGTCATGGTGATTAATAAGTACTAAATTTCAAGTTAGAAAATTTTAAGTCATGGAGATAAAAAGAACAAAGGGAATATAGTCACTAATATTCTAATAACATTGTATGGTGACTCTGCTTATCACAGTGAGCACTGAGTAATGTATACAATTGTTAATATGTTGTACACCTGACAGTAATATTGCACTGCCTGTCAGTTTTATTTCAATAATAGTCTAATTTATTTTCCTAAAGGAAACATCAACCTGGATAAAACAATACTTCTTGGAAAAGGAACGTCTTTGTCTGTCTTTTGTTCTACTCTTAGATTAGAGTGATGTTCAGTCAAAAATTAGAAGAAGCATCCACTGTCTTCTTTGTCTCTGTGATGGTAAAATATAATGAATGACAATAATCCTTTTCCACCTTTGTGGGTGCTTTAAGAAACAGTATATATGTTTCCATCTATTTGTTACCAAAGCCTTTTTATTCAAATATTTCTATTAATGCATCTCTTTACTGAACTCAATTGTTTTGTTTCAAACACAATAAGTTGATTGACGATTTAATAACTGATTTCTAAAATAATCTATGTCTCTAAATAGACATTCTGCATAGCTGAAGAAAACTTCAAGCCAGGGACTTTGATTTTCATACTGCTATCTGGTTTTAGATATGAAGCATGACAGTGATATTTTTTGAACTATTTTGATATTAGATACTTTCCCAGGGTCTTCTTTATAGCCCCCACAACTTCCTTGTTTCTCAGGCTATAAATTAAAGGGTTCAGCATGGGGGTGAGGATAGTGTAGATCATGGAGAGACCTTGATCCAGTGCTGGCGTGTGGGAAGAGCCAGGTGTCATGTACACAACTATTGCTGGTCCCAGGTAAAGACTCACTACAATAAGGTGAGAAAAGCATGTGGACAGGGATTTTTTCCTCCCCTCAGGAGAGTTTATTCTGAGAACAGCGAGGAAAATCCGAATATAAGAAGTCACTATTAAGCTAAAGGGGGTGAGTATAAATATGATACTTACCATAAACAACACCATCTCATAATCTGAAGTGTCCTCACAGGATAGCTTCAGGATGGCTGGTATCTCACAGAAGAAGTGTTTTATTTTCTTCAGACCACAAACGGGAAAATGCATGGTGTAGGTGGTTTGAATGAGTGAATTTAGAGCAGCCCCAGTCCATGATGCCACTGCCATTAGCAAGCAGACTTTAGAGTTAATAATGATCCTGTAGCGAAGGGGGTTACAAACAGCCACAAACCGGTCATAGGACATAAAGGTTAAGAGGAGACACTCAGCGCCACCTAGAGTCAGGCAGAAGAACATCTGGACTCCACAGCCAATGCGAGAGATGCTGCGCTTCCCTAAGGAATAGTTGATGACCATCTTAGGAACCAAGCTGGAAATGTAGAACAAATCAATGATGGAAAGCTGGCTGAGAAAGAAGTACATGGGAGTGTGGAGGTGGGAGTCCACCCAGATCAGAAAGATGAGGATGGAGTTCCCTGTGAGGGTAATGAGGTAGACCAGAAGGATGAGGTAGACCAGGAGGCTGGCATATTGGAACTCAGGGAAGAGGCCCAAGAGGATGAAATCTGTAGTGGATGTGTCATTTATTTTTGCCATATCTCAGCTTCATTGGTGGCAGCTGATGTGTGGTAAGAGGAAAGTATAAGCCATCTGTTAAATCTTATGCCCTGTTATGAGCCTTTGATTTTAGACTTGGTTTATTTTTTCCTATCTATTCTTTCTTCAATATCTTCACAGACCCAAATGACATTTAAAACATCTTGAGAAACTTTGACGTTGGAGAACATATGAAGATTTGGGGAGAGTGGCACACTTGGAGAAAGCATAGAATCTCTGTGTTCTTTCCTACATACATTACCCTACACATCTCTTTCATCTAGATGTTAATCTATATCCTTTACTTTATCTTTTTATAATAAACTGGTAATCCAGTTAAAAATCTTGAAGTTTGAAAGTATTAAACTTTTTATTTGATAACTATTATATGTGATTATTTCACTCCACTATGTAAAATTTGTTTCATATCAACATAATTATAGTACTCACTCAAGAATTTGAAATCCATGATTTGGAATTTCCTGAGTAAAAGAGTCTTCATTATTTTTTGGTCTCACATTAGTTTTTCACTTGTCAAAGAAACCATTTCCCCAAGTGTCTTATATATATCTTTCTCTGCTCTGTGTAATTTATCTCCTTTACCAATCTTTTATAGCCATTGCAGAACTAACCACATATTTTGCATTACAAAATGAAAATGTGGGGTCCCTCTTTGTTCAAAATTATTAAGAATTTCAAAACAGCAAGATCAAAGCAGTAAACTTTGCACGAGACCCTTCTAAGGACAGAACTTTGTATAATTTCATGAATAAAATTCATCCTGATCTTAAGGGATTCAAAATTCTAGAATAACATATCAATCTGACCCTTCTGAACTCATTTCTGTGTTTCCATCAACTTCTTACACACTTTCACCAGCTATCCTGAACACTTTCAATTTATCATGCCAAAACTGATCTCAGTCCCCATCCCTTGCATTTGATTATTTCTGCCATTACCACTTACTACAAACATTCAGGCTTATCTCTTGAAGCCACGTTTGATTTCCTCATTTTCTATGTTTAATCAGTTACTTGGCCCAGCCATACTAAACTATCAGGAATCCCTAAGACACATATCTCCTTTCCAAACTTATTATTTCATTCAATTCTACATTTTCAATGCCCATTTTCCTGACTTTCTAGTCTCTTTTTTTCTTTCAAACCATAATCATCTTAAAACACATCTATGATCAAGTCACTCTCTGGGGCAACTTTTGAAATGGTCTCTATGAACTAGTGAATTAAGCTTAACAATACTTATTTTGGCATGTAATACTCAAGTTTGTGACTAGTTTTCTGGCCTTTTTTTTCTTTCTTTATAACAAACTTTTCCCCTTACAACAACTTAAACTACAATTTTCTGAAAGGTCACCATGCTTTTCATCTCCATCCATGTACTTGCACAGTTTCACTTCCATTTAAGCTAAACTTTCTCCAATGCAAACTATTAAATGCTTCCAATTATTTAATTTCCTGATCACATCTGAGCATCTTTCTGAAGTTTCCTCAAAACTCCACTGATCCCCTGCCAAATCAAAATGTGATATTTTCTTCTAAATTTTGACAATGCATATTAAACTATCCTACCAGTGGCACATACAGATTTAAACTTTTTGTAAAATATTTGGTTCCAGGGGTGCTTGGGTGGCTCACTTGTTTAAGAATTTGACTCTTGATTTCAGCTCAGAAAATGATCTTAAGGGTCATAAGATCAAGTCCCACATTGGGTTCCATGCTCAGAGGGAATTCAGCTTGAAGTTTCTGTCCCTCTGCCCCTCCCACTCATACTTGCTCTTTCTCTCAAATAAATATTTAAAAATAAATAAATAAGCAAACAAATAATAAATAAATAGTTGGTTCCACTTGAATTTCAACCCTTGCAATGAAGAATTAATTAATTATATGCATTTTATAATTCCTATGTAGTGCTCCCTCAATGGAATTGTATAGGATGGATCATAAAATGGATGAGTTTATTAGAAAGTGTTGGAATGTAGATATTTCAAGATTATTATAGTCATGCTAGCATTCACTTTTGCAAAGCTAACTCATCAAAATGAAATATTTATTTACTTTGATAAACCCAACACTCAAGATGTATGTCTGCCTGCTGTCAGAGATCATCCAAATATAGACTTAAACTAATTCATGAGAAAGGGAGTTAGATTCTGAGGATTGATAGAGTAAAGAAAAGGAAGTGGAAATAAATTAATGGTGGTGGAATAATAAGGGGAGGAAGAAATGTTCAAAGAAAAAAGGAAAGGAAAGAGCAGAAGAAAAAAAAAAGGAAAGGAAAGAGAAGAGAAGAAGAAAAAAAATGTCAACTGAAATAATGTCCTAATACTACAAAAACTTAATTTGTGGGCCACTTTAGAAGCTCTAAGGATTTGGATCATATTAGTCATTTGCCATTAATTATTTATGGAATCTATCAAATGATTAATTGATTTTTTGTTTTAACAAACTATCGTTATGGCTTTGTCTTTGTCAATCAAAGCATTGTCTGTGAGAAGCAAATTTATTCTTTTCTCTTTTTTAATATTTTATTTATTTATTTGACAGAGAGAGCTAGAGAGTACAAGCAGGGGGAGCAGCAGAGGGAGAGGGAGAAGCAGGCTCTCAGCTGAAGAGGGAGCCCGATACTGGGCTTGATCATAAGACTGAATTCATGACCTGAGCCAAAGGCAGACACTTAACCATCTGAGCCACCAGACACCCCAGAAGCACGTTTATTCTAATATACATGACAGTAAATTACTTTAAAGAATCCGAAAGATGTTCTCAATGTCACAAAACTTAGAATTAGAATTCAAACTGTGAAAAATTTTGACTACTCTTCATGATCTAATTATATCTTGTTTACCAAGAAATGTGAATGTTCTGGGAATACTGGAGGAGACAGTGCTTAGCTAGCTATATGCATACACACAGATCCTTAAAATGGGTGAGACTAATGACTTCATCAGCTCCATACTAACTGACACTCTTGTCCCAAGTTTAGCAACAGAACTGGACTAAATCTTGGAATGCAGATTCTATTTCCAAAAACAGTAGATATGATATTTTTAGTTTGCAAACCTCGCTAGAAGTAGAAATTGTTATTGAAACTAATGGCCATTTTTCACCTGCATATATAAAACAAAAGAAGCCACCTGGCTTTGGATCAATGGTTTTTAATTATGATTGATTTCTGTTGGTTATTTTATGCCATAGTCAAAGGAAAACATGAGGTTGTAATATGTTAAAGATGGAAGAATAATGGAATAACACTGCTAATGAGGGGGAGAAAAAAGGAATGAAATGGGTAGGCTTTTAGCTACAGTTCTGTCCATGTTTTCACTGCTCTGCCCACATCCTCAACCTCCAACATTTTAAATCTGTCAGCAACTAACTCAGACAGAAACTGAAAACCAGGAAATGCTACTTCTAGTATCAGTGGCCTTCATGTTCTCTCCACAGAAACCTGAGAGAGTTCTCACCTGGCTGCTTTTGGTAGAAAACATTTTTAGAATATTCCCCTGATCTGATCAAAAGCTGAGTTCAGACTTATCCAAAATAATAGAGAAAGGACCCAAATTAATAAAATTATGAATGAAAAAGGACAGGTCACAACCAACACCAATGAAACTGGAAGGATTATTAGAAACTTTTATCAATAGTTTTATGCCAATAAACTAAGCAATCTGGAAGAGATGGAGGCCTTCCAGGAAACCTATACTACCAAGACTGTAAAAGGAAGAAATTGATTTTTTAAACAGGCCAATTAATTATGAAGAGATTGAGTCAGTGATAAACAACCTTCCAAAAAACAAAACTCCAGGCCCGGACAGTTTTCTTGGGGAATTCTACCAAACATTCAAAGAAGAAATAATACCTATTCTCCTAAAGCAATTTCAAAAAATAGAAACAGAAGGAAAGCTACCAAACTCATTCTATGAGGCCAATATTACCTTGATTCCCAAAGCAGGCAAAGACCCATCAAAAAGGAGAATTACAGACCAATTTCCCTAATGAACATGGATGCCAAAATCCTCAACAAGATCCTGGCTAATAGAATCCATCAGTACATTAAAAGGATTATCGATAATGACCGAGTGGGATTCATCCCTGGGATGCAAGGGTGGTTCAACATTCAGAAGTCTATCATTTCTTAGATTTTATCCATAAAGAAAAATTCAAAAATCATATGATTCTCTCAATAGATACAGAAAAAGCATTTGACAAAATAGAGCATCCTTTCCTGATTAAAACCCTTAAGAGTGTAGGGATAGAGGGTATATTCCTCAATCTCATAAAAACCATCTATGAAAAGCCTACAGCTAAAATCATTCTCAATGGGGAAAAGTTGGAAGCCTTTCCCTTAAGATCAGGAACACGATAAGGATACCCATACTCGCCATTATTATTCAACATAGTACCAAAAGTCTTTGCAACAGCAATCAGACGACAAAAGGGGATTAAATGTATCCAAATCGGCAAAGAAGAAGTCAAACTCTCTCTGTTCACAGATGACATGATACTTTATATGGAAAACCCAAAAGAATCCACTCCCAAACTATTAGAGGATATAGAGCAATTCAGTGATGTTGCAGGATACAAAATCAATACTCAGAAATCAGTTGCATTTCTATACACGAACAATAAGACTGAAGAAAGAGAAATTAGGGAATCCATCCCATTTACAATAGCACCAAAAACCATACGTTACCTTGGAATTAACTTAACCAGAGATATAAAGGATCTATATTCTAGAAATTACAGATCACTCTTGAAAGATATTAGGAAGGCACAAAAAGATGGAAAAATATTCCATGCTCATGGATCAGAAGAATTAACATAGTTAAAATGTCCATGCTACCCAGAGCAATCTATGCTTTCAGTGCTATCCTGATCAAAATACCGATGACATTTTTCAAAGAACTGGAACAAATAGTCCTTAAATTTGTATGGAACCAGAAAAGGCCCTGAATTGCCAAGGAACTGTTGAAAAGGAAAAACAAAGCTGGGGGCATCACAATGCTGGATTTCGAGCTGTACTACAAAGTTGTGATCACAAAGACAGCATGGTACTGGCACAAAAACAGACATATAGACCAATGGAACAGAATAGAGAACCCAGAAATAGACCCTCGGCTCTTTGGGCAACTAATCTTTGATAAAGCAGGAAAACACATCCGGTGGAAAAAAGACAGTTTCTTCAATCAGTGGTGCTGGGAAAATTGGACGGCTACATGCAAAAGAATGAAACTTGACCACTCTCTCACACCTTACACAAAGATAAACTCCAAATGGATGGAAGACCTCGATGTGAGACAGTAATCCATCAAAATCCTAGAGGAGATCATAGGCAGCAACCTCTACGACATCGGCCAAAGCAACCTTTTTCACGACACATCTCCAAAGGCAAGAGAAACAAAAGATAAAATGAACTTGTGGGACTACATCAAGATAAAATCTTCTGCACAGCCAAGGAAACAGTCAAAAAAACTACGAGGCAGCCCACGAAATAGGAGAAGATATTTGCAAATGATACTACAGATAAAAGACTGGTATCCAAGATCTACAAAGAACTTCTCAAACTCCATACACGAGAAACAAACAAATCATAAAATGGGCAGAAGATATGAACAGGCACTTTTCCAATGATGATATACAAATGGCTAACAGACACAAGAAAAAATCTTCAAAATCATTAGCCATCAGGGAAATTCAAATCAAAACCACACTATGATACCACCTTATGCCAGTTAGGATGGCAAAAATTGACAAGGCAAGAAAAAACAATTGCTGGAGAGGATGTGGAGAAAGGGGATCACTCCTACATTGTTGGTGGGAATGCAAGTTGGTACAGCCACTCTGGAAAACAGTGTGGAGGTCCCTTAAAAAGTTAAAAATTGATCTACCCTATGATCCAGCCATTGCACTACTGGGTATTTACCCCAAAGGCACAGACGTAGTGAAGAGAAGGGCCATATGCACCCCAATGTTCATAGCAGCATTGTCCACAATAGCTAAATCGTTGAAGGAGCCGAGATGCCCTTCATCAGATAACTGGATTAAGAAGCTGTGGTCCATATATACAATGGAATATTACTCAGCTATCAGAAAGAACGATTTCTCAACATTTGCTGCAACATGGATGGGACTGGAGGAGATAATGCTAAGTGAAATAAGTCAAGCAGAGAAAGACAATTATCATATGATTTCTCTCACCTATGGAACATAAGAACTAGGAAGATTGGTAGGGGAAGATAGGGGTAAAGAAAGGGGGGGTAAACAAAAGTGGGAATGAAGCATGAGAGACTATGGACTCTAAGAAACTAACTGAGGGCCTCAGAGGGGAAGGGAATGGTGGAATAGGATAGGCTGGTGATGGGTGGTGGGGAGGGCGCTTATTTCATGGTGCACTGGGTGTTGTACGCAGCTAATGAATCATCGAGTTTACGTCGGAAACTGGGGATGTACTGTATGGTGACTAACATAATATAATAAAAAAAACATTAAAAAAAAGAATCAGGAAGCATAACTTGGCACAGACAAAAATGAAGAAATCCTAACCATATTCACATTGTGAAAGGCTGAAAGTTAAAAAGGGAGGAGACTGCTTCAGAGCAGATTTAGAGGGCAAGAAGGAGGTCCATGAGGCAATTTTTAATCCAAGTGAGCATATAGCTTCCTATCAATGGAGATATTGCACTGAAAAAACATGGAGTATGTGCTTTCATTTGGCAGAAAGATTCTATTGTAACTTGATTCAAAAGATGGGCATAGCGATCATCCCAGGCCTGAGCATGAATCATATCCTAACTTCAAGTTGGGTGGGAGAAGTAACTTCAAATATCTCTACTCAACCAAATATGCACCCCTTAGAAAAAAAAAAAAAAA
>NW_024426663.1:86201958-86372802 GCF_017311325.1 Ursus maritimus
GCTACATGCAAAAGAATGAAACTTGACCACTCTCTCACACCTTACACAAAGATAAACTCCAAATGGATGGAAGACCTCGATGTGAGACAGTAATCCATCAAAATCCTAGAGGAGATCATAGGCAGCAACCTCTACGACATCGGCCAAAGCAACCTTTTTCACGACACATCTCCAAAGGCAAGAGAAACAAAAGATAAAATGAACTTGTGGGACTACATCAAGATAAAATCTTCTGCACAGCCAAGGAAACAGTCAAAAAAACTACGAGGCAGCCCACGAAATAGGAGAAGATATTTGCAAATGATACTACAGATAAAAGACTGGTATCCAAGATCTACAAAGAACTTCTCAAACTCCATACACGAGAAACAAACAAATCATAAAATGGGCAGAAGATATGAACAGGCACTTTTCCAATGATGATATACAAATGGCTAACAGACACAAGAAAAAATCTTCAAAATCATTAGCCATCAGGGAAATTCAAATCAAAACCACACTATGATACCACCTTATGCCAGTTAGGATGGCAAAAATTGACAAGGCAAGAAAAAACAATTGCTGGAGAGGATGTGGAGAAAGGGGATCACTCCTACATTGTTGGTGGGAATGCAAGTTGGTACAGCCACTCTGGAAAACAGTGTGGAGGTCCCTTAAAAAGTTAAAAATTGATCTACCCTATGATCCAGCCATTGCACTACTGGGTATTTACCCCAAAGGCACAGACGTAGTGAAGAGAAGGGCCATATGCACCCCAATGTTCATAGCAGCATTGTCCACAATAGCTAAATCGTTGAAGGAGCCGAGATGCCCTTCATCAGATAACTGGATTAAGAAGCTGTGGTCCATATATACAATGGAATATTACTCAGCTATCAGAAAGAACGATTTCTCAACATTTGCTGCAACATGGATGGGACTGGAGGAGATAATGCTAAGTGAAATAAGTCAAGCAGAGAAAGACAATTATCATATGATTTCTCTCACCTATGGAACATAAGAACTAGGAAGATTGGTAGGGGAAGATAGGGGTAAAGAAAGGGGGGGTAAACAAAAGTGGGAATGAAGCATGAGAGACTATGGACTCTAAGAAACTAACTGAGGGCCTCAGAGGGGAAGGGAATGGTGGAATAGGATAGGCTGGTGATGGGTGGTGGGGAGGGCGCTTATTTCATGGTGCACTGGGTGTTGTACGCAGCTAATGAATCATCGAGTTTACGTCGGAAACTGGGGATGTACTGTATGGTGACTAACATAATATAATAAAAAAAACATTAAAAAAAAGAATCAGGAAGCATAACTTGGCACAGACAAAAATGAAGAAATCCTAACCATATTCACATTGTGAAAGGCTGAAAGTTAAAAAGGGAGGAGACTGCTTCAGAGCAGATTTAGAGGGCAAGAAGGAGGTCCATGAGGCAATTTTTAATCCAAGTGAGCATATAGCTTCCTATCAATGGAGATATTGCACTGAAAAAACATGGAGTATGTGCTTTCATTTGGCAGAAAGATTCTATTGTAACTTGATTCAAAAGATGGGCATAGCGATCATCCCAGGCCTGAGCATGAATCATATCCTAACTTCAAGTTGGGTGGGAGAAGTAACTTCAAATATCTCTACTCAACCAAATATGCACCCCTTAGAAAAAAAAAAAAAAAAGAGAGAGAGAGTATTTGTAAATGTCAGGATGGAATAAATTCATTTTTTTTCAATTTGTGATATAGCGTAACAGATAGTAATTTAAGTAATTTTTTTTTAATTTTTGTTGTGTTATGTTGGTCACCATACGGTGCATCCTTGGTTTTTGATGTGGTGTTCCCTGATTCATTGTGTGCGTGTAGCGGCCAGTGCTCCATGCAGTATGTGCCCTCCTTAATACCCATCACTGGCCTATGGACTCTGGGAAAAAAAATGAAGGGTTCAGAGGGGAGGGGGATGAGGGATTGGGATAGGCCAGTGATGGGTAATTTAAGTAAGTTTTGAAGTTAATTTCATCCAATAAAGTCATGCCAATTTTATTTTTTTAAAAAAAAGAAAGCTGAGTTCCTCTCCAACTCATTGTAATCTCCCCTGGAGGGAAATCATGATGGGTGAGATAAAGAGAGCTTCTTCTCATTATTCCATTAAGTAGAATGAGACCCTGGAGCCTGGTGCCCCAGGAGACCTAATAGGGGCAGAGGATGGAATGGGACACAGAATAATTCCAAAGATTGTAGAAGTTATCCAATCCAATCTCTCACCAAATAAGCTGATCCTTGTATCAACAGACCAAGGAAAGTAAACGATTTACTTACCAAATACTAAGTAAAACTAAGAATGTCACAAATACTAATTCAAGAAGTAACTGGATAAGATTAGTACTATCTCCACCTTGAAGAAGTGGGATTAGGTGATTTTCCATACAGCTATTAGGGATCAAATTCACCTTTTAAATCAGGACTATGATCAGCTCTACAGTCAGCTTCTGCTGCCTCTAAAATGCCAATGGAGTTCAGGGATGCTTTTCTCTTTAGAAATCCTGTCCAAAAGGACCTACAATGAGCAAACCATCCAAATGCTAAAGAGAACAGGGTGGAGAGCCAAAGCCCAACCAGAATAAAGTGTGCTACAGGCTGGTTAGAAGCAGCAAATACTTAAATAGTGATGTTGGCAGAGCAGGGAGGGGATGGTGCAAATCAACACAGCACTGAAGTGAGTCAAGAATACAATTGGAGAGGCTGCAGAAATGCTGATAAGGGGCTTGACAGATGGCTGAAGAAACACAGTATTGTGCCAACATAAGGAATCATTAGTTACTTAATATTTATAAGTCAACAATTTTTCAAGAAGTCCTTTGTAATGTTTCATTATTCTCACCTCTTTGAATTTTAATTTCTACTCGTACATCTGTCTCCACCTCTAGCCCACAAGTTTCTTGAGTGCTGTGGTAATATCTTATTTATCTTGATACTCTTTATGTTCAGAATCACTCCTGGAACATAAAAGTTACTACTAAATGATAAAGAATGGATAAATCACAACTCTATGAAGAAAATATTATTATCTCTACTTTTCTGACAAGGAAGTTGATGAAATAGTCACAGATTTGCCCAAGTATATGACATATCCTGAGTCCCTAGTCTGTGCTGTCATGATTCCATGTTTCATTTCTATTTAGAAGAACGATGAGCAGACAATGGAAACACCAGAAATATGGCCCAAGGTTTATTTGTGCTGTCAAGGTGACCTCACATGATTCATTTGCTGCTATACTGTAAAATACAGCATGGGAAGGATATAAAGTCTCCTTGTTTTGTTTGTTTGTTTGTTTGTTGTTTTCTTTTTTGCTTTTTTACTTTAAATCTGGTAATGTTCTAACATAAAAGGTGGAAGAGATTTTTCATTTTGGCAAAATTAGAGCTACTTACAGGAGAGGCTGAAAATAAAGTGCAAGTTGACTTATTATTGATGCAGCCATTCACATATTTTTACCTCTACCCCCAAACCCAAACTAGTCATCTGTGTCAAATGGTTGGAATTCCACACATTATAGAATGTTTATAATAATTAGAAAATTCCAAAAAATGACCAACCTTAGGTGATTGTTCTAGCAAGTTGATAAATTTTATTCAAGTCCAGCCAATCTTTCCTATTGTATATTCTTGTTTCCAAAATTCTTTTCACTGGGTGGTGACTATTCTCACAAAGAGGCACCAGCAACTCTAAGAAATAAAAATGCACATATTTAATATGATATTGACAGAGATCAACACATCTTTATTTCCATTGGCTCAGAGGCTGGACCCTGAGGCTGGTGTGTGACTCAAAATAAAGATTATATGTGAGCTGGATTTGAGGGAGAACAAATGAGGCATTTCATAAAAGGAAGCCAACTGAATTCATGTTGTGTTAAAGTGATGACTCTGGGCCTCATTCCAAATGCCTTGTGGGAGTTCTGTCTCTTCAATTTAATTAGCTGTACATCAAACTTGCCTTAACTCTCAGAATATTCTCACAGATGTATCTAAAGGAAAACACCCAATTTTCCCACTGGACCCTAGAAAATTCATACAGTATCACTTCCCTTAGGATTCCAAGTCTGTTCTAATCTTCAGGATTCTCTAGGGACTTTTTCTTGTGGATTAGTAGAAGACCTATTGATTCATTAAATATACTGTGAAATTATCTAAATAAACACTATTTTTTCTATTATAAGTCAGTACTATAAAAAATACAAGTCAATACATACTAAAAGAATAAATCCTTATTAAGAAATTGTCCCAAGAGAAGATAGTCTACTCCACCAGAAACCTGTTAGGACTAATATATTAACTCAGTAAAGTTGCAATACACAAAATCAATATAAAGAAAACTTGCATTTGTATACACTAACAATAAACTATCAGAGAAATTAAGAAAAAATCCCATTTATGATTGCATCAAAAGTAAAAAAAAAATACCTTGGATGAAATTTCATCAAGGAGGTAATAAGTGTCTACAATGAAAATTATTGGGCATCGGTGGGAAAAAAAATCCAATCATGTATGAGAGGAAATAATACTGTTAAAATGTCCATATTACCCAAAGCAATATACAGATTCAGTGGAACACTTATCCAAAAAGTTTTTAGTTAAATTCCAGTTAGTTAACATACACTGTACTACTAGTTTCTGCTGGAAATATAGTGATTGAACACTTCCATACAACCCCTGGTGCTCATCACAACAACTGCACTCCTTTATCTTCATCATCTATTTAACCTATCCCCCCCTCCAATTTCATTCTGGTAACCATCAGTTTATTCTCTAAGTTAAGAACCTATTTCTTAGTGGCTTCTCTCTCTCTTTTCCACTTTGCTCATTATTTTTGTTTCTTAAATTCTACATATGAGTGAAATCATATGGTATTTGTCTTTCTCTGAGTGACTTATTTCACATACACTCTAATTCCATCCATGTCTTTCCAATGGCAAGATTTCATTTTTTTATGGCTGAGATATATTACTTTATATATCTGTATCTATATCTGTATCTATCTTTATCTGTCATCTATCTATCTACCTTCTATCTATCTATATATCTCTCTCTCCCTATCTATCTATCTATCATCTGTCATCTATCATCTAGCTATATCTCTACAGTGGCTGCACAAGATTGTAATCTCACCAAAGGGTATGAGTGTTCCTTTTTCTCCACATCATCGCCAACACCTATTGTTTCTTGTGTTGTTGATTTGAACCATCCTGACAGGTGTGAAGTGATATCTCACTGTAGTTTTGATTCACATTTCCCTGATCATCTGTGATATTGAGTGTTTTCATGTGTATCATGGCCATCTGTATGTCTTTCTTGGAGAAATGTCTGTTCCTGTCTTTTGCCTAATTTTAATTTGATTATTTATTTTTTGGTGCTGAGTTTTGTAAGTTCTTCATGTATTTTGGATAAAAACCCTTTATCAGATATGTCATTTGCAAATATATTCTTCCATTATGTAGGTTACCTTTTAGTTTTGCTGATTGTTTCTGTAACAGTGCAGAAGCTTTCTATTTTGATGTAGTCACAACAATTTATTTTTGCATTTGTTTCCTTTGTGTCAGGAGACATATTTAGAAAGAAATTGTTACAGTTGATGTCAAAGAAGTTGCTGCCTGTTTTCTCCTCTAGGATTATGATGGTTTCAAGTGTCACATTTAGGCAGTTAATCCACTTTGAGCATATTTTTGTATATGGTTTAAGAAAGCATCCCAGTTTCTCTCATTTGCATGTTTCTGTCTGGTTTCCTTAATACTTGTAAATGGGATTGATTCCCTAATTTCTCTTATTGCCGCTTCTTTCTTGATGTATAGAAATGCAACAGGTTTTTGTACCTGGATTTTATATCTTGTGACATTACTGAATTCATTTTTCAGTTCTAAAACTTTTTTGGAGGAGTCTATTGGGTTTTCTATATAGAGTATCATGTCATCTGTAAACAGTGAAAATTTTTCTTCTTCTTTATTGATTTGGATGCCTTCTATTTCTTTTTGTTGTCTGATTGCTATGGCTAGGACTTCCAGTTCTAGGTTGAATAAAAGCAGTGAGAATGATATCTTTGTCTTGATCCTGACTTAGGGAAAAAGCTCTATTTCCCCAATGAAGTTAGTTTTGAGTTTTTCATATACGGCCTTTATGATATTGGAGTGTTTGTTCTAAACCTACATTGTTGTGGTTTTTGTTGTTGTTGTTTGTTTGCTTTTTATCATGAATGGATATTGCACTTTGACAAAGTCATTTTCTGCATCTATTGAAAGGATCATTTGGTTCTTACTCATTCTTTTTTGATATGATAAATCACATTGATTGGTTTGTGAATATGAATCACACTTGAAACCCAGGAATGAATTCAATTAGCTCATGGTGAATAATTTTTTAATGCATTGCTGGATTTGATATGTTAGTATTTTATTGAGAATATTTGCATCCGTGTTCTTCAAGGATATTGACATGTAGTTTTCTTTTTAGTGTTGCCTTTATCTGCTTTTGGTATCAGGGTAATGATGGCCTCATAGAATGAACATAGAACTTTTCCTTCACTTAGTATTATCTCCTCCAGTCCGGTCCATGTTGCAGCAAATGTTGAGAAATCATTCTTTCTGATGGCTGAGTAATATTCCATTGTTTATATGGACCACATCTTCTTAATCCAGTCATCTTTTGAAGGGAATCTCAGCTCCTTCCACGATTTAGCTATTGTGGACAATGCTGCTATGAACGTTGGGGTGCATATGGCCCTTCTCTTCACTACGTCTGTATCTTTGGGGTAAACACCCAGTAGTGCAATTGCTGGATCATAGGGTATCTCAGTTTTTAACTTTTTTTTAAATGTTTTTTTTTATTATATTATGTTAGTCAGCATACAGTACATCCCTGGTTTCTGATGTAAAGTTCGACGATTCATCAGTTGTGTATAATACCCAGTGCACCATGCAATACGTGCCCTCCTTACTACCCACCACCAGCCTATCCCATTCCCCCACCCCCCACCGAAGGCCTCAGTTTGTTTCCCAGAGTCAATAGTCTCCCATGCTCCACTCCCCCCTCTGATCACTGGAGGAGATAATGCTAAGTGAAATAAGTCAAGCAGAGAAAGACAATTATCATTTGGTTTCTCTCATCTATGGAACATAAGAACTAGGAAGATCGGCAGGAGAAGAAAGGGATAAAGAAAGGAGGGGGTGGTCAGAGGGGGGACTGGAGCAAGGGAGTCAATTTTTAACTTTTCAAGGGACCTCCACACTGTTTGCCAGAGTGGCTGTACCAACTTGCATTCCCACCAGCAATGTAGGAGGGATCACCTTTCTGCACATCCTCTCCAACAATTTTTGTTTCCTGCCTTGTCCATTTTTGCCATTCTAACTGGCGTAAGGTGGTATCTCAGTGTGGTTTTGATTTGAATTTCCCTGATGGCTAATGATTTTGAACATTTTTTCATGTGTCTGTTAGCGAAATAAGTCAAGCAAAGAAAGACAATTATCATATGGATTCACTCATTTATGGTGCCTGAAAAGGAGGAAGATTGGTAGGAGAGGAAAGGGAAGAAGAAAGGGGGGAGTAAACAGAAGGGGGAATGAACCACAAGAGACTATGAACTCTGGGAAACAAACTGAGGGCTTCGGGGGGGTGGGGTGGGATAGGCTGTTGATGGGTATTAAGGAGGGCACGTATTGCATGGTGCACCGGGTGTAATACGCAAGTAATGAATCATGGAACTTTACATCAAAACCTAGGGATGTACTGTATAGTGACTAACATAATATAATAAAAAATATTATTATTTAAAAAAGAAGTTTTCCTTCATTTTGAAAATAAAATTTTCCTTTAATTTCTATGTTTTAAATAATTTGTGAAGAATAGATATTAACTCTTCTTTATATATTTGGTATAATTCTCCTGTGAAGACATAAGGCCCTGCACTTTGTATGTTGGGAGTTTTTGTTTACAGAACCAATTTCTTTACTGATTATTGGTCTGTTAAAATAGTCCTATTCTTCCTGTTTCAGTTTTGATAGTTTCTATGTTTCTAGGAATTTATGCCTCTCTTCTAGTTTGTCTATTTGGTTTTACATAGTTTGTCATAATATTTTAATTTCTGTGATGTTTGTTGTTATTTCTCCTCTCTCATTTGTGATTTTATTTATTTGAGTCTTTTTTCTTTTTTTTTTCTTGATAAGTCTGGCTGTATGTTTATCAATTTCAATAATTTTTTCAAAGATTCAACTCCTGGTTTCATTGATCTGTTCTATTGTGTGTATTTTTTTTATTTCTATATCATTCATTTGTTCTCTAGTCTCTCTTTTTTTTTAAGATTTTATATATTTATTTGACAGAGAGAGAGACAGGCAGTGAGAAAGGGAACATAAGCAGCGAGTGGGAGAGAAAGAAGCAGGATCCTAGCAGAGGAGCCTGATACGGGGCTCGATCCCAGAACACCTGGATCACACCCTGAACTGAAGGCAGACTTTTAACAACCGAGCCACCCAGGCGTCCCTATGCTCCAGTCTTTATGATTCCCTTTTCATTTGCTGGTTTAGTTAGTTGGTTAGCTTGTTTCTTTGTTGGTTGTTTTGTTTTGTTTTTCCTCTAGCTTCTTAAGGTGTAAAGATTCCTTGTTTGAGATTTTTCTTGACTCTTGAAGTCGGCCTATATTTCTCTAAATTCTCCCTTTTGAACTGCTTTTGTTGCATCCCAGAGGTTTTGGACAATTGTGTTTTAATTTTTATTTGTTTCCACGTATTTTGTAATTTCTTCTTTGATTTCCAAACTAATCTCATTCATTGTTAGTAGCATGTTTTTTTTTTAATCTTCCTGTATTTGTGATGTTTGCATTTTTTTTTCCTGTTTACTTCTAGTTTCATAGTGCTCTGGTTAGAAAAGATGCATGGTATGGCTTCAATCTTGAATTTGTAGGGATGTTTTGTGGGCTAACATGTGATCTATTCCAGAGAATGTCTTATGTGCACTTGAAAATAATATGTATTGTGCTGTTTTATGATGGAATATTCTGAATATATCTATTAAATTTGTCTATTCCAGTGTGTCATTGAAATTGATTATTTCTTGGTTGATTTTCTAATTTAGGTGATCTGTCCATTGTTGTAAATGCAGTGTTAAACTCATATAATATTATTTATTATTATCATTTAATTCCTTCTTATTCATTATTAAGTGTTTTATGTATTTAGATGCTTCTGTTTGGTTGCAAAAATATGTACAATTGTTACATCTCCTTGTTGGATTATTCCCTTTATTATTATGCAGTGTTCTTTTTGTTGTTGTTGCTAGTCTTTGTTTTAAAGTCTATTATATCTGATATATGTATTGCTACTCTGGTTTTCTTTTCTTTTTTTAATTGTATTTATTTAATTTTATTTATTTGAAGAGATAGAACCAGCCAGTGAGAGAGGGAACAGAAGCAGTGGGAGTGGGAGAGGAAGAAGCAGGCTCATAGCAGAGGAGCCTGATGTGGGGCTCGATCCCACAATGCCGGGATCATGCCCTGAGTCGAAGGCAGACACTTAATGACTGTGCCACCCAGGCGCCCCTCTGGTTTTCTTTTGACATCTATTTGCCTCTTGGATGTTTCTCCAACCCATCATTTTCAATCCAGAGGTGTCATTAGGTCTAAATTTGGTCTCGTACAGGCATCATACAGATGGGTCTTCTTTTCTTAACTCATCTGTAACTCTATGTTTTTTGATTGGAGCATTCAGTCCCTTTACATTCAAAGTCATTATTGACAGATATGTATTTATCGTTATTTTAATATTTGTTTTGTGGTTGTTCCTGAAGAATTCCTCTGGTCCTTCCTTGTCTCTTTGAAGTATTGCTGATTTTATTTAATGATGCATTTGGATTTCTTTCTCTTTATTGTTTTCATATAAATTAGTATTTTTGATATATGGTTACCATTAGGATTGTATGGAGCCACTTATACATATAGCAGTCTATATTAAGACAATGGTCATTTAAGTTTCAACACATAGTTTACATATGGAGGGAGGAACATCACAATAACATCAGATGTGTCCACAGAAACCTAGCAAGCCAGAAAGGGCTGGCAAGACATATTCAGGGTTGGAGTTAAGATGGTGGAGCAGTAGGGGCCCCTTTTTCAACTTGTCCCCTGAGTCGAGCTGAATAGGTACGAGACCATCCTGAACATCCACAGAATCAGCCTGAGACACAAGAAGATACATCTGGATCTCTACAAATGGGCATCTCCAGCGCTGAGTATTGAGGTATGAAGCAGGGAGCCATGAAACAGAGCACAGACATCAGAAGATAAATGGAAGGGGGAGGGAGCTGCCATGTTAGGGAGCTGGGAAGCGTAGCTACCTGCACGTGGGAGCTAGCAGACTTGTGGACTAGCACCCACAAGAGAGCAGACTGAGACCTTGAGCTGAGGAACGTGTGCGACCAGACTGAAACGGAGCTCTGGTGTGCTCACTGGAACCAGACTGAGACTGGGAACTCCAGAGCACATGGGGGCAGCTGGTGGCTGGTGGCTGGCGCTGTTAGAAACACAAAGGACAGAGACGTACCCACCCTAGAAGTGAGGGCTGGGATGATGGGTGCGTGGCGCACATCCCGGGACACTGCAGGGTTGAATAGCACCAACAGAAACAGAATTAAAGTGGCCAGAACATCAGTGGAGAACTGTCCACGATCCCTCTGTTCTGAGACAGAGGCTGAGATTCGGCCACTGCTGCTCTGACTCTCAGAAGAGGCACAGCAAACCATCAGGGAAGCCGCCAAAGAATAAAAGCCTTGAAGTACCAGCTCAAAGTGTGCCCATCCCCAACCCCCTCCCAGGGGAGAGGGAGACTCTACCCAAACAGGGTTGCCTGAGTATCGAA
This sequence comes from Ursus maritimus, assembly GCF_017311325.1. Lineage (NCBI taxonomy): Eukaryota > Metazoa > Chordata > Mammalia > Carnivora > Ursidae > Ursus > Ursus maritimus. The sequence goes on from NW_024426663.1 coordinate 86,212,833, forward strand.
GGGGCAGGGCACTCCCCCAGAAGGCAGGCTGAAAAATCAAGAAGCCCAAATCCCTAAGGTCCCGATAAAACAAGAGCACACTGCCTGGGTCATGGTCAATAATTTGGGCTCTTGACAACTCCGCAAACCCTCCTCATCAGAATGACGAGAAGGAGAAATCCCCCCCAATCAAAGAAAAGACAATGAGCCTGTGGCCTCTGCCACAGAACTAATGGATATGGATATAACCAAATTATCAGAAATGGAGTTCAGAATAACAATGGTCAAGATGATGTGTAGACTTGAAAAAAGTATTAACGAAATGTTAATGAGAATATAGAATCTCTAAGGGCAGAAATGAGAGCGAATCTGGCAGAAATTAAAAATTCTATGAATCAAATGCAATCAAAAATAGATACTCTGATGGCCAGGGAGAATGAGGCAGAAGAACGTATCAACGAATTGGACGATGGGTTACTAGAAGAGAAAGTTAAAATAGAAACTTGGCTCAAAAATATCCAATCTCAAGAATGTAGGTTACGGGATATTACTGACTCAATGAAACGTTCCAATGTCAGAATCATTGGAATCCCCGAGGAGGTGGAGAAAAACAGAGGTCTAGAAGAGATATTTGAACAAATTGTAGCTGAAAATTTCCCTAATCTAGTAAAGGAAACAAACATTCGTGTCCAAGAGGCAAAGCGGACCGCTCCCAAGTTCAACCATGATAAACTTACAACACGTCATGTCATAGTGCATTTCACAAATATTAGATCCAAAGATACAGTATTGAAAGTGGACAGGGCAAAGAAATTTCTCACGTACCAAGACAAAGGTATCAGAATTACGTCAGACCTGTCTACACAGACCTGGAATGAGAGAAAGGGTTGGGGGGGGGCATTTTTAAAGCTCTTTCAAAGAAAAACATGCAGCCAAGGATCCTTTATCCAGCAAGGCTGTCATTCAGAATTGATGGAGAAATAAAGACCTTCCAGAATTGCCAGTCATTGACCAATTTCATAACCACAAAACCAGCCCTACAGGAGATATTAAGGGGTATTCTATAAAAGTAAAAAGGCCGCAAGAGTGATAAGAATAGAAACTCACAATCTATAGAAACAAAGACTTTACTGGCAACATGGCATCATTAAAATCATATCTCTCAATAATCAATCTCAATGTAAATGGCCTAAATGCTTCCATAAAGCCCCACAGTGTTGCAGATTGCATGAAAAGACATGACCCATCCATTTGCTGTCTACAAGAGACTCATTTTGAACGTAAATATATATCCAGACTGAATGTAAGGGGATGGAATACCATCTTTCATGCCAATGGACCTCAAAACAAAGCTGGGGTAGCAATTCTCATATCAGACAGATTGGATTTTAAACTAAAGACTATAGTTAGAGACACAGAAGGACACTATATTATTCTTAAAGGATGTATCCAACATGTATAGATGACAATTATAAATACATATGCCCCCAACAGGGGAGTAGCAAGATACAAAAGCCAACTCTTAACCAGAATAAAGAGACGTATAGATAAAAATATGTTAATAGTAGGGGACCTCAACACTTCACTATCAGCAATAGACAGAGCACCAGAGCAGAAAACTAACAAAGAAACAAGAGCTTTGAATGCCATACTCGACGAGTTGGACCTCATAGATATATATAGAACACTACACCCCAGAACCAATGAATACTCATTCTATTCTAATGCCCATGGAACATTCTCAAGAATAGAACATGTTCTGGGACACAAAACAGGTCTCAACTGATACCAAAAGACTTAAATTATTCCCTGCATATTGTCAGACTGCAATGCTTTGAAATTGGAATTCAACCACAAGGAAAAATTTGGACGAAACTCAAACACTTGGTAACTAAGATCCATCCTGCTCATGAACAATTTGATAAACCAGGAAATCAAAAATCAATTTAAACAATTTATGGAGACCATCAAGAATGAAAACACAATGGTCCAAAATCTATGGGATACTTCAAAGGCAGTCCTAAGGGGAAAATACATAGCCATCCAAGCCTCACTCAAAAGATTAGAAAAATTTAAAATGCAGTTTTTATAGTCTCACCTCAAGAAGCTGGAACAGCAACAGAGGAACAGGCCTAATCCATGCACAAGAAAGCAGTTGATCAAGATTAGAGCAGAGATCAATGAATTAGAAAAAAAGGAACACAGTAGAGCAATTCAACAGAACTAGAAGCTGGTTCTTGGAAAGAGTAAATAAAATTGACAAACCGGGGCAAGACTTATCCAAAAGAATAGAGAAAGGACCCAAATTAATAACATTATGAATGAAAAGGAAGAGGTCACAACCAACGTCAATGAAATTGGAAGGTATTTTGTCAAATGCTTTTTCTGCATCTATTGAGAGAATCATATTATTTTTGAATTTTTCTTTCTGGATAAAATCTAAGACAGTGAAAGATTTGTGAATATTGAACCGCCCTTGCATCCCAGGGATGAATCCCACTTGGTCATAATGGATAATGCTTTTAATCTACTGTTGGATTCTATTAGCCAGAATCTTGTTCAGAACTTTGGTGTCCATATTTATTAGGGAAATTGGTTTGTAATTCTCATTTTTGATGGGGTCTTTTCCTGGATTGGGGGTCAAGATAATATTGGCCTCATAGAATGAGTTTGGTAGCTTTCCTTCTGTTTCTTTTTTTTTTTTTTTTTTGAAATAGCTTTAGGAGAATAGGTATTATTTCTTCTTTGAATGTTTGGTAGAATTCCCTTGGAAAACCATCCAGTCCTGGTGTTTTGTTTTTTGGAAGGTTTTTAATCACTGTTTCAATCTCTTCATAATTAATTGGCCTGTTTAAAAAATCAATTTCTTCTTGTTTCAGTATTGGTAGTTTATAGGTTTCCAGGAAGGCCTCCATCTCTTCCAGATTGCTTAATTTATTGACATAAAGCTGTCTCTCAACTGATGAACAGAAAAAGAAAATGTGGCATATACATACATTAGAATATTATTCAGTTTTAAATACTAAGGAAATTCTTTGATATGTGACCACATGTATGAACCTGGAGGACATATGCTAAGTGAAATAATCCACTAACAGAAGAACAAATATTTTATAATTCCAATTATATGCAGTATCTAAAATTGTTGAATTCATAGAAACAGATAGCAGAGTTGTGGTTGACAACCACAGGGGATAGGGTTGCTTTTCAACAGGTATAAAGTTTCAGTTATGCAAGATGAATTAGATATCTGTTATACAACAGTATGTCTATAGTTAACAACACTGAATTCTGCAGTTAGAAATTTGTTGATAGTGTAGATCTTATGTTATGTGTTCTTACCACAATAAAAAAGACCTTTTTAAGAGGGTGAAAAGGTAAGTTACAGCCTGGGAGGAAATATGTGCAAACTACCTATCTAACCAAGGACTGTACCAAAATATAACAGATGTTTAATTCAATAGTAATAATCTAATTAGAAAATAAACAGAAGACATGAACAGAAATTTTACTGAAGAAGATACATATATGGCAAACAAACACATGAAAAGGTGTTCAACATCATTAGCCATTACAGAAATGCAAATTAAAATCACAAGGTATTCCTGCACACCTATCAGAAGAACTAAAAGAAACAATAGTTACAACAAAAGCTGGAGAGGGTGCAGAGAATTCAGATATCTCCTACATGTGTTTTAGGAATATAAAATGATATAGCCATTCTGGAAATATTATCTCACAATTGCATTATTCTGGAAATACCATCCTACAATTTTACTCCTGAGCACATATCTAGAGAATACTTATGTTTACACACACACACATACACACACACACACACACACACACACGCATGCACACAAACTATACATACTTACAGTGTATTTAGTCATATGGCCAAAACTAGAGATAAACTAAGTATCCTTCCAGAGGTGAATAGTTAAAGTGTGATACAACCATAGCATGAAATACTACTTAGCAATAAAAAAAAATGAGTGATTGATACATTGCACAACTTATATACATCTCTTGTATATATTCAGGAGTTATACTGCAAGAAACAAAACAAATATCAAAAGGTCAACATATATTATCCAATGTATACAACATTATCAAAATAACAAAACTACAGAGATGGAGAGCAGATTAGTGGGTCAAGGGCTAAGGAAGGGGCATAAAAAATGAGATTGCTGTTACTGTAAAAAAATAGTATGAGGGGTCCCCGTGATGGAATCGTTCTGTATCTTGCCTGTATTGGTGGTCACACAAATTTACACATGTGAAAAAATTGCATATAAAAAATGTGTGAAATGTGAATAAAGTTAGTGGATTACATCAATTCCTGATTATAATTGGAGGAAAGTGTGTGAAGCATAGAAGGGATTATTCAATGTTATTTCTTATAACTGCATGTAAGCATTTATCTTAAAATTTAAAGTTAAAAAAGGTATTTGAGAACTATACATACCACTTGTGGTGTTTTCAGCAGAGGGAGTGACAAATATGATTGATTTTTTCAAAGTATAAAGTCTGTGACTTCATACTGACAAAAAGGAGTGAAAAAGAAGGAAAGAAGGAAAGAAAAAAAAAAGGAAGGGAGAAAGGGAGGGAGGGGGAGAAAAGTTCCTGCATAGGATAATTCCTGATAATTTGTGTAGGTACTCCACCCCTCAAGAAGATAAAGATTAAACTGCCTCCTACCTTGAGTGTAGGCTCAAGTCATGTAGACATCATGTACCCCTCACAAGACATGACAATAAAGGCACTTTACCTCTGCAATATTCCTCCCCCAAACCTATAACCTTAGTCTAATGAGGAGAAAAACATCAGACACAAACAGTTTGAGGGACATTCTACAAAATATCTGTCAGCAGTCCTCAAAATTGTCAAGGTCATTAAAAACAAAGACTGAGTGACTCTCACAGCCCAGAGGGGTCTAAGGAGACATGCTGGCAAAATGAGTGAAATCTGAATAAAGTATAGAATTTAGTTAATATTAATGTTCAGATATTGGTTCCTTAGTTTTACGAAAGAACCAATGTTGGTTCCATAATAATGTATGATGTTAGCAATAGCGAAAACTGAATGAAGGATTTAAGGGAATTTTGTACTATTTGTCAACTGTTCTATAAATCTGAAATTGTTCAAAAACTAAGTTTATTTATTTATTATTTTTTTTAACCCCAGCATATATTATGAACACTATCACCTATTGTCACACAAAAGCATTTGTTTGTAACATGCAATCACAGCGGGTAATCCAGCACTTTTCGTTATTTCGTTCAGTATTTGGCTCTTAAAGAAATCTGCTTTTCTTTTCTTTTTTTTTATTTTAATGTTTTTTTATTATATTATGTTAGTCACCATATAGTACATCCCTGGTTTCTGATGTAAAGTTCGATGATTCATTAGTTGCGTATAACACCCAGTCCACCATGCAATACGTGCCCTCCTTACTACCCATCACCAGTCTATCCCATTCCCCCACCCCCCTCCCCGCTGAAACCCTCAGTTTGTTTCTCAGAGTCCATAGTCTCTCATGCTTCATTCCCCCTTCTGATTACCCCCCTTTCTTTATCCCTTTCTTCCCCTACTGATCTTCCTAGTTCTTATGTTCCATAGATGAGAGAAATCATATAATTGTCTTTCTCTGCTTGACTTAAATTTATTTTAAAATACTACCAATATTTTAAAAGTATCTAGTCTGATGAACCAGTTTGATATTCTTTTGAATCAAGGATCTATTTCCATCCATATGCAAGAGGAAAACTTAATAAAAAGAAGCCTTATAGGATCTGATGGCCAAAAGTACTTGATTGGAACTCAAATGTGGCCATTATTAGCAACAGCAAAGGTGACTGTAGGGTGAAGGAAGAGAAATTAATGAGTGTGGAAAATAAATGAATTATCTCCAAATACAAAATATCCTCACATTTTCTTTTAATTTTTCAGGGCCCTTGCTGAGTCTGGCTTCAATAATGTGGCCAGTTAAACATGTTGCTCATTCTAATACTGTTACTTTATTTCACACTGTCTATATTAATTATAGCAACTTCTTCCCTGGGTAAGGGTTGGGGTTACAGTGGTTTACTGCCTATAGCATTCTCCCCTCCCCTGCACTTCTTGCACATTTTGACCTTCCTCTGTCTATGTCCCAACACCATTTCTCATCCATCCCCACAGCTTCTGTATCCAGAAGAAATATGGATGACTAATTTTTCCCATAAAAGCCATGTCAGTCCATTTGCCTTGACATCATATACAGCTATTTATGCTACAGTTTCCATCATTCCTTATTTTCATTTATTCCTTTTTGTCCTTTCAGACCCAACTCAGATGTTACTAGTCCCATGAGACCATTCTTTGATTGCCTACAAATCTTTCAGCTAGACAAACGAATCCCTTTGTCTGTTTGTTGCTGTAGTAATATCTACCTACTTTTATTGCAATACTTTTCTCCCATAGCATAATATCTTTCTTCATAAATCATTTTCCCCCATTTTAAAAAGCTTTCGTGAATTTATTATTTTTTCCATTTTGAATTCCCAGTATATAGTACAGCATTTGTTGATCTTGATGAAATTTAATTTAATTAGTATTGTTAAGTCAGTGCCTACTAAGATAATCTAACAGGAATAGGAAACAAAAGGAACACTAAGGAAAACCCTAGGCTTTGCATGGCTTAAAATCTTATTTTTAACTGTTAGAGAGTGTTAAAAGATCAGTAACAGGACAATAGAGATAATAGGCCAAAAGAAAGATGACATAATTAACTAGGAAAGATATGTTGATATACACAGTAGACATAAAGGAAGACTTTACTGGGGAGGTGAAACTTACATTTGACTTTGAAGAAAAGGGAAAATTTAGCTAAAAAGATAAAGTAAAGGGAATAATTCTGGACAGGGATATAGATATAGAGTGTGAATTCTGGAAATACAAAGGAAGGATAAAATAAGAGATCTTAGAAAGGAAAAATCTATAACTTGCTTAGTGGTTGTAAGCGATTAATGATGAAAAGGCACAGAAAATTCTAAATTGGACCTCTGGGAAAATGATAGTGGTGCTGACTGAGGAAAAAAAAATCAGAGCATGTACTAGTAGATAGTTTTGGTTTTGAAAAACTCTAATTATATCCTGGGGAGAAGATCCCTCCAGGATGCCATACTTGAGTGTCTTAGCCCTTAATGAGAAACTGGTGGGGCTGTCATGAAGCTGTTATCTTTGGTTTGTCCAAGAATTCCTTACTAAACCCTGTGGCATTGTGGAATTAGGAAGAACTCAGCCCTGCTCACAACTGGGTAGGCTGAGGAGAGAAAACCTATCAAGATCTACTCAGTTACCTGTTTTTTTCCCACTGAGATAGCTTATGTTTCCTCTTTAACAGTATATTCAGCATTAATTGGCTGCAGGAATTTTGAATGTTTTACACTTTCTAAGAGATTTCAATGGCTGAACACAAATTACAAGGTAAGCATCTTGATAAAAGAAGTAACCCAGTTTTCCTAGATAGTGAAAATCTGTTTATGCTAACTACATAGTTATTTGTCAATAGTATTTGTAAGGCTCAATCTTGGTAAACAGATCATTTACCCCGGAATAGGACATGTTATTTGACTATGAGCTGGTTCTTTCCGTATATCATTTATCAAGTAGACGTAATAATGGTGACTCTCCTTCCTATATTCCAACAGAATAAAATGCTGGAAAGTGCTTTGAAGCCCATAAGGGATCATAAGTCAAAATAAAGTAATACCTTTCAGTAGAAAAATGATTATTTGTACTAAAAGCATCTAGTTTGGTCCAAACACAAAATCCAGTGTTCAAGGCCTGGATTCCAGCCCTAAGCTGATTATGTATGTAACTCATATTTTCACTGAAAGCAACATGTTAGATCTAAAGAGAAAAGATAGAACTTAGCAAAGACAGTCTCTTCCATCATAAATCTCATGGTCTAAGGGGTGAGACATATATGAAAACATACAGCCACACAAACAATGATGAAATTTAGGTTTCAATCCAGTCTGTGATGAAGAGTTTGGAAGGAAAGTTTACAACCTAGCCAAGTCTGGGGACAACCAAAAGCCTCAGGAAACAGCACTTGAACAAGAAATTGGACATTGTGTAACATAGCACTTAAATCACAGAGCCCTGGTTTGCTTTTCTGAAAAGTTAGAGAATTTTCAAATATCTGGACATTCTGAAATCTCAGTTTCTCACCATCTGATGACTCCAGTTCAGGCATAGACAACCCACTGACTACACCAAGACTCATTTTAAGGTAGGAGTGAGTAAGATGCATGGTGACTAATTTTTCCATTATTGTTTTATTATTATTATTATTATTATTATTAATTTTATATTAAACTATCTCCACATCTAAAAGCAGGCTAACTCATCAAGTCAATCAAACACACAGTGACAGGAGGCAGTTTCTGACTAGTATGTGATCTCTTGGTTTGAAGGTGATCAACATAGGATGCTGTGATAGAAGCTGGATATGCGTTGTAATGTGCACTGGGTGTTATATGTAACTAATGAATCATGGAACATTGCATCAAAAACTAATGATGTATTAAACAGTGGCTAACAGAACATAATAAAAAATGTTCTCCATTATCAAAAAGTACTTGATCAATGTAAGATACACAATTATAAAATATAGAAATAAATAAAAGCTGGATATGTAAAGACGGATGCTTATTTCTGGAAGTGGCAACCCACAGAGGTCTTCAAGTTCTTCACAAGAAGTTTGAGGCTCTTAGTGTGAGCAAAGGGAGAGCAGATGTGGATATTTTTGTTATCCTATTTTCTTTAAAAGTGATTACTCTTTTTGGTGATCAAATCAAAATCGAGTATCTGCATGGAAACCATGAGTTGAAATCAAACTGCACAAATATTAGAAAAGTAATGGATGACCTAGTATGTCAACACATTGTTTCTAAGGAGAAGGTACTAGGTGGACATAGGCAACAGGTTATTTTAGTCCTTTCTGTAAATAACAAAAGAAACTTGGATCTTACTGTTAATGTTGTAACACATATACATGTACACACAGGTTTCAGAGAGGAGAGTAGCCTAACAATTTAAAATGATATTTTCAAGAATTTCATGAACAAATGAATGTCACAGTTTCTCAAGAACATAGTAGAATAGGATATTGGAGTATTTTATTTTACTACCATTTTTTAGGATGGTTTTTAAAACATGATTTAAGGGGTGCCTGGGTGGCTCAGGTGTTAAGAGTCTGCCTTCGGCTCCGGGCATGATCCCAGGGTCCTGGGATTGAGCCCTGCATCTGACTCCCTGCTCCACTGGGAGCCTGCTTCTTCCTCTCCCACTCCCCCTGCTTCTGTTCCCTCTCTCTCTGTCTCTCTCTCTCTCTCTCTGTGTCAAATAAATAAATAAAATCTTTAAAAAAAAGATTATCAATAGGGAGAGAAAGTTTCCTTTCTATGCCATCTTTTAGGGTTCTTGCTGTTGTAAATTCATACTATTCTTTTTTTTTTAAGATTTTATTTATTTATTTGACAGGGAGAGAGACAGCCAGGGAGAGAGGGAACACAAGCAGGGGAGTGAGAGAGGAAGAAGCAAGCTCCCAGGGGAGGAGCCTGATACAGGGTTTGATCCCAGAACTCAGGGATCACTCCCTGAGCCCAAGGCAGATGCTTAATGACTGAGCCACCCAGGCGCCCTTCCCTCACTGATAATCTGAATTTACTATAGACCATGTAAATACAGTAAGTGTTTTGCCTGGATGGAAAATAAGGCTAATTAGATTAAAAGCTTAAATTATCATAAATGTGCATAACACAATGTTTAGGCATAATCAATTTTCCCTTAAGTTATAATGTCCAGAGCCAAAAGGCTTGAGTAAAGTAGAAATGTTTTAAAATTATAAAAAGAAATCTTTCTATAAAATAAATTAGCAATTCTTTTCATAGTCAAATGAAGCCTATAATATCTGACCTGGAAATAAGTGTAAATTTTTCCTCAAAAATATTACTATGGAAATCACTAAAAGGATGAGAATGGAAATAGCATAATTTTGTAAAATAGTGAAAAAATTAGACAAAGTGCAGTGGAAAATTGTGACTTATCAACTCTTCGTCATATTTTAATTGTAAACAACAACAAAATAAAAACTATTATCCAGTTTCTTTTAATATATGAAAATGCCTTTAATACACAAAGTTAATGGAATGCATTTAATAAGTATCCTCTGGTTTCTAAAAGCACATTAAATCATGGATAAGGAGTTCAGAAAAAAATAGTAAGAACTGATTCAAGTGATCCTGGGTGAGTATTTTTATATTTGCCATTGTTCTTAAACTTTAGTAAGAAACTGATTCATTTCTATGATACTGTTAATAAATCTCTTCTCATTTTGTTATCATTAGACAGAGCCATGAGGAGTGGGAATGAGACAGAAACCACAGATTTCATTCTCCTTGGATTCTTCCCTGAATTTAAGCACATCACAGCCATGGTCTCCATCATTCTCCTGATCTACATGGCCGCCTTCACTGGCAACACTCTTCTGATCCTCCTCATTTGGTTGTATTCCCATCTCCACACCCCCATGTACTTCCTTCTCAGTCAGCTCTCTTTGATGGACGTAACATTGACCTCTAGCATTGTCCCCAAGATGGCTGCCAACTTCTTCTCTGGATGGCGGAGCATATCATTCCTGGCTTGTGGGACTCAAATTTTCTTCTCCTTGACTGTGGCCATTGCAGAATGCATCCTTATATCTTTCATGTGTTTTGATCGTTATGTGGCTATATGTGATCCTCTCCGATACCCAGTCATTATCAACCCTAGGGTTTGCTTACAGATGATTGCCATGTCTTGGGCTGGAGGGGCACTCACTTCACTAGTCCACACTGCTTTTACCTTGCATTTTAATATATGTAGCCCCAGAGAGATTCCCCACTTCTTCTGTGAAGTCATGACTGTGCTTAGGATCGTCTGTGAGGATATCTCAGTCTATTGGGAGGCAGTGGTGATAACAAGCATCATTGTTCTGCTGTTGCCCTTATCTCTCATCTTGTCTTCCTATGTTGTCATCTTCCTTGCTGTACTCCGAATGAACTCCCCAGAAGGCAGGAACAAGTCTCTGGCCACCTGCTCCTCTCATCTTTGTGTAGTGGGTCTCTATTTCGGTCCAGGTATATGCATCTACATGAGACCCGGTTCTGCCAATACTCCAAAGTTGAATCAGGGTCTTTTTCTGTTTGGAACTGTCCTCACTCCTCTCCTAAACCCTCTTGCCTACAGTCTTAGGAATAAGGAAGTTATAAGTGCACTGAAAAAGTTAATGGGGAGGTGGAGGTGTCAGTCCTCCAGGTAAATGGCAGAAATCCCACTGTCACCCATAGGCAAAACAGAGATGCACCAGGAAAGGGGCATTTTGTCAGTTAAAAATAGTAATAATAATAATCTCTTCAATATCCTGGGGAAGTCTACTCACTTTACTGAGTTTATCTGCAGAAAAAAAAAAGTGTATCCTTTCCTTTCTCCATCAGAATTTATTGCTGATCACCTTGATGATGTGCTGCTGAAGGACAAGGAACTGTGTACATCAATTATCTTCATGAGTCATATTAAATGGTAATGTGCATTTTAGCATTTCCAAAAGTTTCATGTTGATTCCATGAAAAAAGTCAGTGTCTGCATCCCTAGAATGAAAAAAAAAAATACCAAGCACATAGAGACCTCAGGATAATTCCCTGCAAAATTAATTAATGGATATGATGATAAATCAGGAATCAGATAAATTTAGCAGTGTTGCTTTGTTCTATGTATCTAACAGGACTATTAATTCCTCTTACTCCTGTAAAAATAGTCTTCACTTTATCTCAGTGCTTCCAAAGAGTGGTTTTCTGATCACTTGCATTAGAATCATTTGCTGATGTCACAAAATATAACACTTTTGTGCCCATCTAAGATTAGCAGAATTAGAATCTGTTAAAATGGGCTCAAGAATCTGACTGGCAGGCCATTTAGTGATTGTCATGTTTACCAAGGGTTGTAAGCCACTGATCTAATTATTGACCTAATTTTCTAGACCTGCCTTGCAAAATAATTTCCCACTCTTAAAGTTTCCTGATCTCTTTGTAATGTATATAGTAGAACAGATCAAGGTGGCCAGCAAAAACTAATGCTCTTTTTTGATAGTAGAAAATAAACTTTATGTTTGGAATAGTTCATAATTAAAAAAATTTGAGCACACAGAGAAAAGAGAAAGTAAAAAAAAAAAAAGAAAAAGAACTCGATTTGTGATATAAAATATGAATGATTGAAAATATTTATAACACAATAAAATTAAAAGCAGGAGGCATTATAGGTATTTCCAAAGTGTTGATATATTTCAAAAAAATTGAAAATATACTATATAACTAGAACACTAGGAACTTGTTACACGTTTCCTTTTTTAAAAAATGACTAAAATAGGGGTGCCTGGGTGGCTCAATCATTAAACGTCTGCCTTCAGCTCAGGGCACGATCCCAGTCCTGGGATCAAGCCCCGCATTGGGCTGGCTCCCTGCTCCACTGAGAACCTGCTTCTTCCTCTCCCACTCCATCTGGTTGTGTTCCTTCTCTCGCTGGCTGTCTCTTTCAGTCAATAAATAAGTAAAATCTTTAAAGAAAAGAATTATTTAAAAAAAATAAAATGACTGAAATAGGGGCGCTTAGGTGGCTCATTCGGATAAGTGTCTACCATCACCTCAGGTCATGATCCCAGGGTCCTAGGATTTAGCTCCACATCCTGCTCCCTGCTCCTGCTCTCTCTCTCTCTTTCTCTCTCTCTCTCTCTCTCTCTCTCTCTGGGATAAATAAATAAATAAATAAATAAATAAATAAATAAATAAAATCTTTAAAAAAATGACTGAAGCAACATAAAAAAGTTTTCCAGTGAATAGGACACACTCAGAAGGAGGATTAACAACTTAACAACTCACACCTTAAATATTTCAGAAACCATCAAAACTGGGGGCATCACATTACTGGATTTCAAGTTATACTACAAAGCTGTGATCACAAAGACAGCATGGTAATGGCACAAAACCAGACACATAGAACAATGGAACAGAATAGAGAACCCAGAAATGGACCCTCGGCTCTTTAGGCAACTAATCTTTGACAAAGCAGGAAAGAACATCTAGTGGAAAAAAGACAGTCTCTTCAATAAATGGTGCTGGGAAAATTGGACAGCTATATGCAAAAGAATGAGACTTGACCACTCTCTCACACCATATACAAAGGTAAACTCCAAATGAATGAAAGACCTCAATGTGAGACCGGAATCCATCAAAATCCTAGAGAAGAACATAGGCTGCAACCTCTTTGACATTGGCCACTGAAACTTTTTTCATGACACATCTCCAACGGCAAGAGAGACAAAAGAAAAAAATGAACTTGTGGGACTTCATCAAGATAAAAATCTTCTGCACAGCCAAGGAAACAGTCAAAAAAACTAAGAGGCAGCCCATGGAATGGAAAAGATATTTGCAAATGACACTACAGATAAGAGACTAGTATCCAAGATCTACAAAGAACTCTCAAACGCAATACATGAGAAACAAATAATCAAATCAAAAAATGGGCAGAAAATATGAACAGACACTTTTCCAATGAAGACATACAAATGGCTAACAGACACATGAAAAAATGTTCAAAATCATTAGCCATCACAGAAATTCAAATCAAAACCACATTGAGATACCACCTTACACCACTTAGAATGGCAGCAATTGACAAGGTAGGAAACAACAAATGTTGGAGAAGATGTGGAGAAAGGGGATCCCTCTTCCACTGTTGGTGTGAATGCAAGTTGTTACAGCCACTTTGAAAAACAGTGTGGATGTCCCTTCAAAAGTTAAAAATAGAGCTACTCTATGATCCAGCAATTGCACTACTGGGTATTTGCCCCAATGATACAGACGTAGTGAAGTGAAGGACAATAGACACCCCAATGTTCATAGCAGCATTATCCACAATAGCTAAATTGTGGAAGGAGCCAAGATGCTCTTCTACATATGACTGGATTAAGAAGATGTGGTCCATATATACAATGGATTATTACTCAGCCGTCAGAAAGAATGATTACCCAACAGTTGCAGCAAAATGGATGGGACTGGAGGAGATTATGCTAAGTGAAATAAGTCAAGTGGAGAAAGACAATTATCATATGGTTTCACTCATTTATGAAACATAAGAAATAGCAGGAATATTGGTAGGAGAAGGAAGGGAAGAGTGAAGGGGGAGTAAACAGAAGAGGGAATGAACCATGAAAGACTATGGAGTCTTGGAAACAAACTGAGGGCTTCAGAGGGGAGGGGGTGGAGGACTGGTATAGGTCAGTGATGGTTATTAAGGAGGGCACATATTGCATCATACACTGGGTGTTATATGTAAATAATGAATCATGGAACACTACATCAAAAACTGAGGATACACGTGGTGACTAACATAACATAATAAAATATTATTATTTAAAAAAAGAAGCCATCAATTGACATTGTATTACAGAGATACAAAGCTGAGTTCTGGAAAACTTATAATCTTTATGTTAAATTTCAACTGTGTCAAAAATATTAAACATGGCCCCTTCAGAATTCCTAGAGGAATGGCTGAAGAATCCTTGAAACTGAGTCAAAATACCACTTCACTGAAGAATAAAAATTATCTGTAAGCCATCTCAAATAAGAGGACTGTCATTTAATGGATACTAGCATGAGCTGTTACCACCATTTCGTGGTGCCACAGCACTCTGGTACTCCAAAAATACTTCACAGATAAGACTGTGTTTAGAAGATAACACTGGGAAATAAGGGAGGAATGCTCAATGAGGGCAGATAGTCCTAGTTGAAGAGATTCTGTTAACTAATATGTGTTCATAAAGCATGTGACTTATGTTTGAAGGTTTTAATAAAGAGTTCTATTTTTATATGTAACTCATAGAGTTGAACCTTTTAACCCTGTGAAATTCACAGCAAAGTGTTTTCCAGATGGATTGGGAAAGCACTCATCTTGGACTTTCGACTATGTGTGTGTGACACCCTCTTGTTGGAAGAGCACCATTACATAATATGTCTTAATTGTTTAAGGGAAATCATTAAATAAAATAATTAAGTACATGATCATTCAGAAGAATTTATGATTCAATCCTAATTAAATTTTGGTTCTTTCACTTATTTCCATTCTCATATTCATAATTTTAAATGTCCATCTTCTACTTTAACAGCTCTCCAACATGCATATATTTTGTTGTAGAACAAACTAAACGTCTTGTATAAAAATAAATATTTTATTTATTTGTGTTTCTTTATGTATTTAATTTAAATTCAATTAGCCAAGTTATAGTTCCTCATTCGTTTTTGATATAATGTTCAGTGATTCATCAGTTAAATACAACACCCAGCATATTTAAAATAATCATCCATATTGGGGTGCCTGGATAGCTCATTTGGTTAAGTTCTGCCTTTAGCTCAGGTCATGATCCCAGAGTCCTGGATCAAGCCCCATGTCTGGCTCCCTGCTCAGAATGGAGCCTGCTTCTCCCTCTCCCTCTGTCCTTTTGCCACTCATGCTCGTGCCTCTCTCTCTCTCTCTCTGTCTCTCTAATAAGTAAATAAAATATTTAAAGAAGTCAACCACATTAATAAATACACTATGAAAATAAAATTTTGAAACTGAATAAATTACTTTAAGATGAAAACTAGAACTCCATGGGGAGAGGATGTAGAAAAATGAAGCTTTTATGAAAGAGACAAGATAACCACCATTTCAGGTGCCCAGAGACTCTGAGATGCTACAAATGGAAAGTGGGCATGAAACTGGAGAAGACAAGGACAACAGGTATTTGAAGAGGGACACTTGTCAGATGGTTCTCTGACTTGAGACAGCTGGTTATAAAAATAACTAAGGTAGTCATCTCATCACAAGAAATGAGCTAGACATTTTTTAAATAATTTAGAGCATATAGTCTGTAATCACCAACTCTACAACTTGCACATAAAAAAGTCAAAGGCATACAAATTTTCATATGAAATATATTGAAAACTAAAATACCTATAGCACATGAGCAATTGGTCAAGGTCTTGCTTTTTCCAAAAGTTTTCGAGCATGCCTCACTAACCTCTAAGTTTGAGTAGAGAAAATCATGGTAGAAGACAGTGTTTCTGTGGTGACAATTCAATGATTTTTTGTTGAGGTATGAAAAGCGTCAGAGTTTCTTCATGCATGTTCCAGTGGATATGACATTAGAGACCATGTTTGCTCATTTGTTCAATAATTTTTTTTTTTTTTTAGAATCTACTATATGGCAGGTACTGTTTTAGGTACTGGAGCTAAAGCAGTGGAAAAAAAGAAAATCAGTGCTTTCATGGAGCTTATATTCTAGTTGGGGAACATTAGAAACAATAAATATTCAATATGTAACATGTTGATAAGTGATATGAAGAAAAGTGAAGGAGGGAAGAAAGATAGAGATGGATGTCTTTTTATATAGTATGGTCAGGGAAGACATCTCTGTCAAGGGGGCATTTGAGTAGAGACCTTAATGAGTAAAGAAGGAACAGTACATTCAGAGAGTTTGTTCAAAAAATGAAGAGTTAAAGGAAAGAGTTTGAGGGGAGAAGTGGGCACAGCATGTTCAAGTGACGCTGATGAGGCTGGCGTGGTTGATGTAGTGGCACAAGACACAGTCAGAGAGCATCATGGGCAAGTAATCTATGGCAGATTAGGAAAATATTGTAATATTCCAAGTGAGAAATGGTGGAAATTTGAGCTGAGGTGGAACAATATCTGGTAAGGAGATATGATCTAATTCTGACATACCTCAAAGGTAAGCCAGCATGGATTTGTTGAAGAATTGGTTGTGAAAAGAGATGGAGAAATCAAGGGCAGCTCTGAGAGTTTGGCATGGAAACTGGAAGAACAGCAGTCTTAATTCTCTGGACCCAAAAAGAAGACACATTACTTCCGTTTCACAGCTCCTTGACAGATCTCCTGCAGTGGCCTGGGGAGAAGGAGCACCTGGATGCTGTGGGCCCCTGCCGTGGGTTCTGTGCTGGTTACACTCTCCTGGCCTGTGGGACCACTATCCAGGCTGCATCACCCCATTTGCCTTGTATTCTGGCTTCCTGTTATATTTGATCTGTGAGAGGCACCTGCAGATCAGAGGAAAGAGGGAAGAGTTCAGAGTAGTTATGGCCCTGCTCCAACCAGGCTGGGCTTGAGGAGTGACTGCATTCCTTCACCAAGGTCATAACCCCCTTGGGCAGCTCTATTGGCTCTGTACATACCACTCCCTCCCCTCTAGATAAAGGGAGGTAGTGAGGTAGTGCTACCACTGCTAGCACCTGGCTGCTTTACTCGCTGTTGTTTCCTACACCCTGCCCTTCTTCTGAATATATAATATATATATTATATATATGAAAATATAATTATATATTATATATAATTATATATAAATATATATAATATATATATAAAATTATATATATGTTATATATAATTATATATATAATATATATATAAAATTATATATATATTATATATATAAAATTATATTTTCATCCTTGCTATCTTCCTTGTGGTTTCATGGCTTTCTTTAGTCTTATGCTTAGATTCCTTCATCTATTCTTTCTGTATTTATTATAGGGTGTTTTGTTTTGTTTTGTTTTTTTTGTTTTTGCGTTTGTGTTTTTCTTCTTGTCCGTTTTGTGGTTGCATTTGGGTTCATGCATAACATCTTATGTGTATAACAGTCTATATTAAGTTGGTTGCTTAAGTTCAAAGACATTCTAAAAGCACAAAATTTTTACTGCCAACTCCACATTTTATGCATATGATGTCATAGTTTACCTCATTTTATTTTCTATATGACTTGATTAATTTTTCTATATTTAATTGATTTTATTGCATTTGTGTTTTACCTTTATCCTAGCTTTATAAACGTTAATCTCCTACATTTACATTATGCTTTCCCTGTGATTTTTTTTTTCTTTTCATAATTTCCTTACTTCCACTTAAGGTCTTTCCTTTCTACTAAAAAGATTCAATTTTACATTTCTTATAATATTGGCTTAGTGTTGATAAACTCCATTAATTTTTGTTTGTCTAGGAAACTATTTATCTCTCTTTCTATTCTGAATGATAACCTTGCCAGGTACAGCATTCGTGGCTGTAGGGTTTTTCTTTCAGCACTTTTAATGTATTATGCCAATCCTTTCTGGACTATAAAGGTTGTTATGATATAAGGTTCAGCTGATGCCTCATATACTTCCATCATATGTAACTTTTCTTTCCTCTTGTTACTTTTAAGATTCTCCTTTATTATTACTTTCAACATTTTATTATGTGTCTTGGTGTAGACATTTTTGGATTCATCTTAGGGACTTTCTGCTCTTTCTGGGCCTGGGTTCTCTCTTATTCCCCATATTAGGGAAGTTTGCAGCTATTATTTCATTTTTTAAAAATCATTTTATTTAAAATCAGTTAATTAACATATAGTGTATTATTTCAGAGGCAGAGTTCAGTGATTCATCAGTTGCATATAACACTCAGTGCTCATTACATCATGCGCCTTCATTAATGCCCATCACCCAGTTACCCTATACCCTCACCCACCTCCCCTCCAGCAAACCTCAGTGTCTTTCCTAGAGTTGAGTCTCTTATGCTTTATCTCTCTCTCATATTTTGTTTTGTTTTATTTTTACTCCCCATCCCTTATTATTCTTTGTTTTGTTTCTTAAATTCCACATATGAGTGAAATCATATGATAATTGTCTTTCTCCAATTGACTTATTTTGCTTAACATAATACCATCTAGTTCCAACCATGTTGTTATAAATGGTAAGATATATTACTCAGCCAGCTAATATTTCAGATAAGGTTTTTGTCTCCTCTCTCCTCTCCTTCTGATATCCCTATAATGTAAAAGTTATTACATTGACTTCCCTTAACTAATTCTGATTTTTTATTATTCTTTTTTTTTCTTTTTGATGTTCAGCTGATTTGCTTTCCATTACCTTGTATTTGAGATTGCTGATTTGTTCATATGCATCCTCTAATCTGGTTTTGATTCCCTCCAGTGCATTTTTTAATTTCTGTTATTCAATTTTTCAGGTCTGACTGACTTTTTTTAAAATTTCTATCTCTTTGTTGATGTTTTCACTGAGTTTATCCACTTGTTCTTGAAGTTGGTGAGTATCTTGATGACCATTTTTTAAATTATTGGATACTTGTTTATTTATCAAGAAAAACTATTCCAGAGAACCTGGGTGGCTCAATTCATTAAGCCTCTGCCTTGGGAGCAGGTCAAAGTCCTATGTCAAAGTCCTATGTCCTATGCTTCTCCCTCTCCTCCCTGCTGTTTCTCTCTCTCGCTCTCTCTCAAATAAATTAATAAAATCTTAAAAAAAAAAACAACTATGCCACGACCCAACATTCATCTTTCATAGTTCAGGAACATAGGTCAGTGACAATTCTCCATGGAACTTAACCCAAAGTAATTCTTTACATTGCAAAATCACTTTACACTCTGAAAGTTACCAGCTTTCTTTATCTCCTCAAAATCTTCCATGGAGTCATAATTTCTGTAGAAATCTGCATATGCCTTCTTTCTTGGCTTCAGCCACAGCAAACTATAGAAAGCTGCAACCCACAGGAATACAGTGACTGCTCTAACAATATGAAATCACAGATGCCTGGCCAGAAGGCCTCACATCTGAAGTCTCATCAACACACTGAAAGTCACAGTAGTTATTCTTCTCAACACCAACCTCAAACACAACATCCTTCCTAACTGATACAGAAATGGATGTATGACCATTACCTTGAATTCTTTAGCACACATAGTGTTTATCTCCATTTTATTTAGCTCTTTTACTGTGATTTGGTTTTGTTCTTTCATTTAGGACATATTCATCTATCTCCTCATTTTATATAAGTCTTTGTGTTTGTTTCTATGGATTAGATAGGTCAGCTATATCTCCTGGTCTTAAAATCAGTGACCGTGTGTAGAAGAGGTCCTGTGATGCCCTATAGCACAATCTCCCCAGTCACCAAAACCAGGTGTTCCAGGGGTGTCTTCTGTGTGGGCTGTGCGCACTCTCCTGTTGTAGCTGAGCAATTATTGCCTTCAGCCCAGCCAACTGCAAAATCCACTTTGCCTGCTGTGGATACACTGGGTAGTTTGGTTCTTCTGCAACAGAGACATCTTTCTGAGGTTGCTGCAGGCTTCTTGGAGGTGGGGACAGGCATTTAGCCCAACTGTCTGCAATTAGCCTCTCTGCCACACCTGTAGACACAACAAAAGACAAATCATGCTCCCTGTACGGCCAGCTAAGGGGTCACACTGCAGGAACTGCTGATGAATGTGTTTATTTATCCCCCCTCCCCAGGGCAGGAGTCACTTCAGAGTGGCGCAGATATGGTTGGGCCATCTGTAGGGTATGGTGGAGAAGGGGCTACCTTGATAGGATTCCTGTCTTGGTTAGATGGGTTGGGGAATGGAAGGATGGCACACATGGTATTAGCAAGGTAGATGGAGAGTGTTAGTGCTGACTCCCTCAAGTGTTGTGATCTAAGCTGAAGGAGTGGAAGAGAAATAGTACCCACCAGCAGTTTTGTTCCTGGATAAATTTCCTATAGATCTCTTCTTCTGCCACATCCTCTAAGATTAGTCAATAAATCTTCATGTCTACCCCAAAGCACTTTTCAAACTGCTGCTTTTGTGCTATGTCTCAGCTCAGTTATTTTTTATGCTGACGCTTAAGGGGTGTGGACTCTATTTCCTATTGCCCTCTGTCTCTCTTGGAGTTAAGCATACAGACCCTTAAAGATCCAACAGTTAAGCCTCACTGAGTTTTAAAGCTCCCAGAATTTAGCTCTGCTTGATTTCAAAGCCAGATGTTATAGGGACTCATCTTCCCAATGCAGATCCCCGTGCCATGGGTTCCTGTTGTGAGGTCTGATGCTCTGGCTTCTTCATGTTTATGATATCCTTCCCAATCATAGTTAGTCATGCTGGGTGTCTGGTTCCCAAACATGTCTCTACCCATCCTAATATTTTTGGCTTTCATCTGTGACTAGCTGTGAAAGATCTGTTCTGTCATTATTCAAGTCATTTTCAGAATCAGCCATAGAGATGTAGTTATTGTCTTAGTGTGTCTGTGGGGAGAGGTGATCTAAGGATCCTTCGACTCTGCTATCTTCAAACTCCCCATGCTGGCATTAATTTTAAGGGAGAGTCTAAAGAAAAAAATAAGATACATATGTTTAGAAGTTTCAAAGAGAAAAATGAAAGCATGGTACAAAATAATAATACAATAAATTATTAGAGAATGACATCAACAAGATGGAGGAATAAGATGTCTCAGCCCTCATCCCTTCATGGAAACACTAATCTGATAGATGCACATGCACAAAAATCTCTTCAGGAGAGTTTCAGAATCCAGGTGGGGGATTCCAACAGCAAGGTGCAGCACAGAAAAGTGAAAATACACAGTGATAGGGATAGGAAAAACAGTTTTTCTGTACCTGCATTACCCTACCTTAAAGTACCTGCAGCACAGTGCTGAGAAAGAAGAAGAAAATGGAAGGAAGGAAGGAAGGAAGGAAGGAAGGAAGGAAGGAAGGAAAGAAAGAAAGAAAGAAAGAAAGAAAGAAAGAAAGAAAGAAAGAAGTAGGAAAGAAGGAAAGATGGAAGGAAATGAAGGAAAGGGAGGGAAGGAAGGGAAGAAGGAAAAAGGAAGTAAGGAAGGAAATGGGAGAGAAGGAAGAAAAGAAGGGAAGGAAGGGGAAGGGAAGGGAAGGGAAGGGAAGGAAGGAAGGAAGGAAGGAAGGAAGGAAGGAAGGAAGGAAGGAAGGAGAGAAGGAGGAATACAACAGGACCACTTTCATAAAGAGTGCTGCAATAAATGTAGTAGTCACATATCTATTCAAAGTAGTGTTTTTGTTTTCTTTGGTAGATACCGAGTAGTGAAATTACTGGATCATAAGGAATTCATTATTTTGTTTATTTATTTTTAGAAATCTCCATATTGTTTTCTACAATGGCTGCACCAATTTTGTACTCCCATCTGGTTAAAAGAAGACTATGTATGTGTGTGTGTGTATGTGTGTCTATATATTGCCATGTTGCCATTTGTTCCAACATGGATGGACAGAGGCTATGATGTTAAGTAAAATAAGTCAAATACAAATATCATGTGATTTCACTTATCTGTAGAATTTTAAACAGAAAAAAATGAACAACCAAACAAAAAGCAGAAACAGACCCATAAATACAGAAACCAAACTGATGGCTTTCAGGAGGAAGGTGCAGATGAGCAAAATGGGTGCTGAGTAGTGGGAGATACAGGCATCCAGGTATCAGATGAAGAAATCAAGGGAATAAAAAGTACAGCATAGGATTTATAGTCGATGGTATTGTAATATTGTTGTATGATGACGAATGGTTACTACACTTGTGGTGAGTATACCATAACCTATAGACTTGTGGAATCAGTATGTTTTACATCTCAGCCTAATGTAACATTGTTTTTAAAACAAAACAAAACAAAACAACAACAGCAAAAACAGTGTCTCTGTCTCCCATTCTCTGTGGGAGTACAGAATCTTGACTCATAATTGCCAGCAAACATACATAATTGGGCTACAGTTAACACTGTGAAACAGAATTCAAATAACCAACCTTTTATAGCTTTTCAATTCTCTGACTCTACTGAGCCCAAACACTTGCCCCTCCCTTGTTCTCTTTTTAAAACTCCACAGTCACTTCTAGAGAAATCAGAAGAGATCTCGACATTATCCCTACACACAAGTTATTGAATAAAATCTGTTTTCACAATGTTAACTAATGTCCAGCTATTGTTATCTTTGACAACATTCTTTCTCTATTTATTTACATTTTCTTTAATTACTCTAATCACTATAATGACATTTTCAGCTTACAAACTTTTTACATGTGTGAGTATATGCCTGATTATTTCATGTTTTTTTAGCATGACTTAAAATGGTATAGTGTTTTCAGTTTTAACATACTTGGGTTCATAGTTAATGCATACACAATTGGGGCACTGGGGTGGCTCAGTCAGTTAAGTCTCTGGCTCTTGGTTTATGCTCAGGTAATAATCTAGGGGTCCTGAGATCAAACCCCATGTCAGGCTCTGAGCTCACTGAGGCATCTGCTTAGGGAATCTCTCTCCTTCTCCATTTCCCTCTCACCCTCCCCCCACCATTCTCTCTCACTCTCTCTCAAATAAATACATTAAAAAAATACATACACAAAATGTATTTTGGGGGTTACTTACATGGACAATAATGCAAGAAGAATTTTTGATTTTTTTTTCTTTTATACATTGTAACCTTTTATTTATTTTAGTTCTCTTATTGCTAGAACATGTAGTATTTTATTCAATAAGAATGATGGAAATTGGCATCCTTGACTTGTTCCCTCTCTGGGATTAATTGATTGAGTCTTTATTTGTTAAAGATCATTATCAGGGCCTATGACCCTGAGCTGCTAGATCCTTATCAGATGGTGCACATGCTGGTAGGGTGTGATGAAACCCCAATCATGGATGCAGAAAGCATAATGGCAAAATTTTGAGGATAATACTCAAAATCCAATATGGTACTTTCACAAAACAGAAAAAAAAGCAAATAATATCTGATCTTGCAAAAGACATCTCTAGAATCTTCCTGGCTGATCTGATTGATCTATTATTCAAAACTGTGAAACAAGAAGGATGACTCTTTACTAGACTTTAAAGTCCACCAGGAAGCTCTCTTCCAATGGCATTCTGTGTTACACATAATAAATGAGATCACCCAACCTGCTTTAGAGGCCCTGTTTGCAAATGTATTATCTCCTGAAATTAGTGGATTGGTTAAAATACAGAAAATATGATGGGAGGCAACTAGTCTGTCAGAACACAGAACCATAGCTGAATATGTGGAAATAACTTTTAAACAAGACCAGAAACAAAGCCATCAAGCTATTGCCAGTATACCTATAATAGTTCCAGGGCCAGGCACCTAAATCAAGACCGGGGCCACCCACATCACAGTCTCCTATAAGTTCATCATCAAAATACTGTCCAAGGGATGGATGTCTCATTTGTAATCAACTAGTACACTGAAAAAGATTATCCTCCAAGGTTTTATGCAGATCCTTCAACATACACTCAAGTGTCCCCATATCTATTCCCTTAGGCTGCTCCCAGAATAAACAGGACTCAAAAGGATTCTCCAGTTATTTGGTTAAATAGCTAAGTAGAAACTACAATTAAAATTAATGGGATATGATGTACTATATGTTGGCTAATTTAATTTAAATTAAAAGAGAAAACAAAATAAATCAGAAAACCTGCTAAAGTGTGACAGGTACCAGACTCTCTCTACTTGAACCCACACTTAAAAGACCAAAGTGCCCTTGCATTAAAAAAAAAAAAATCTATCTCAACCAGTACCAATGATTCCGGGACATTTCACTGAAGAAAAAAAAACATCATTTTTTATAGGTCCAGTCAATCTATTAGGTAGAAATGGGTTCTCTACATTTAAAGGGGTAATATATTTTGCCTCCAGGGGAGACCTCACCTTAAAATTTCCTGATGAACATGAACCTGATCTTTTATACTCCTTATGATCTGCTCTTGATATAGAAGAGGAATGATAATGACAAGAGTCCTCTAATATAATTAGGTACTCAAAAATCTATGCTCTACTTCTAATATTGGCATTGGGAGAATAAAAAAAATGCAGAACCTATAAAAATTCAGAGAGACACAAATAAACCTCTTCATCAATTGCCTTTATAACCGTTAAAGCCTGAAGCCACAGAAGGCCTAACACCAAAGGTAAAAGACCTAATTGTCCGGGGACTAATCATTCCCTTTACCACATCCAGTAACATACTGATTTCACTGGTTCAAAAACTTAATGGCAGAAATGGTTATTTTTTCCTGGACTTGAAAGCTATTAACAAGGTAATTATTCCCATTTCCCAGTTGTTCCAAATCCAAAAATGCTTTCGTCACAAATCCTGTGAGACACAAAATGGATCACTGTGGTATACCTATGTTCAGCTTTCTTAAACATCTCTGTAGATCCCAAGAGCCAATATGTACATGTATTCACTTGAGAAAATCCACAATATACCTGGACAGTTATGCTGCAAAGGTTCACTGAAGTCCCTCCTTATTTCTTCCAAGTACTCGGCCAAGATTTAGCCACCCTCCAGTATCCTGGAAAAGCAACACTTTTACAATACGTGGGCAACATCTTGCTGTAATTATTTACTAGACAGGCACTCAAAAAAAGATTCCATTCATTTGCTGCAACAGTTAGGTGAAAAAGGATGTAGAGTCCCTAAGGAACAATTTCAATTATATCTAGATACTGTTATCACTTAGGTTATAATCTATGCACTGAAGGAATCCGCTTATCCACAGAGAGAAAACGAAATCCAAGAATTTGCTAGGCTCCCAACTAAATGAGTTTTGTGGATTCTTAAGCCTGGCTGGATGTTGCAGACTAGGGACTATTTGACTGTTTCCTAAGTTTTTCTCTATTGCCTTCCCTGCTGTATTTACTTAATATTTCAATCCCTGAGTGCCTTCCTTGGGAAAATAAACATAAACAGACCTTGTAGGACTAAAACAACCACTGCTAGAACTGCTTGCCACAAGGCTAGCTAACTATTTCTCTGCCTATCATCTTATTTGAGCAAGAAAGAGATAATCAAGTACTGAATGTGCTCACAAAAGAAAAGGGAATTAAGTATAGGTCTATTGCTTATTATAGCACAAAATTCGACTTAGTTGCCTGTGCCTAACCCATTTGCATTAAGGCTGTAGCTTTAGCCATATAGTTAGTGGATGCTTTCACAGATTTAACCCAAAGAAATGAGTTTTATTTACAAACTGGACATGCTGTCCTAAGTCATCTTAAATCTGAATTGACTCAACATTTCTCTGATAGCAGAAGAAACTTCTATGAGATTCTTCTGCTTTCACAATAAATTTATATCTCAAATATTTCAGTATTCTTATTCCTGCTATCTTACTGCCCTTATCTATGAGAATGAGTCCCATGAGGGTAAGAAAATAGTATTTCATTTCCTGACACCATCTCCTGATTTATAAGAAATCCCTTTGTTTGATCCTGATAGGTTTGTTGAAGGGTCATGTAGTAAAGATGGGGAAAACAAACAAACAAACAAACAAACAAAAAACAAAACAAAACAAAACAAAAAACTTTCAAACTGACTATGCTGTAACTACCCAATATTAACTACTTGAGAGGGGCACTATCTATCCCACAATGTCGGGCTAAATCAGTCCAACAAAAATAAGTCATGCCAGGCATCAGAAGGACAGATTGTTGTCACCTACACTGACAGCTGATAATCATTTTGGGTTGCCCACAATATGGGATGTTGTAGAAACAAACAGATTTCCTGTGTCCACTGGGACCCATGTTAAAAATGAAAACAAGGAAATGATCTCCTTACTGCTACTCTTTTACCTTGTGAAATTATTGTTAACAAAACAGGCTTGAACCAAAAAGACTGAACCTGAGTATCAGGGAGATGCCCTGGCTGACTTTCATACAAATGGTTTATACAGAACCTACAAAGATTGGGGCACATGTAGATTTTGCTTTTACTAAAATGACCCCTTGGTATCAGTCTTTAGCCCCCCAGATGTCCTTGTAACATGGCAATAGTCTTCTCCTGAATCAGAGAAGTCATGATGTGCAAACAATGGTTTTAAATAACCAGGGATGTAGAAAGGCAATCCAGCCACTTGGTCTTCCCAGCCTTCTGGCAAACCCCATCTTTTATTTTTATCATTCCTTCACTTAGCAAGAATGACTCAAATTATAAACAAACACTGATGAGGAGACTTCTGTAAAATTATGAAAGCATTTTACAACTAATGTCTATTTTGTTAGGTCCATAATCTTCAGGAAACACACACACACACACACACACACACACACACACACACACACACACACAAACTTTCATTCCCAGAGGCCTCACACCAACTTTTACTGAAAATTTTGAGCACCTGAAGTTGGATTTAATTCAACTGCTACTTACTATATGTTCTCCATATGTTCTTATTATTGTATGTATGTTCTTCCTGTCAGTTGAAGACCTCTTCTATGGCAAACTGATGTCCTCAGAATGGTGAAGATCTTGTTAGGAAATGTGTTTTCTAGGATTCCAGGGTGTCTGAATGAGTCTCAGGGACTTGAGATCAACCCCCACATTGGGCTCTTTGCTCACTGAGGAGTCTCCTCAAGGTTCTCCCTCTCTTTCTGCTTCTCTACACACCTGTGTTTATTTTCTATCTATCAATAAAATAAATAGATAACATCTTAAAAAATTAACTCTGTTTCGCTCTTGAGGTATACTCTCCAAGATCTCCACTGATCAGGACACACACTTCACTCAACAACTCATACTAGGCTTAATGATAATTTTGTAAACATCTTGGAATTTTCCCTGTTTTTATCACCCTCAATCATCAGGCAAGTTCATGAGAACAAATGGTATCCTCAAACTTAAAATATCTAAACTTGCTGAAACTGCTGGACTCCCTTGGCCTCATGCATTGCCTTTGGTCTTGCGGACTGTTCACAGTACCCCTCTTGGAAAATATAAATTCAGTCTAAATGACATATCTGATGAAAGGCTAGTATCCAAAATATATGAAGAAGTTACAAAACTCAACACCAAATTAATCATAATAATAATCCAGTTAAATAATTTTCAGAAACCATAAACAGATATTTCTCCAAAGAAGATATCCAGATGGCCAATAGACACATGAAAAGATGGTCAACATTCCTCATCATCAGGGCATAACAAATCAAAACACCAATGCTGTATCACTCCACATCATTCAGAATGGCTAAAATCAGCAACACAATAAACAACAGATGTTGGTGAGGATGTGGATAATGGGGAACACTTGTGTACTGTTCATGCGAACTGGTGTAGCCACTGTGGAAAACAGTATGACGGTTCCTAAAAAAGGTAAAAAAATAGGATTACCATATGATCCAGCAATTGCATCACTAGAAATTTACTCAAATAATACAAAGACCACTTCAAGGGATAAAACAACCCGGATGTTCCTAGGATCTTTATCCATAGTAGCCAATTTATGGAAACACACAAGTGTCGATCAGTTGATGAATGGATAGATATGGTATATATACATGATAGAATATTATTCAGCCATAAAAAAGAATGAAATCTTACCATTTGTAAATGTGTGGATGAGACTAGCAAGTTATACAAAGTGAAATAAGTCAGTCAGAGAAAGACAAACACGGTATGTTTTTACTCATGTGGAATTTAAGAAACAAAACAAATGAGCAAAATGGAAAAAGAGAGAAACAAACAAACATACAAAAACAGACTCTTGACTATACAGAACAAACTGATGGATACCAAGCAGGAGGTTGGATTGGGGATAGGTTAAATAAATGATATGGGGACTAAGGAGTGCACTTGTGATGAGTCCCATGTGTTGTATGGAATTGCTGAATCACTCTTTTTTTTTTTACAACTGAAACTAATATTACAGTGTATGTCAACTAACTGGAATTTAAATACAAACTTTAAAAACAAGTAACAAGAATCATGCTAAATATACAAGACTTGGTTAGTTATTGCTGTTAGAACTTACTAGAATGAAACTAAAGGAGCGCGTTGAGGAGAATCTTCTTGCTGGGTGAAGCTTGCATTTTGGCTGGTCTGAACTAGAGCTGCTAGCCTTAGAGCCAATACCAAGGGATAAATTAGAATGAAATAACAGATATTTAAAAAAAAAGATTTTACTTATTCGTTTGACAGAGAGAGAGAGAGAGAGAGAGAGAGAGACAGCGAGAGAGGGAACACAAACAGGGGGAGTAGGAGAGAGAGAAGCAGGCTTCCCGCCAAGCACAGAGCCTGATGGGGGGCTCATTTCCAGGACCCTGGGATCATGACCTGAGGTGAAGGCAGATGTTTAACAACTGAGCCACCCAGGGACCCCTGAAACAAGAGATATTTAAAATAATTAGAGGCGGGGTGCCTGGGTGGCTCAGTCAGTTGAAGGTCTGCCTTTGGCTCAGGTCATGATCCCAGAGTCCAGGGATCAAGCCCCACCTTGGGCACCCTGCTCAGCGGGGAGTCGGCTTCTACCCCTACCCCTCACTCCACTCATGCTCTCTTTTTCTCTCTCAAATAAATAAATAAAATCTTTTAAAACAAAGAATTAGAGTGATTTATGAGATATTGGAGAAAACAAAGGGGATACCCAAGGAACTCATTTTAGCAGGATGGAAATTTGTATCAAGAAATAGAAAGTGTCAAGTGGGCAATAATGAAGATACAACAGAGGTATCCATATGTGCCTCTCGAGATTGTGTAAACTAACTGATAAGAGCCTCTGCTTGTCCCTCAAACTTCGAAGGGATGAAACTAATTTTGCTTTATTTATCTGGGTTTGGAGGACTGAATTGAAAGGCAAAATTGATCATGCAAAATTGGCAACAAATTGGCTGAGATGAGGGTATTGCAATCTCATCAGTAACAAGAATGACAAAATGGGGGAGAATCCCCCCATCTGACCTTCAGCAGGGAACTAAAGGCATATGAATATGTAAGGGTAAAATGGACAAAGTCAGAGAACATCCATTTATGTGACCACTTGGAAATTTAAATTTTTCTTGTCTGAAATAGGGGGATATGGAGTCATGAAGGACTGGCATACACTTCATTCCTGAATAGAAAGAGGGCTGAAAGAAGTCCCCATTGGATAGAACAGGGGTTGGAAGAATTTTGGCAAAACTATAGAATTATTCTATTCTTTTGTCTCACCTCAACCTTATTTTTTGTCCTGGAAGCAGTCATCCCAGGACCAGTGCTGCCACCATGGTGCCAGAATCAGAGATGATCCTTAATTCAAAAACCACAACTATAACTTTGAATCTTTATGTCAGAACTCCTAAAGCATTACTGGAATGGATTTTGGCTTTGCCACTTTTGAAAAATTAGGGTTGACATTGAAGGCAGATATATTGCCCAGTATTTAAGATAGACGCTAGTTCTGTACCTATGTGAAGCTACCGTATATGAATATAGGTGCCCTGAGAGGATGGCATTTGCAAAACTAGCATTGCTGCTAGCCCTATGGACCAGCACAGTGGCTGAATCTAATGACCCCCCCCCCAAAGTGGAAAGTATTGGATAATAATCAATGGTAGATGGAGACAATAAATAATAGGAAAGTTTAAATGAAAGTATAAATGAATTATGCAATTAGGATATCTAATGATTCTTTATGTCTCAGGAGAGGCCCAGAATAAGAAATGGTATTCATCTCTTAGCTCAATTATACCAAATGGCTGAAAGAGTGAAGCCATATTTGCCAAGTTCTCTCAAATTATTGGAATCTGACAAGGTTAAATGCAAGCCTACAAACTTGAATGACATGATTATGGGGGACATTTTGGTCATACAATATATTAAGGCTCAATTTTTAAGTTTGGAGCAGAATTCTAGCAACATGTCGTTATCCTTTGAATCTTGTTATTCATGTTTTATCTACTATCATATCACCTCACACCTGTCAAAACTGCTAAAATTAATAACACAGGAAACCAGTGTTGCAAGGATGTGGAGAAAGGGAAATCCTCCTACACTTTTGATGCAGCCACTCTGGAAAACAGTACAGAGGTTCCTCAAAAAGTTTAAAATATGGTGTCCAGCAATTGCACTGCTATATATTTACCCAAATGATACAAAAATAGTGATTTGAAGATATACATGCACTCCAATGTTTATAGCAGCATTATCAATAACAGCCAAATTATGAAGAGGCCAAATGTCCATCAAGTGATGAATAGATAGAAAAAGATGTGATTACATATATATGTGTATATATATGTACACATATATATATATATCTATAATTATACATTAATTTACCTTTAAAAAAAAAGAATGAATCTTGCTATTTACAGTGATGTGGACGGAACTAGAGCATATTATGCTAAGCAAAATAAATCAGAGAGAAAGACAAGTACTGTATAATTTTAGTCATATAACTGAACACCAAGAGACTATGGACTCCAGGAAACAAACTGAGGGCTTCAGAGGGAAACAAACTGGGGGGATGGGCTAGCCCAGTGAAGGGTATTAAGGAGAGCATGTATTGCATGGTGCACTGGGTGTTATACACAAGTAATGAATCATGGAACTTTACATCAAAAACTAGGGATGTACTGTATGGTGACTAACATAACATAATAAAAATTATTATTTTAAAAAAAGAAGATGTAGTCCATATATACAATGGATTATTACTCAGCCATCAGGAAGAATGATTACACAACATTTGCAGCAACATGGATGGGACTGGAGGAGATTATGCTAAGTGAAATAACTCAAGCAGAGAAAGATAATTATCATATGGTTTCACTCATTTATGGAACATAAGAAATAGCAGGGAGATCTATAGGAGAACAAAGGGAAGAGTGAAGGGAGTGGTAAACAGAAAGGGGAATGAACCAGGAAAGACTATGGACTCTGTGAACAAACTGAGGGGTTCAGGGGGAGCGGGTGGGGGGATGGGCTAGCCTGGTAATAGGGATTAAGGAGGGCAGGTATTGCCTGGAGCACTGGGTGTTGTACACAAACAATGAATCATGGAACACTACATCAAAAAATAATGATGTACTGTATGGTGACTAACATATCGTAATAAAAATAAAAATAAAAAAAAATAAATAAATACATGAAAATGGGTAGGTGGAGAGGAGAAAACCAGAAAAGACTCTTAACTGTATGGAACAAGTTGAGGGTTTCTGGAGGGGAGGTGGGTGGGGAATAGGTGAAATTTGTGATGGGTATTAAGAGGTCACTTGTGATGAGCCCTGGGTGTTATATGTAAGTGATGAATCTCTAAAGTCTATACCTTAAACTAATATTACACTTTATGTTAGCTAATTTGAATTTAAATAAAAACTCAAAAAAGGAAAAAAAATATGTCTTATTTTATCTCTGAGTATTTGAGCCTTTCTAACTATTTTTCTGTTACTGAGTTCCACTTTAAATCTGCTATATTTTGAGGGAATATTTTGCATGCTTTTCATTTTTTTAACTTGTTGATGTTTGTTTGATGACCCAGAATGGCTAGCTCTAGGTGAGAGTGCTATGTAAATTTGAGAAGAATGTGCATTCTGTTTCTCTTCTAGTGTTCTAGAAATGCAAATTACATCCAAATGATAGATGGTACTGTTCAGTTCAACTGTTCTTACTGATGTTTTTCATTCTGAATCTCTCAATTATTATTTGACTGATGTTTAGTATCCAACTGTAATAGTTGATTTTTCAACTCATTTGCATTTTGATAGAAACTGAGAGGTTTTTCCACACGCATATGTATGCATTGTTAGGCAAATACACAAGAAGTATCATTATGCCTTCACAAAACATTGACCCATTTATCATAAGGTAATGTTCCTCTTTATCCCAGCTAACTTTCCTTCTCTAAAATATGTTTTTTCTGGGGTGTCTGGGTGGCTTAGTCCTTAAGCATCTGCCTTCAGCTCAGGGCTTGATCCCAACATTATGGGATCTAGCCCCATATCAGGCTCCTCTGCTGGGAGCCTGCTTCTTTCTCTCCCATTCCCCCTACTTGTATTCCCTCTCTCCCTGGCTGTCTCTCTGTCAAATAAATAAATAAAATCTTTAAAAAAATAAAATACCAACTTGCATTCCCACCAACAATGTAGGAGGGATCCCCTTTCTCCATGTCCTCTCCAACAATTGTTGTTCCTTGCCTTGTCAATTTTTGCCATTCTAACTGGCGTAAGTTGGTATCTTAGTGTGGTTTTGATTTGAATTTCCCTGATGGCTAATGATTTTGAACATTTTTTCATGTGTCTGTTAGCAATTTGTATGTCTTCATTGGAAAGGTGTCTGTTCATAACTTCTGCCCATTTTATGATTTGTGTATTTGTTTCTCATGTATTGAGTTTGAGAAGTTCTTTGCAGATCTTAGATACCAGTCTTTTATCTGTAGTATCATTTGCAAATATATTCTCCCATTCTATGGGCTGCCTCTTAGTTTTTTTGACTGTTTCCTTGGCTGTGCAGAAGCTTTTTATCTTGATGAAGTCCTACAAGTTCATTTTATCTTTCCTTTCTCTTGCCTTTGGAGATGTGTCATGAAAAAGGTTGCTGCAGCCGATGTCGTAAGGGTTGCTGCCTATGCACTCCTCTAGGATTTTGATGGATTCCTGTCTCACATCGAGGTCTTTCATCCATTTGTAGTTTATCTTTGTGTATGGTGTGAGAGAGTGGTCAAGTTTCATTCTTTTGCATGTAGCTGTTCAATTTTCCCAGCACCATTTATTGAAGAGACTGTCTTTTTTCCACTGGATGTTTTTTCATGCTTTGTCAAAAATTATTTGCCCAAAGAGCCGAGGGTCCATTTCTGGGTTCTCTATTCTGTTCCATTGGCTATGTGTCTGTTTTTGTGCCAGTACCATGCTGTCTTTGTGACCACAGCTTTGTAGTACAGCTCGAAATCCAGCAATGTGATGCCCCCAGCTTTGTTTTTCCTTTTCAACAATTCCTTGGTGATTCAGGGCCTTTTCTGGTTCCATACAAATTTAAGGGCTATTTGTTCCAGTTCTTTGAAAAATGTCATTGGTATTTTGATCGGGATAGCATTGAAAGTGTAGATTGCTCTGGGTAGCATGGACATTTTAACTATGTTAATTCTTCTGATCCATGAGCATGGAATATTTTCCCATCTTTTTGTGTCTTCTTCAATGTCTTTCAAGAGTGATTTGTAGTTTCTAGAATATAGACCCTTTACGTCTCTGGTTAAGTTAATTCCAAGGTAACCTATGCTTTTTGGTGCTATTGTAAATGGGATGGATTCCCTAATTTCTCTTTCTTCAGTCTCATTGTTCGTGTATAGAAATGCAACTGATTTCTGAGCATTGATTTTGTATCCTGCCACATTACTGAATTGCTCTATAACTTTTAATAGTTTGGGAGTGGATTCTTTTGGGTTTTCCATATAGAGTATCATATCACCTGTGAAGAGACATTTTGACTTCTTTTTTGCCGATTTGGATACCTTTGATCCCTTCTTGTTGTCTGATTGCTGTTGCAAGGACTTCTAGTACTATGTTGAATAATAGTGGCGAGAGTGGGCATCCTTGTCGTGTTCCTGATCTTAAAGGAAAGGCTTCCAGCTTGGTAAACAGTGTGTCGGTCCCTTAAAAAGTTAAAAATTGAGATACCCTATGATCCAGCCATTGCACTACTGGGTATTTACCCCAAAGATACAGATGTAGTGAAGAGAAGGGCCATATGCACCCCAATGTTCCTAGTGGCTCTGTCCACAATAGCTAAATCGTGGAAGAATCCGAGATGCCCTTCAACAGATGACTGGATTAAGAAGTTGTGGTCCATATATACAATGGAATATTCAGCTATCAAAAAGAACGATTTCTCAACATTTGCTGCAACATGGATGGCACTGGAGGAGGTAATACTAAGTGAAATAAGTGAAACAGAGAAAGAAAATTATCATATGGTTTCTCTCATCTATGGAACATAAGAACTAGGAAGATTGGTAGGAGAAGAAAGGGATAAAGAAAGGGGGGTAATCAGAAGGGGGAATGTAGCATGAGAGACTATGGACTCTGAGAAAGAAACTGAGGGCTTCAGAATGAAGGGGTGTGGGGGAATGGGATAGGCTGGTGATGGGTAGTAAGGAGGGCACGTATTGCATGGTGCACTGGGTGTTATATGCAACTAATGAATCATGGAACTTTACATCAAAAACCAGGGATGTGCTATATGGTGACTAACATAATATAATAAAAAAAATTTTTTAAAATACCTGCACTTGGATGTTTACAGCAACTTTATAATTGCCAAAACTTGGAAGCAACCAAGATGTCTGTCAGTAATTGATAAACTGTGGTACATCCAGACAATGAAATACTATTCAGTGCTACAAAGAAATGAGCTCTCAAGCCATGAAGAGACACGGAAGAATATTAAATGCATATTTCTAAATGAACGAAGCCAATCTGAAAAGGCAACATGTTCCATGACTCCAACTATATGACATTCTGAAAAAGGCAAAACTATGGAGACAATAAAAAAAAAAGTGTGTGTGTGTGCATTGTGTGTATCTCAGTGATTGCCAGGGGCTAGAGAAGAGGGAGGGATAAATAGGCAGAGCACAGAGGATTTGTACCACTGTGGCATGGGATGTTGATAGTGAAGGAGGTTGTGGGAATGGGGAACAGGGGGCAAATGGGAACTCCGTTCTTTCCACTCAATTTTGCTGTGAACTTAATACTGCCTTCAATAAAGTCTGTTGATTTTTTTAAAAGTCTTTAAAAATAAATAAATAAATAAATAAATAAATACATAAATGAATAAATAAATACATAAATAAATAAATAAAAATAAAATAAAATATGTTTTTTCTGACATTATTATAGCTACTCAAGATTCCAGTATATTAGTGTTAGCATAGTGTATCTTTTTCCATCTCTTTAATTTTATTCTATTTTTTATTTTGTATTTATAGTGTGTTTTGTTTTTAATTTACTCTAACATTATTTTGGGGGGATTCAAGCACATTTTTTTTTATTTGAAGTATACTTGAGATAAGATATTATAGTAATTTGAAATATACGGCATAGTGATCCCGTAATTGTATACATTACAACAGACTCACAATTGTCAGTGTAGTTTCCATCTGTCAGCTCAACATACAAAGTTGTTAAAGTATAATTGAGTATATAACCTGTGCTATATTTTTCATCCTTGTGTTCTATTTATTTTATAATTGGGAGTTTGTTCCTCTTGCTTTCCCTTCCCCATTTTACCCACCACCCAATTCCCTCTCCTCTGGCAACCGTAAGATGTGCATGTGAGATGTGCCAACTGGCCCATGTGCACTCTTCATGATAGAGTCTTTAAAGTGGTTAATGGGATCCATCTTTTTCTGATACATTCAGAGACTTTATAATTCTGTTTTTAGCCTTTCCCCATGGCTCAGTTGTGGAAATCACTTCTGTATTCTGAATGGGGTAAAAGTGAGTCTCTTTAGCAGTTTCACACATATCTGTGCTAAGTAACATGCTCTTACTTCAGAGATCTCCCTTGACACTGATCTGTGATGTTGATGAGGGAAAGGAAGGCAAGCTGAAGACAAAGCAGAAGCTAAAACCCTGCAACAGCACCCCCCATGTATGCAACATTCCTTGGCATTCTTGGCTGCCCTAAAACTAAGGAAAGCACCTGCAGCTCATTGATAGGGACACAGTGATAGTGTAAACAGCCTTGGCTTGACAATAGTGGGGCCTCCAATATCCTGCGAATCTTCCTTGACATATGAAAGTAACTGCAGCTCATTGATAAGGACACAGTGATAGCATGGACGGCCTTGGCTTGACGGTGGTGGGGCCCCCAGTGTCCTGTGAGTCTTTTTTGACATATGAAAGTGCTTTCTCAGCCTCCCTTTTTCCTCACCTCCCCCAGCCCCATGGTATATAATCAGCCACCTCTCACAACCCGGGGCAGCAGCTCTTTCTGCCCACGGGTCCTGTCCCCATGCTTTAATAAACCGCCAATTTTGCACCAAAGATGCCTCAAGAATTCTTTCTTGGTCATCGGCTCCGGACTCCACCCCACTGAACCCCACCTATATTTCCCAACCTCATCAATGTCATGGGGAATCAGTGACATGGATAAAGGGAAATTGCTCCCTTTCCCCTCTTCAATGCATTCTATCCTGGATATTTTGCTCTAATGGTGTGCTTGAATGTCTCCACTGGATTCCTGTGATCTAACAAAGGCACTCTTGTCTACAGTTAATTGTCAAATTTGGTGTTGTTTGGGGGTAAAATGATATAAAACTCCTACACCATGATTTGTTAAAATTAATCAAATTACAGAAGAGTTAAAAATAAATTGTGTATAGTAGCCAAGAGGTACGTGGAAAGATTGACATTTTACTTAATTACCACTGTACATATATTGGCTAATTTTTAATTGGGAAAAATTTTGACTTCTATGAAGAATCATGAGTTTAGTTATGTCATTAATCATTTAAAAATTGTAACGGTATTGGGGCGCCTGGGTGGCACAGTGGTTAAGCATCTGCCTTCGGCTCAGGGCGTGATCCCGGCATTATGGGATCGAGCCCCACATCAGGCTCTTCCGCTATGAGCCTGCTTCTTCCTCTCCCACTTCCCCTGCTTGTGTTCCCTCTCTCGCTGGCTGTCTCTATCTCTGTCAAATAAATAAATAAAATCTTTAAAAAAATTGTAACGGTATTGCATGTGCTTTTGGAAAATATAAGTTAAAAATAAGTAGATAGAAAACATAGTAAGATCTCACTTATATTGATGTATATGCTTTTTGCATTTGTATATTGCAAATACACAGGAAAACTCAAAAATAAATAAAATGCAAAAAAATGAAAAAAAAAAAACCTTTTTCCCCCCAGGAAAGAAAACAGGAGTGGAGATGAACGAAGATTTAAGTTTCTGCATTATCTTATATCGTAAATATTCTATATGGAATAGGAATGGTATCTTGCTTATGAAAAATATTTTAATAATTCAAAATAAGTATCAAAGTAAAAAGACACAGCCAATCATTTGTGTTCAGGCATGGGTTTATAAATTAAAATTAATCCATTACCTAACACTGTGAAATTTTACTAAAATCTATTAAAATATTCTTGTTATTAATTAGAAGGTCTCATAGCAGTTAACCCTACTCGGTGAAAAAAGAAACAAAAAAACCTCAACTAGACCTAATTGTTTGCACTTTGGACTTTATGACATCTGTGAAGACAACATGAGACAGCATCAGAACTCATTGTTAATGCAGTTAATTAGCTCTCATTCTAATTAGTCAGTTGTAAACATGCACAACAATGCAGGACCCATATAAGTACCCTTTGAACCTGTGTTTGCCCGTGGAGAGAAGACCGTCTTTCAACAACACCCTGGAAACCAAAGCAATAGCAATGTTTAAACAGGAATTTTTATCCTGTTGGTCAATAGATCCAGCTTTTCAAATTTTCTTCTTGTGTGAGAAAGTGCCCTTTATTAAGCTCATTTTTATCTTAAAGTTTCATGGTATTTAAATAATTGACTCCTATAATCAGGGAGGCTTGATTCTTATTAGGTAAGTGAATTTCTTCCAAACCTCTATGCATCTACTGTAAGTTTCCCAGTGTCATTCCAGCTCTTGTGACATGTCTAAGTGAGAAAATTTATTTCACCTGGTTATATTCCCTTTTCCTTCAAGAAAATAAGATAGCACTGTATTTTAATTTTATTAGTTACATAGGAGGCATGTGTCCTTATTTAAGAAAACTACATAAATTATAATAAGTAATACATAGACAAGTCTATGATTTTATTGAGTTTTAAAATAAACCTCACATAGTATCTTCTTTAAATCTTTGTATGAATATTAGAGATTTTATTGTAACCTTAATTACGTGCAAGATGTATATTAATATCTTAGTATCTTAGGCTTTATCATTGTCACAGAAAAAAATACAAAGATAGTTTTTCGCTCTACCCATCATTCCCCTCCGCATTTACCTATGCTATAATATGATAGAGAGAATTAAAGGGAGAAATAATTTCCCAGTTACCCATACTGAGTCTTCAACTACACCACAATCACAGTTCATATTGAACTAAAACAATTATCCAAGAATGAGTAAACAAATTATTTTATTCCCAATTTCCTGCTACTTTTTAACCTATCCCAGAAAAATAAAAAAAAATCCCCCATTTATGGATATCTGAGGTAGTATTGGTCTTTTTCATGTATAAGTGTTAGGCTATATTACATGAAAAATTATTCTGATCTGTTTTAATGACTATCTTAATATAGTTGTTTTTACATGCATTGAAGAAATTATAGTTTGCAAGATATGCTCTACCCCAGGAATAACTTCACAATCAGTGAATAACAGAACCAACACAAAGAGACAGATTCTGAAGATTCAAGAAAAATATATGTTTCAAAAAAAAATCATCATGCCTGAGAAATTAGCAAATGTGACCCTAATAACAGGATTCTTGCTCATGGGATTCCCTGATGACCAGATGCTACAAAGACTTTATGCTGCATTCTTCTCCCTGGTTTACTTGGTGGCACTGGTGGGAAACCTCCTCATTATCACCCTCACCACCATTGACCACCATCTCCAATACCCCATGTACTTCTTCCTCAAAAATTTGTCTGTGATTGATATCTGTTACATCTCTGTCACTGTCCCCAAATCCATCATGAACTATCTGACCAACAGCCATTCCATCTCCTTCGTGGGATGTGTCTCACAGGTTTTCTTTGTTGTTTTCTTTGCCGGCACAGAGTTTACCCTCCTTCTGGCGATGTCCTATGACCGCTATGTTGCCATCTGCTGTCCTCTGCACTATGAGGCCATCATGAATAGAGGTTCCTGTGTGCAGATGGTGACAGCATCATGGTTCACTGGTTGTGTCTATGGATCCATTCATGTTGCAGGCACATTTTCTGTCCATTTCTGTGGTTCCAACATAGTGCATCAGTTTTTCTGTGACATTCCATCATTGCTCACACTGGCTTGTTCTGGGGAGCAAATTCTAGAATATGTGTTTATTATTGTCAGTTGTTGCTTTGCTTTTGTATGTTTTACTTTCATGGTTGCTTCCTATGTTTACATTGTGTCCACTGTCCTAAGAATTCCTTCCTCACAAGGCAGGTTTAAAACCTTCTCCACCTGCATGCCCCATCTAACTGTGGTAACCTTGTTCCTCTCTTCTGCATTTATTGCATATTTAGGTTTAAACTCAAAATCGCCATCATCACTGAACCTTTTTATGCCTGTGTTATATTCTCTGTTACCTCCCAGCCTGAATCCTATCATTTACAGCCTGAGAAACAGGGACATGAAGGTGGCCCTTGGAAAATTTTTTGGTGAAAAATGACATTTTATATATATATATATATATATATATATATATATATTCATAATATCAATGAATCTGATATCTACTAATGTGTATGGAATTTTTGGTTTATGCAAATAATTTGAAAATCACAAATAAAATACTTTCAAATACAAATACACAGAATTTCAAATTATTTGTTTTATACAAATTGTTGTAAATTTAACAGATACACATTTTATTATTGGTGCTGTTCCATAGGATGTACATTTATATGGCAAGATGGATCTGAATGTCAGTTGAGTGTCTTGCATATAGAAATGGTATCCACTCACTCATCCATCCTCTCCATGAGATAATCCCTTCTCCAAGGTACTAGACACTGGGGAGGGAATCGCCCACATCCTGATAAAGTGTTGAGCTGGCTGGGTATGTAGAAATGGGTTTCCTGATGGCAGAGCTAAACTACCACAGAAAACACCAGCCACTCTGGATCAACAAAATCTTTGTTGATGTCTTTTGATCATGTTCTATTTAAGACAAAAATGCTTTGACAATCTATTAAGATTTCACTTGATCTGTATATCTGACAAAAAAATACGGGTTGGTAATTCAGCCCCTCACTTGCTTAAGAGCTCAGAAACAAGTATATGTCCTAAAAAACAGTGAAGGGACAATAAACATTGTGTGTGCTGAAAAATTGTCAACAAATATGCTCAAAATCAATTGTGATTTTCCTAGCCTTATATTTGTCACATAGTACTGGAGACATTTTTTATATGATAGATATGGTCAAAAACACCATTTATAAAGTTTATCCACAGAAAAAATTGATTATACAACTTAGTTATAGTGATGTCAAATTCTATTGTGTATTAGATTCAGATACACTGTTTATAAAATAATATCCCTTTATATAAAGATGAGATGCGTCAAAATTATGTATATAACGTTTCTGAGTTTTCAATAAGCAAGATAATAGAGAGTATGCACATTCCAGGGTTTCACTCTTAGTCCTGTGTATACAAGGATACAAATGTCAGTCATTCTAGAAGGAAAGCCATAAAATATAAATGAGGAGCTATGACAAATTTTTTAAAGGAATGGTATACAATATATCTGTGGACAGTCTAGGCATCAATTAGGAGAGATATATATGGAATTAACCAAACTAAATCAAAGGCGCTTGCTCCAAATTAAGAAATAAGTGTGCCATTTACAATAAGAATATATGGTGATTTGGATAAAATTGCAAATATTAAATGGTAATGTTGGGCAAGAAATAATCTAACTCTAAAAAAATGGTAATATATCTATGATCATGCTTTTTTTTTTTTAGGATTCGTATTTATTTATTTGACAGAAAGGGAAAGAGATAGCGCAAGCAGGGGTAGCAGCAGGCAGAGGGAGAAGAAGGTTCCCCGCTGAGCAAGGAGGCTGATCTGGGACTCCATCCAAGGACCCTGGGATCATGACCTCAGCGGAAGGCAGATGCTTAACTGACCGAGACACCCAGGCATCACCTGATCATGCTAATTATAAAATAAATTTAAACTAATGTATAAAATAATTGTATAAAAATTAAACAAAACCACATTCTTAAATAAAATAGCATGCATCAAATGAAGTAAATACAGTTGCATACAGAATTTATATCATTAATGAAAAAGAGAAGACATAAATATAAGAAGTATTGCAAAGTAAGCTTGATTCATCATGGGAAAAAAAAATCAATCTTATTGGGTGTCTAAAATATACCAGATCACTTGGCTCAAATTTCAGACTGAATACAACTAAACAAAATTCCTTTAAATGTTTTCTCACTGATATATTTGGTCTATTTTTTTAAGATAGCATTATTTTTGGACTTATTGTGCTAATAGTTCTTCCTTATGTCTTTCATGGGAATAAATGTTAATTCTTAACGTAGGTTGTGTTTTATATCATAAGGTTGATGATTTTTTTTTTTGTTTGAAAATGTTATTTTAAACTGAGTGCTTTATTATGTCCTTTTTCTACTCTGAAAGCATCTTGCAGTATGGGTGCACACAACTTGGTATTATTATTTACTTTGTCAAAGTATTGTGGCATTTAGGTTTTTGTTTTTTGGGTTTTCTTTTTTTTTAGTGTGAACATTCATATACTAATATGTTTAAAATATGCAAAGACAAACACAGGATTTCCTTATCCTCTGCTAAAATGTAACTATATTGGCTTTTCCCCCCCAATTTATTGAGACATAATTATAAATAGCATTGTTTAAGTTTAAGGTGTGCAACATGTTGATTTCAAACTTATGTATTGTGATATGATTACTAACATGGATTTAGCTAGCACCTTCATCACATCATATAATTACTATTTTTTGGCATCATAGTTATATAAAAGAACTACTTCCTTAATTTGCAAGTTAAATATACAATACTGTTAAATTTATACAAAACACTGTGCATTAGGTCAAAAGAGATAGCAAGTATTGGTGAGGATGTGGAAAAAAGAGAACATTTGTACACTATTGGGATAGTAATTTGTAAAGATACAAAATAATTGTATGGAAATTTCTCAAAAATGAAAATGGAAGTATTGTATGACCTGAAAATAATTATATTTATTATATTTAACAGATACATTAAACTTTTTTAATTTGTTTTTTATTGTGCTAATTAGCCAACATATACTACATCATTAGTTTTTAATGAAGTGTTCAATGATTCATTAGTTGTGTATAACACCCAGTGCTCATCACAACATGTGCCCTCTTAACACTCATCACCCAGTTACCTCATTCCCCCAAACCCTCCCTTCTGTAACCCTCAGTTTGTTTCCTTGAGTCTAGAGTTTCTCATGGTTTGTCTCCCTCTGATTTCTTCTGATTCAGTTTTTCCTCCCTTTCCCCATGATCCTTCATGCTATTCCTTATGTTTCACATATGAATGAAATAAATGATAATTGTCTTTCTATGTTTGACTTATTTCACATAGCGTAATCCCCTCCAGTCCCATCCACTTCGATGAAAATGGTGTGTATGAAATCTTTTCTAATGGTTGAGTCATATTACATTGTATATATGAACCCCATCTTCTTTATCCATTCATCTGTTGAAGGGTATCTTGGCTCCTTTCACAGTATGGCTATTGTGGACTTTGCTACTAAGAACATTGGGGTACGTGTGCTGTTCTTTTCACTACATCTGTATCTTTGGGGTAAATACCTAGTAGTGGAATTGCTAGGTTGTAGGGTAACTCTATTTTAACACCTTGAGGAACCTCCATACTATTTTCCAGAGTGGCTGTGCTTGCTTGCATTCTCGCCAACAGTTTAAGAGGTTTCCGCTTTCTTCACATCATCACCAACATTTGTTGTTTCCTGTCTTGTTAATTTTTGCCATTCTAACTTGTGTAACATGGTATCTCATTGTGGTTTTGATTTGTATTTCCCTGATGACTAGAGATATTGAACATTTGTTCATGGATCTATTAGCAT
The DNA here is from genome assembly GCF_017311325.1 of Ursus maritimus. NCBI lineage: Eukaryota > Metazoa > Chordata > Mammalia > Carnivora > Ursidae > Ursus > Ursus maritimus. Next base: position 86,256,324 of record NW_024426663.1, read on the forward strand.
TTGTATGTCTTCTTTGGAGAAGTGTATGTTCATGTCTTCTGCCCATTTCTGGACTGGATTATTTGTTATTTGGGGCTTGAGTTTGATAAGTCATTTTTTAAAAAAAATATGTTATGTTAGTCACCATTCAGTACATCATTGGCTTTTGATGTACTGTTCCATGATTCATTGTTTGCGTATAACACCCAGTGCCTCATGAGATAAGTGCCCTCCATAATACCCATCACCAGGCTAACCCACCCCCCACCTCCTTCTCCTCTAAATCTCTCACTTTGTTTCCCAGAGTCCATAGTTTCTCATGGTTTGTCTCCCCCTCTGTTTTCCCTCTCTTCATTTTACCCTTCCTTCTCCTAATGTCCTCCCTGGTATTTCTTATGTTCCACAAATAAGTGAAACCGTATAATTGTCTTTCTCTGCTTGACTTATTTCACTTAGCATAATCATCAGTTCCATTCATGTTGATGCAAATGTTGGGTAATCATTCTTTCAGATGGCAGAGTAATATTCCATTGTATATATGGGCCACATCTTCTTTATCCAGTCATCTGTTGAAGGGCATTCTGGCTCCTTCTACTGTTTGGCTATTGTGGACATTGCTGCCATGAACATTGGCATGCGTGTGGCCCTTCTATTAATTACATCTGTACCTTTGAAGTAAATACCCAATAGTGCATTTGCTGTGTCATATGGTAGCTCTATTTTTAACTTTTTGAGGAACCTCCACACTGTTTTCCGAAGTGGCTGTACCAACTTACATTCCCACCAATAGTGTAAGAGGGTTTCCCTTTTTCTATATCCTCTCCAACATTTGTTGTTTCCTGCCTATCAATTTTTGCTATTCTAACTGGTGTAAGGTGGTATCTCAATATGGTTTTGATTTGAATTTCCCTGATGGCTAATGATGTTGAATATTTATTCATGTGTCTGTTAGCCATTCAGATGTCTTCTTTGGAGAAGTGTCTGTTCATTTCCTCTGCCCATTTTCTGACTCGATTATTTGTTTTTTGGGTCTTGAGTTTGAGAAGCTCTTTATAGATCTTGAATACCAGCCCTTTATCTGTAGTGTCATTTGCAAATATCTTCTCTCATTCCTTGGGTTGCCTCTTTGCTTTGCTGATTGTTTCCTTTGCTGTGTAGAAGCTTTCTGTCTTGCGAAGTACCAAAAGTTCATTTTCACTTTTGTCTCCCTTGCCTTTGGAGACGCGTCATGAAAGAGGTTGCTGTGGCCGATGTTGAAGAGGTGACTACTTATGCTCTTCTCTAGGATTTGGATGGATTCCTTTCTCACATTGAGGTCTTTCATCCATTTTGAGTTTATCTTTGGGTGTGGTGTAAGAGAATGGTCGAGTTTCATTCTTCTATATATAGCTGTCCAATTTTCCCAGCACCAATATTGAAGAGACTCTCTTTTTTCCATTGGATATTTTTTCCAGGTTTGTTGAAGATTAGTTGACCATAGAGTTGAGGGTTCATTTCTGGAGTCTCTATTCTGTTCCATTGATCTATGTGTCTGTTTTTGTCAATACCATGCTGTCTTCGTGATCACAGCTTTTAATATAGCTTGAAGTCTGGAATTGTGATGCCCCCAGCTTTGCTTTTCCTTTTCAACATTCCCTTGGTGATTCAGGGTCTTTTCTGGTTTCATCCATATTTTAGGTTTGTTTGTTCCAGCTCTGTGAAAAATGTCAGTGATATTTTGATAAGGATTGCATTGAAAGTGTAGATTGCTCTGGGTAGCATAGACATTTTCACAGTGTTTATTCTTCCATCCATGAGCATGGAATGTTTTTCCATCTCTTTGTGTCCTCTTCAATATTTTCATAAGTGTTCTGTAGTTTCTAGAGTAGAGATCCTTTACCTCTTTGGTTAGGTTTATCCCTAGGCATCTGACGATTTGAGGTGCTACTGTAAATGGATTCAATTCCTTAATATCTGTTTCTTTAGTTACATTGTTAGTGTGTTGAAATGCAAATGATTTCTGTGCATTGATTTTATATCCTGCCCCCTTGGTGAATTCCTATATGAGTTTTAATAACTTGTGGGTGGAGTTGCTTTGGTTTTCCACATAAAGTATCATGTCATCTGTGAATAGAGATAGTTTGACTTCTTCTTTGCCAATTTGAATGTCTTTTATTTATTTATTTTTTGGTTGTTGTTGTCTGATTGTTAGGATAGGACTTCTGGTACTATGCTGAACAATAATGGTGAGAGTGGACATCTCTGTCCTGCTCCTGACCTTAAGGGAAAATTTCTCAGTTTTTCCCCATTGAGAATCATATTTGCTGTGGGCTTTCAGAGATGGATTTAGGATATTGATATATATTCCCTCTATCCTTATACTTTGAAGAATTTTAATCAGAAAAGGAGTCATATTTTGTCAAATTTTTTTTCTGCATCAATTAAGAGGAAGATATGCTTCTTGTCTTTCTTTTATTAATGTGCTCTATCAAGTTGATTGATTTCTGAATGTTGAAGCACACTTGAATCCCAGGAATAAATCCCACCTGGTCATGGTGGATAATCCTTTCAATGTACAGTTTAGTCCTATTAGCTAGGATGTTGTTGAAAATTTTAGCATCCATGTTCATCAGGGATATTAGTCTTTAATTCTCCTTTTTGATGGGTTCTTTACCTGATTTTGGGATTAGGGTAATAGTGACCTCATAGAATGAGTTTGAAAATTTTCCTTCTGTTTGTATTTTTGGAAAAAGCTTCAGGGGAATAAGTGTTATTTCTTCTTTAAATATTTGTAGAATTCCCCTGGTAAGCCATCTGGCCCCCGACTCTTGGTTTTTAGGGAGATTTTTTTATTATTGCTTCAATTTCATTACTGGTTATTGGTTTATTCAGATTGTCTATTTATTCCTGTTTCAGTCTTGGTAGATTATAAGTTTCTAGGATGGAATCTACCTCTTCCAGGTTGCTTAATTTGTTGGCATATAGTTGCAGGTAATAATTTTTAATAATTGTTTCTATTTCCTTGGTGTTCATCGTGATCTCTCCCCCTTCACTCATGATTTTCTTAATTTGGTTCATTTCCCTTTTCTTTTGGATAACTGTGACCAGAGGTTTATTGATCTTCTTAATTCTTTCAAAGAACCAGCATCTAGTTTCATTCATCTGTCCTATTGTTTTTCTGGTTTCTATTTTATGGATCTCTACTTTAATCTTTGTTATTTCTACTTTCCTCTTTGGTTTAGGTTTTATTTGGTGTTCTTTCTCCAGCTCCTTCAGTTGTAAGATTAGCTTGTGCATTTGGGATTTTTCTATTTTTTGAGAGAGCCTTGGAAGGCTATGTATTTCCCTCTTTAGGACCATCTTTGCAGTATCACATAGGTTTTGGACTGATGTGTTTTTATTCTCATTAGTTTCAATAAATTGGTGAAGTTCCTCTTTAATTTCCTGGTTGACTCAATCATTCTTTACCAGGATGCTCTATAACTTCCAAGTGTTTGAGTTCCTTCCAAATTTCTTCTTGTGGTTGAGTTCTAGTTTCAAAGCATTGTGGTCTGATAACCTGCAGGAAAAAAACAAAAACAAAAAACAACAACAAAACACTCAATCTTTTGGTATCAGTTGAAACATTATTTGTGACCCAGCATGTGGTCTGTTCTGGAGAAAGTTCCAGGTGCACTCAAGAAGAATGAATATTGTGTTGGTTTACAGTGGAATGTTCTGTATATATCTATGAAGTCCATCTGGTGGTTCAATGTGTCCTTCAAAGCTCTTTTCTCTTTGTTGATCTTCTGCTTAGATGATCTGCCCATTGCTGTGAGTGGAGTTTTGATGCCTCCTACTATTTAAGTTTTATTGTCATTATACTTTTTTTTTTAATTTTGGTTATTAATTGGTTTATATAATTGGTGGCTCCCATGTTGGTGGCATAGATATTTACAACTGTTAGATCTTTTTGGATAGACCCTTTTAGTATGATAGAGTGTCCCTCTACATCACTTACTATGGTTTTTGGATTAAAATCTAATTTGTCTGATATGAGAATTGCAACTCCAGCTTTCTTTCCATTCCATTACCATGATAAATGGTTCTTCTTCCCCTCATTTTCAATCTGGAGGTGTCTTTAGGTTGAAAATGAGTGTCTTGATGATAGCATATGGATGGTTCCTACTTTTTTAACCAATCTGAAACCCTATGTCTTTTCGTGGGAGCATTCAGCCCATTTACATTCAGAGTAGCTTTTGAAATATATAAGGTAGTGCCATTTTATTTCCTGTAATGTTTCCATTTCTGTAGGTTTTCTGTTTCTTTCTGGTCTATGTGACTCTTGTGGTCTCTCTTCACTTTCAGAATCCCCCTTAATATTTCTTGCAGGGCTGGCTTGGTGGTCACATGTTCTTTCAGTTTCTGCCTGTCCTGAACTCTCTATGTCTCCTACCATTGTGAGTGAAGCCCTGTTGGGTGAAGTATTCTTGGCTTCATCTTCTTTTCATTTAGTACCCTGGTTATGTCTTGCCAACACTTTCTGGCTTGACAGGTTTCTGTTGAGAGGTCTTATGTTATTCTGATATTCCTCCCTCCATATGTAAGAAATGCCTTACTCATAGCTGCTCTCAGACTAGCTTCCTTGGCTCTAAGATTTGCAATCTTCCTTCACTGTTATGTATTGTGGTGTTGATCTATTTTTATTGATTTTATGAGGGGTCCTCTCTACCTCTTGGACAAGAATGCTTGTTTCCTTCCCCTGATTAGGGAAGTTCTTAGCTATGATTTGCTTAAATATACCTTCTATTCCTCTTTCTCACTCCACCCATGTATGGATCCCAATAATTCTGATACTGAAATGTTTCATGGCATCACTGATCTCTCTAAGTCTATTTTCATGGGCTACTAGCTTCCTATCCCTATTTTCTTCAGCCCCTTCCTTTCTATCATATCTTCTAGATCATTGATGCACTTTCGCCTCATTTACCGTGGTTGTTAGAGTATCCAGTTTAGACTGCATTTTATTTGCAACATTTTTTAAGTTAGGCCTGATTAGATCTCATTTCTGTTTTTAGAGATTCTGTATTGTCACTAGTGGTTTTTTCTATCCTAGCTATTAACTTTGTGATTGTATTCTGAATTCTATCTCTGACATCTTGCTTATATCCATATGCATTAGTTCTGCGGCAGAGGACATTGTCTCTCATTCTTTTATCTGTTTTGAGTTCCTCCTTCTAGTGAATTTGTCAAGGGGTGGTTGAGCAAATGAACAGAGTAAAAAATGTCAACTGTGACCTAAGCGTGATGTACCCTAGCAAAATCCAGAGTGGTCAGATGCCACCATTGAAATAAACTAAAGCCAAAATGAAACTGAAGAATATTTTTTTTAATTGAAAAAAATATTTAAATCAGGGTGGGTGGAGGGGAAGGGGTATATAATCTCCAGTATGGACAAAGCAGGGTGTTTCAATTGTTCCTGGTTGTATTTTTCTCTGTGTGTTAGAGGCCATTATGTCCCAAAATTACAAGGAAAGTAAAATTTGTACATATAAATAGGTAAAACTGCACATACTGAAAAATGGGCTAAAATAAAGCATATATGTATAAAAATATGGATGTGTTAAAAATACAAATTAAAAAGCAACTATGAAAAATGAGTTGATATAATAGATGTGTAGTTGAATTGATGAGAATGTAAGAAGAAAATACAACAGAGACAAAAGCATGAGAAGAGGGAAAAAAAGAAAAGGAAAGGAAAGGAGAATTATATCTGAAAAATAAGCAAGTTGTGAGGCCACAGCTGGAGCTCAATGTACAATTTTCCCCTGGCATTGCAATTTTACAGTCTTAGAGTATCCATAGAATTGTCATCCAACTGTTCTTCCAGCTTGTTTTCTGGGGGGAGGACCTGCCATGCTGTTTCTCGAGTATCCTTACCTGGGCAGAGTTGGCCTGCCCCTATCAGGGGGATGGACTCGGTGGTTTCACTGTCCATAAACTACTTTCTGGCTCCAATGCTTGCGATCTCTACCATTTCCAGAAACCCCTTTTACTTTGGGGATAAGGGGACAATACCATCCCTAGAATTCTCCCTTTTCATATCTAGCCCCCCCCTCCCTTGAGAAAGGGAAGTCTCTCCCTAGAGCATGTCTAAGGGTTCTAATTTTTCACTCCAGTGTTATATCACTTTCCAGGAGCCAGCTTTTGGAGCCTCCCTCCCCTTTCTGTTTATCATCTGATATCTCCCTGTTGATACACAATTCTACACATTCTACCTTGTAAAAAGCAGTAGTTTTTTTGCTTGTAGAGATCCAGATACATATTCTCACATCTCAGACTAATTTCATGATGTTTAAATAGTTTGATAGATATCCAGCTCAAATTCATTGCTTAACGCTGGAAAAAACATTAAGTCCATGTTTGTGGTGTCTCAGATCTAGATCTTCAATTTTGAGAAGATTTTTTTCACAATACATTCATCTATTGAAATAAAATTTGGGCTTTGTTTTTCAAGTTTAAAAATATTCAGCTAGAAAAAATATTTGACAGCATCAATATTTTAATATTTCCAACCTTATTAGTTTTGACTGTCTAACTTTTCAAGACAGTTGTTTTCCCCATAAAGAGAAGATTGATGCATACACATTTGAGCAGAGACTCATTACTTTTTTTGAGACCGAATACACAAACAGACAATGACCAGACCATAGATGACAAAAGAACTCTGACCCACAATGATTGAATGAACCTGCCAAAGCAGCCAAATCACAACCCCTGTACCAATCAGCACAAAACAGTCAGAACTTGGTCAGTAATTGCCAGTTTCCAAACCATTTTCCCTACATTTAACTCAGAACCTACCAGAGAAGTCCAACATGCTTCTCAGACCAGTTACATAGAATGACTCCCTTCTAGTTAGTCACCTCCGGCTTACCCATGTCAACAACTGTCAATCAGGGAACATCTGTGGGCTCCCTACCCTCTCTTTCCTTCCTTTTCTTGTCCCTTCCTCTTATTCTGATTGTCCCTTTCTTCCCCTACCCTCCCTGTTCCTTCTCTTCTCTTCACATATTCACAAAAATATTCACTCTTTTATTACATCCTTTGTGATATCTTCACATGTTTATTGCAACATTATTAACAATAACCAAGATACAGAAGCAATACAGGTGTCCATTAATAGATTAATGGATAAAGAAGAAGTTATATGTATCTATCTTATTCACCCCTCATCCACCTGATTTTAAGAATCTGGGTTTTATTTGTTTGTCTAATTTATTGGTTTCTCTGTTTGTTTATTTGTCTTTTCTTAATTTCAGTTAGACAAGTTATAGTACATCGTTCGTTTTTTATTTCATATTCAATGATTCATTAGTTGAATATAACACCCAGTGCTCATCATATCATGTGCCCTCCTTAATGCCCATTACCCAGTTACCCCATCCTTCCACCCACCTCCCTTTCCACAACCCTCAGTGTGTTTCCCAGAGTCAAGAGTCTCATATGGTTTCTTTCCATCAATTATTTCTTCCCATTCAGTTTCCCTCCCTTCCCCTATTGTCCTCTGCACTATTCTTATGTTCTACATATGAGTGAAACCATATGTTTGTTTTGTTTCTTAACTTCCACAAGTGAGTGAAATCATTGGGTACTTGTCTTTCTCTCACTTATTTCACTTAACATTATACTCTGTAAATCCACATATTGTTGTAAATGACACAATCTCATGCTTTTTTTTCTTTATGTCTGTGTACTACATAGAATCTTCTTTATCCAGACCTGAAGCACATTTGACACATAGCAGTTAGGTGTTGTCACAAAAATAGACAAGTAGATCACTTAAACAAAATAAAGAGCCCAGAAATAAACTCATGCTTATATGTTTAAATGATCAATCTAAGAAAAAGGAGAGAAGAATACACAGTGGGAAAAAATACATTCTCTTCAACAAATGGTGCTAGGAAAACTGGACACCTACAAGCAAGAGAAGAGAGAAGAAGAAAGAAGAAAGAAGAAAGAAAGAAAGAAAGAAAGAAAAAAGAAAGAAAAAGGAACGGAAAGGAAGGGAAAGGAAAAGAAAGCAAAGGCATGAATACAACAGAACCACTATCATAAAAAGTCCTGTGATACATGTATTGTCCACATATCTATTCAAATTAGTGTTTTTGTTTTCTTTGGTAGGTACTGAGTAGTAAAAATACTGGATTATAAGAAATTCATTATTTTAATTTTGAGAAACCTCCATATTTTTTTCTAGAGTGGCTGCACCAATTTTGCACTTTCATCTGGTTAAAAAAAGAACATATATGTATGTGTGCGTATATGTGTCTATATATTGCCATGTAGACACTTGTGCAAACATGAATGGACCTAGAGGGTATCATGCTAAGTAAAATAAGTCAGACAAAGACAAATAGCAGTGATTTCTCTAATCTGTGGAATTCTAAAACAGAAAAAAATGAACAACAAACAAAAAAGCAGAAAGAGACCCATAAATACAGAAATCAAAATGATGCTTTTCAGAGGGGAGGTGCTAATGAGGAAAATGGGTGTTGAGTAGTGGGAGATATAGTCCCCCAGGTATGTAATGATGAAATGATTCAGGATAAAAAGTACAGCATAAGGCATACAATCAAAGGCATTTTTATATTGTATGATGACAAATGGTTCCTACAATTGGGGTGAGTGTACCATAACATATAGACTTGTGGAATAAGTATATTTTACACCTTAAACTAATGTAATGTCATGTGCTAACTCTAAAAAAAAAATAAGAAAAGGGGTCACTTGGCTGGCTCAGATGATGAAGCATCTGGTTTCCTCTCAGGTCTTGATCTCCTGGGATCAAGTCTTGCATCATCCTCCTTGCTCAGCAGGGAGCCTGCTTCTCCCTCTGCCTGTTAGTCCCTCTGCTAGAGCTCTCTCTCTCTCTCTAAAATGACTGACCTTTCATACCTTTTCAGTTCTCTGACACTACTGATCCCAAACACTATCCCCTTCTTTGTTTTCTTTTTAAAACTGCACAATCACTTCTAAAGAAAGAAGAAGAGAGCACAGCATTATCCCTACTGATCCAGTTATTGAATAAATCTGTTTTCACATGTTAACTAAAGTCCAGCTGTGGTTGTATTTGACAACACTTTTTATTTATTTACATATTATTTAATTACTTTAATCACTATAGTGACATTTTCAGCTTACAGAATCTTTGTATGTGTAATTGAGTATATTACACATGATTATTTCATGTCTTTCAGTATAATTTAAAATGGTACAGTCTTTTCAGTTTTAACATATTTGGGTTCATTCTTAATACATACAAATTGGGGCTCCTGGGTGGTTCAGTCAGTTAAGTATCTGACTCTTGATTTGCTTAGGTCATGATATCAGTGGTCTTGAGATCGAGCCCCAAAACAGTCTCTGTGATAACTGGGGTGTGTGCTTGGGGAGTCCCTCTCCCTCTCCATCTCACTCTGATCCCACCATTCTCTCTCCCTCTCTCAAATAAAGAAAAAAATCTTTAAAATATACGTACACAAAACATTGTCTTTTTTGGTAGATACCCTGGGGTTTTTTACATGGACAATAATGCAATAAGAAAATTTTATTTTTTATACATTGTATTCTTTTATTTATTTTAGTTCTCTTATTGCTAGAACATGCAGTATTCTGTTCAATAAGAATGATGGAAATTGGCATCTTTCACCTGTTCCCTCTTTGGAATTAATTCATTGAGTCTTTATTAGTTAAAGATCATTATCAGGACTATGACCCTGGGCTGCTAGATCCTTGTCTGGTGGTATACATGCTGGTAGGGCCTAATGAAGCCCCAACCATGGATGCAGAAAGCATAATGGGAAAATTGTGAGGGTAATACTCAAAATCTAATATGGTCCTTTCATAAAACAGAAAAAGAAAAACATGCAAATAATATTTGATCTTGTAAAAAGCATCTTTGTAATCTTTCTTGGCTGATCTGAATGGTCTATTATTCGAAACTGTGAAACAAGAAGGATGACTCTTTAGGAGATTTAAAGTCCACCTGGAAGCTCTCCTCCTATGGTTTTCTGTGTTACAGATAATAAATGAGATCACCCACCCTACTTTAGCTGCCCTGAGATTAGTGGATCCGTTAAAATGCAGAAAATACGGTGGAAGGCAACTAGCCTGATGGAACACAGAACCACAGCTGAGTACTTAGAAAGAACTTTCAAGTAAGACCACAAACCCATCAAGCTATTGCCAGTAGAATTATAATAATCCCATGGCCAGGCACCTGGAATCAAGACCAATTCATCATCAAAATGCTGTCCAAGGGATGAATGTCTTAATTGTAATCAACTAAGACAACGAAAAAGATTACTCTCCAAGGTTTTATGCAAGTCCTTCCACATCAACTCAAATGCCCCATATCTATTCTTTTAGGCTGGTCCCAGAATTAACAGGACTCCAAAGGATTCTCCAGTTATTTGCCTGAAAAGCCAAGTAGAAACTACAATTAAAATTAATAAGATGTGATGTACTATATGTTGACTAATTGAATCTAAGCTAAAAAAAAAAAAAGGGAAATCTGGCTAAAGTCTGATAGGTACCAGAAGTTTTCTCTCTACTTGAAACCACACTTATAAGACAAAGGTGCCCTTGCAGTTTTATTTATATATATATATAAGAAAACAAAATAAATCAGAAAACCTGCTAAAGTGTGACAGGTACCAGACTCTCTCTACTTGAACCCACACTTAAAAGACCAAAGTGCCCTTGCATTAAAAAAAAAAAAAATCTATCTCAACCAGTACCAATGATACTGGGACATTTCACAGAAAAAAAAAAGAAATACCATTTTTTATAGGTCCTGCCAATCTATTAGGTAGAAATGGGTTCTCTACATTTAAAGGGGTAATATATTTTGCCTCCAGGGGATACCTCACCTTAAAATTTCCTGATGAACATGAACCTGATCTTTTATACTCCTTATGATCTGCTCTTGATATAGAAGAGGAATGATAATGACAAGAGTCCTCTAATATAATTAGGTACTCAAAAATCTATGCTCTACTTCTAATATTGGCATTGGGAGAATAAAAAAAAATGCAGAACCTATAAAAATTCAGAGAGACACAAATAAACCTCTTCATCAATTGCCTTTATAACCGTTAAAGCCTGAAGCCACAGAAGGCCTAACACCAAAGGTAAAAGACCTAATTGTCCGGGGACTAATCATTCCCTTTACCACATCCAGTAACATACTGATTTCACTGGTTCAAATCTTAATGGCAGGAATGGTTATTTTTTCCTGGACTTGAAAGCTATTAATTATTCCCATTTCCCAGTTGTTCCAAATCCAAAAATGCTTTCGTCACAAATCCTGTGAGACACAAAATGGATCACTGTGGTATACCTATGTTCAGCTTTCTTAAACATCTCTGTAGATCCCAAGAGCCAATATGTACATGTATTCACTTGAGAAAATCCACAATATACCTGGACAGTTATGCTGCAAAGGTTCACTGAAGTCCCTCCTTATTTCTTCCAAGTACTCGGCCAAGATTTAGCCACCCTCCACTATCCTGGAAAAGCAACACTTTTACAATACGTGGGCAACATCTTGCTGTAATTATTTACTAGAAAGGCACTCAAAAAAAGATTCCATTCATTTGCTGCAACAGTTAGGTGAAAAAGGATGTAGAGTCCCTAAGGAACAATTTCAATTATGTCTAGATGCTGTTATCACTTAGGTTATAATCTATGCACTGAAGGAATCCACTTATCCACAGAGAGAAAACGAAATCCAAGAATTTGCTAGGGTCCCAACTAAATGAGTTTTGTGGATTCTTAAGCCTGGCTGGATGTTGCAGACTAGGGACTATTTGACTGTTTCCTGGTTTTTCTCTATTGCCTTCCCCACTATACTTACTTATTAATATTACCAGCCCTCAGTGCCTTCCGTGGGAAAATAAAGATAAGCAGATCTTATAAGACTAAAACAAGCATTCCATAACTGCCTGCCCCAGAGCTAGCTAACCAGTCTATCTTATCTGAACAAGAAAAACATAATCAAGCACTGAATGTGCTCACAAAAGAAATAGGAATTAAATATGGGCCTATGCCTATTATAGCACACAATTCAGTGTAGTTGCATGTGCCTAACCCAATTGCTTTAAGGCTATAGGTTCAATGACACTTAGTAGAAGCTTTCACAGATTTAACCCAAGGAAATTAGTTTTATTTACAAACTGGACTACTGTCCTAAGTTGTCTTAAATCTGAATTGACTCAACATTTCTCTGATAGCAGAATTAACTCCTATGAGATTTTTCAGTTTGCACAATAAAATTACATCTTAAATATTTCAATATTCCTATTCCTGCTATCCTATTACTCTTATCTATGAAAATGACTCCATTAGTGTGAGATAATAGTATTTCATGACACCATTTCCTGATTTATAAGACACCCCCTCCTGATAGGATTGTCAAAGTGTCATGCAGTAAAGATGAGAGAAAAAACCAAACAAACAAACAAAGAAAAACTTCCAAGCTGACTATGCTGTAACTACCCAGTATTAACTACTTGAGAGGGGAACTATCCCACAATATTGGGCTAAATCAGTCCAACAAAAAGAACTCATGCCAGTTATCTGAAGGATAGATTGTTGTCACCTACACTGTCAACTGATACAAATTTGGGGTTGTCCACAGTACGGGGTTTTTGTAGAAACAAACAAGTTTCCTATGTCCACCAGGACCAAAGTCAAAAATTAAAACAAGGAAATGATCTCTTTACTGCTACTCTTTTAACTTGTGAAATTATTGTTAACAAAACAGGCTTGCACCAAAAAGACTGAACTTGAGTATCATGGAGATGCTCTGGCTGACTTTCATTCAAATGGTTTATACAGAACCTACAAAGATTGGGGCACACATGGATTTTCCTTTTACCAAAATGACCCTCTAGATGTCCTTGTAACATGGCAATAGTCTGCTCCGGAATCAAAGTCATGATGTGCAAACAATGGTTTTAAATCCAATAAATAGGGCTGTGGGAATGCAATATGGCTACTTGGTTCTACCCAGCTTTCTGGCAAACCCCATCTTTTATTTTTTCATTCCTTCACTCATAATGGATAACTTACAAATAAACACTGATGGGGAGACCTCTATAAAATTGTGAAAGCAGTTTACAACTAATGTCTATTTTGTCACGTTCATAATTTTCAGGGGGAAAAGTTACTTTCATTCCCAGAGGCCTCACACCTCATTTCACTGAAAACTTAGAGCACCTGAATTTGGATTTAATTCAACTGCCACTTATTATATGTTCTCCATGTGTTCTTATTGTATTTATGTTCTTCATGTAGGTTGAACAACTCTTCCATGGCAAGCAGATGTCCTCAAATGGCAAAGATCTTGTTAGAAAACATGTTTCCCAGGGCACCTGGGTGTCTGAGCTGGTCTCAGGGTCTTGAGATTAAGCCCCACATTGAGCTCTTTGCTCAGCGGGGAGTCTCCTTAAGGTTCTCCTTCTCTCTCTGCCCCTCCACTCTGCTCTCTCACTCCCTGTAAATAATTAAATTATATCTTAAAAAATTAAATGTGTTTTCCTCTTGGGGTATACTCTCCAAGATCTCCGCTGATCAGGGCACACACTTCACTGAACAAATCATACTAGGTTTAATGAAAGTTTTGTAATCATCTTGGAATTTTCCCTGTTTTTATCACCCTCAATCATCAGGCAAGTTAATGAGAACAAATGATATCCTCAAACTTAAAATATCTAAACTTGCTGAAACTACTGGACTCCCTTGGCCTAAGGCATTGCCTTTGCTCTTGTGGACTGTTCACAGTACCCCTTTTGGAAAACATAAACTCAGTCCATATATGATAGTCTCTAGTAAGCGAATGTCTATTTATATAAAAGTATCTGCTGTTCCCTTGTTAACTTATGCTAATAAAACCAGGTACTGTATGTCCTTAATGTCTTATGCTAAAACCTATTATCCACAGGTTAAATATCCTTTCTCATATGCCAATTCAAAAGATCCTGTTAGTCACAGCCTAGAGCCTGGTGACTGGGTATTCTGGAAATGTCATCAGTGGAAGACAGCCCTTGATATCCTGTTGGAAAGGATGTTTCAAAAGGTCCCAGACCCATGACACTGTTGAAAAGCTAGAAAGTATTGAGATTGGTTATACATTTCACAGCCGGGGGGGGGGGGGGGAAAGTTCCACGTGATATATGGTCCTGTCCAAATGGTAGAGATTCCTGGTCAAATTGCTGAGGAAAACCAACTGAGTTTCCAATGAAGAAACCAATGAAGACTTCATTAAAAAACTAAATATAACAGCTTTCTTTCTTCTCTTTCATTCCTTTATGCTGACACTGGTTTGGAAAGATCATGCCATCATCTGTATCTCCAAAGCCATCGTTAAGAGGGGTAACCTTTCTGAGAATTTGATTTGCCATCCAAAACTCAGATTTATCTATTATGATAACACCCATTGGTCCACTCTGTGGGTCGTTTTCTTTTATTCTCAATTTTGCCATAGATTACCATCAATGGAATGGGAACATTATGAGTCATTTAAAAATTCCAACTTTTAGGGCCAGAACATTCAGAGCCTTGATTTAATCTACCTATTTTGGATCTGCCCACAATCATAAAAGGATTTCACCTGTGGCACCCATCTGTGAATAATTTAGAATGGCTTTCTATTTCAGTCTAGGATGTTTGCTTTCCAAGTACATTGAAACCTTATCCCCTTGGTTAAACAAGAAAATGTAATAATTCCTGCAAATGAATCCTTGAATACTGCTATTTAGCAGAAGTGGTTGTTCCCCAACAGCATTTCTCTTTTTTCTGTCCTTGTTTTCATTCTCTCAATGTCCATGTTTCATTAGTAAATGCCTAGATATTTGGACAAAATCAATGAACACCTCTTATATTATCTAACTCTGTCTCTAATTGTTCACAAACAAACACCTTACCAGTTAACTCCTCTGAATTTACATGGCCGAGTTAAAAATGACCTACTAGAAGGCATTTATATCTCAGAATTGCTTCCTTTGGAAAGGTCCTAATTTACCATTTAAGAGTGAATACAAATGAGACTATGATGAGGAACCTTTTGTTTTATCTTGAAAATATTGGGAAATCTACTACTATAGCAGTTGATGCTGAACAAAAATACTTATACTCTGTGGATAAAGTTGTTCTTGATGATAAGATAGCCCTTGTCTATGTTATAGTTGGTAGGTGTCTCTGCTTTGGTCACAACACCTGCTATACCTGGATTAACATTTATGGGGAAGTTGAAACTCAGCTGTATAGGATTAGTGAACAAGCCACTGGCTTAGGAATGTGACTCTTTCAACAGGGTCTTTCTTTGACTTACTTGATTTTGATTTTTGTTTGGGTCTTGGAGAATTTAGTCCAATGTGTACCATAGATATTGGACATTGATGCTCCTTATAATGATTGTAGGCCCACTGGTATTCTCTATTCTCTCAAAAACTTATAATGCATGCTTGTAGTCATCAACCACCAAGGAAATGTTCTCCCTAAGACTGATTGTTAACAAAGGAAGAAAAAATGATTAAGTTAAAAAAAATGATAAGCCAAATGTCCTTTTACAGATAAATGGATAATGAAGTGGTATATATACATGTGCAATGGAATATTACTCCACCATCAAAAAGAATGAAATCTTGCCATTTGCAAGGATGTGGGTCTAACTAGAGTGTATTATGCTAAACAAAATAAGCAGTCAGAGAAAGACAAATAGCATATGATTTCATTCATATGTGGAATTTAAGAAACAAAACATAGGAATATAGGGGAAGGGAAAGAAAAATAAAATAAGATGAAAATTGTGAGGGAGGCAAACCATAAGAGATGCTGACCTATAGGAAACAAACTGAGGGTTGCTGGAAGTGAGGTGGGAAGGGAAAGGTATAATTGGTGGATGGGCTTTAAGGAGATATTTTCCGAGATAAGCACTAGGTATTGTAATAAATGATGAATCCCTAAATTCTACCTCTGAAAATAATAAATAAATTTAAAAAAAGCTTCTGCATACCAAGGGAAACAATCAACAAAACTAAAAGACAACCTACAGAATGGGAGAAGATATTTGCAAATGGCAAATCAGATAAAAGACTAGTATCAAAAATATATAATAGTTACAAAACTCAACACCCCCCTAGAAAAGAATAAATAATCCAGCTAAATAATTTGCAGAAGTCATGAACAGACATTTCTCTGAAGAAGACATCCAGATGGCCAATAGACACATGAAAAGATGATCAACTCTGGGAAACAAACAGAGGGCTTCAGAGGGGAGTGGGGTGGGGAATGGGATAGGCTGGCGATGGGGATTAAGGAGGGCACATATTGCATGGTGCACTGGGTGTTATACACAAGTAATGGATCATGGAAATTTACATAAAAAAATTAGGGATGTACTGTATGGTGACTAACCTACTATAATAAATAAATAAATAAATAAATAAATAAATAAATAAATAAGATGATCAACATCCCTGATCATCAGAGAAATACAAATCAAAACTACAATGCTCTATCACTCCACACCACTCAGAATGGCTAAAAGCAGCAACACAAGAAACAGGTGTTGGTGAGGATGTGGAGAATGGGAAAAACTTGTGTCCTGTTCATGCAAACTGGTGCAACCACTGTGGAAAATAGCATGGAGGTTCCTCACATAGGTAAAACCAGAATCACCATATGATCCAGCAATTGCACCACCAGAAATTTACTCAAATGATGTAAAAGACCACTTCAAGGGATCCAACAACCCTGAGGTTTATAGCATCTTTATCTATAGTAGCCAATTTATGGAAACACCCAAGTGTTGATCAATTGACTAATGGATAGATATGGTATACATACATGATAGAATATTTTTCAGCCATAAAAAGAATGAAATCTTACTATTTGCAAATATGTGGATGAAGCTAGGGAGTTATTCTAAGCGAAAAAAGTCAGAGAAAGACAAACAACATATGTTTTCACTCGTATGTGCAATTTAAGAAACAAAACAAACGAGCAAAGTGGGGTAAAAAAGAGAGAGAATAAGAAAGAGGGAAACCAACAAACAAGAAAAAAAAACCAGATCCTTAAGTATATAGAACAAACTGATGCATACCAGATGGGAGGTTGGTTGGGGGATAGGTTAAATAAATGATGGGGATTAAGGAGTGCACTCGTGATGAGTACCATGTGTTGTATGGAATTGCTGAATCACTATATTTTACAACTGAAGCTAATATTACACTGTAGGTTAACTAATTGGAATTTAAATAAAAACTTTCAAAAAGTGGAAAGAAACATGCTAAATTTACATAACTTCGTTATCGCTATTTGAACTTGCTATAATGAAAGTAAAGGAGTGTGTTGGGGATGAACTTCATGCTGGATGAAGCTTGCGTTTTGGCTGGTATGAGCTAGAGCTGCTAGCCTTAGAGCCAATACCAAAGGAAAAATTAGTCTGAAACAACAGATACTTTTTTTTTTAAGATTTTATTTAGGAGAAAAGATGGCGGAAGAGTAGGGGACCCTATTTCAACTGGTACCCTGAATTGAGCTGGATATCTACAAGACCATTCTGAACAACCACAAAATCAGCCTGAGATGTAAGAAGATATATCTGGATCTCTACAAACAGAATATCTCCGGTGATTGGTCTCGAGGTATGAAGTGGGGAGCTGTGATTCTGCAGACAGATGCCGGAAGATAAATGGAAGAGAGAGGGAGCCTCCATGCTCTTGTGCTGGGAAGCAAAAGGCCTCTATGTTCTGGGGACTGGGCATAGACTTACAGACTGGTAGCAGCAGGGAAAGGACTTTAAGGGAGCCTCCTCAGATTGAAACCTGGAGCTATGGGGTTGCACATGTAAACTGGGGTTAGCTTGCACAAAGGGCAGAGACATGCCTGGGCCTGGGACTGAGGGCTGGGAGAGTGGCTGTGGGGCACACAGCCAGGGTCGCTGTGGTTTTTTAGCAGCACAGACAGAGACAGTGTGGCCTGGAGAGTTCAGTGAAGAACAGACTGCAATCTTTCTGTTCTGCAACAGAGGTGTGGATATAGTCACGTGTGCTCTGACTCTCAGAAGGGATGCGGAAAGCCTCCAGGGAAAGCCTCCAGAAAGAAAAGCCCCCCAAAAATGGTTTTCACTGAGCCTACCCCCCCCACACAGGGGACAGGGAACTCTGCCCAAACAGGGTTGCCTGAGTAACAGTGCAACAGGTCCCTACCCCAGAAGACAGGCTGGAAGAACAAGAGGCCAAAACCCCTAAGGTCCCTATAAAACAGGTGCATCTTGCTTGGGTTGTGGCCAATAATTTGGACTCTGTACATTCCTTCAACCACCCCCCAACAGAATGACTAAGTGGAAGAGCCCCAAGAAATAAAAGAATCAAAGACTCTGGCATCTGCCGCAGAACTAATGGGTATGGGTATAACCAAGATATCAGAAATAGACTTCAGAGTAACAATTATCAAGGTGTATCTAGAGTTGAAGAAAGTATTAACAGCAATATAGAATCTCTTAGGGCAGAAATGAGATCTAATCAGGCTGAACTTAAAAGTGCTATGAATGAAATGCAGTCTAAACTGGATACTCTGATTACCAGGGTAAATGAGGCAGAAGAACAAATTAGTGAGTGAGAGTATAAAATGATAGAAAGGAAGGAAACAGAGGAGGATAGGAAAAACAGAGTAAACCCAAGGAATCAAACTGAGAGAGATTACTGACTCAATGAAATATTCCAGTATCAGAAGTACTGGGATCCCTGAGGTGCTGGAGAGAGAGAGAGTGAATCTTAGCTGAGAAAGTCTCTAATCTGGGGAAGGAAACAAACATTCATGTCCAAGAGGCAGAGAGGAAGCCCCCCCCCCCAAAGATCAATGAGAACAGACAGATGCCTTTACATATAATAGTACAATTCGCAAATGTTAGATCCAAGGAAGCAATCTTGAAAGCAGCGAGAGGGAATAGATTTCTTATGTATAGAGGGAGGAACATCAGAATAACATCAGACCTGTCCACAGAGACCTGGAAAGCCAGAAAGGGCTGGCAAGACATATTCAGGGTACTACATGAGAAGAACATGTAGCCAAGGATATTTTATCCAGCAAGGCTGTCATTCAGAATGGATGGACAGACAAGGAGCTTCCAAACTGACAGAAACTGAAAGAATATGTGACCACCAAACTAGCCCTGCAAGAAATATTAAGGGGGGGGGGTCTATTAAAGGAGAAAGGCCCCAAGAGTGATATAGAACAGAAATTTACAGAGACAATCTATAGAAACAAGGCCTTCACAGGCAACATGATGACAATAAAATCATATCTTTCAATAATCACTGTCAAAGTGAATGGTCTAAATGCTCCAATGAAATGACACAGGGTTGCAAATTGGATAGAAAGATATGACCCATCCATACATTGTATACAAGACTCATTTTGAACCTAAACATACATTTAGACTGAAAGTGAAGGGATGGAGAACAATTTTTCACACCAATGGGCCTCAAAAGAAAGCTGGGGTAGTAATTCTCATATCAGACAAATTAGATTTTAAGCTAAAGACCATAGTTAGAGATACAGAAGGATGCTATATCATTCTTAAAGGGCATAACCAACAAGAGAATCTAACAAGTGTAAATGTCTATGCCCCCACCAGGGGCAACTACATAAGCCAACTGTTAACCAAAATAAAGAGACCTATTGATACTAATACTTTAATAGTAGGGGACCTCAACACTCCACTCTCAGCAATAGACAGATCATCTAAGCAGCAAATCAACAAAGAAACAAGAGCTTTGAATGACACACTGGATCAGATGGACCTCATAGGTATATAAAGAACATTCCACCCTAAAACAACAGAATACTCATTCTTTTCAAATGCACATGGAACTTTCTCCAAAATAGACCATATACTGGGTCACAAAACAGGTCTCAACTGATACCAAAAGATTGAGATTATTCCCTACATATTCTCAGACCTTTGAAGCTAGAACTCAACCCAGAAAAATTTTGGAAGAAACCAGAAAACTTAGAAGCTAAGAATCATCCTGCTAAGAATGTTTGGGTCAACCAGGAAATTAAAGAAGAACTTAAGCAATGTGTGGAAACCAGTGAGAACAAAACCACATTGGTCCAAAACCTATGGGATACTGCAAAGGTGGTTCTAAGGGAGAAATACATAGCCATCCAAACCTCACTCAAAAAAAGGAAAAAATATAAAATACTGAACCTATACTCACACCTTAAACAATTGCAGAAGAATATGCTGAAGCCACACATGGAAAGAGAACTGATTAAGGTTAGAGCAGAGATCAATGAAATAGAAACCAGAAATACAGTAGAGACGATCAATGAAACTAGAAGCTGGCTCTTCGAAAGTATTAATGATTGACAAACCACTGGGCAGACTTATCCAAAAGAAAAGAGAAAGGACCCAAATTAATAAAATTATGAATGAAAGGGGAGAAATCACGACTAACACCAAGGAAATAGAAACTACCTAAACAGAATCAGGAAGAGATTGACATCCTAAATAGGCCAATATCCAGTATCGAGATTGAAGCAGTGATCAAAAATCTCCCATAAGACAAGAGTCCAGGGCCAGAGGGATTCCCTGAGGAATTCTATCAAACATTCAAAAATAAATAGTACCTATTCTCGTAATGTTTGTTTTATGACCCAGAATGGCTCACTCTTGGTGAGAGTGCTATGTAAATATGAGAAGAATGCACTTTCTGTTCCTGTTGTAGTGTTCTAGAAATGCAAATTACATCCAGTTGATAGACGGTGTTGTTCAGTTCAACTGTTCTTACTGATGTTCTTCAGTCAGGATACCTCAGTTATTATTTGACTAGTGTTACACTATCGAACCATAATAGTGGGTTTTTCAACTCCTTTGCATTTTAATAGAAACTGAGCGGTTTTCCCACACATATACCTATGCACTGTTAGGCAAATACACGTGAAGTATCATTATGCCTTCACAAATCATTGGCCCATTTATCATAAAGTAATGTTCCTCTTTATCCCAGCTATTTTCCATTCTCTAAAATATGTTTTTTTTCTTAGATTATTATACCTACTCAAGATTCCATTGTATTATTGTTAGCATCTTGTAACTTTCTCCATCCTTATAATTTTATGGTATTTGTATTTTATATTTATAGTATGTTTTGTTTTTAATTCACTTTAACAGTATTGCTGGGGGGTTCACGCACATTTTTTTTCTTATTGAAGTATACTTGAGATAAAATATTATAGTAATTTCTAATGTACAGCATAGTGATCCAATAATTGTATACATTACAAAAGGCTCACAATTAACAGTGTAGTCAGCACACAAATGTGTTACAACATAGTTGACTATATTCCCTGTGCTGCATTTTTCATCCTGGCGTCCTATTTATATTATATGGACAGTCTGTTCCCTTTGTTTTCACCCAATATCTTTTTCTCTGGCAACCGTATTTATGAATCTTTCTGTATTTTGTTTGCTTATTTCTTTGTTCTGTTTTTTAGATTCCACATATAATTGAAAACATGTATTGTCTTTTACTAACTTATTTTAGTTACCATAGTACACTCTAGTTCCATTCATGCTGTGTAAATGTCAAGATTTTATTCTTTTAAGGCTGAGTAATATTTTTATATGATAACAAAATATCAAATATAATATTTCTTTTTTCAATCATTTGAGGAACATCCATACTGTTTGCAATAGTGACTCTGCTCACCAACAGTGCGCAAGTGTTCCTTTTCTCCACATCCTTGCCAACACTTGTTATTTATCTTATTTTTTTTTATTCTAGCCATTCTTACAGGTGTTAGGTAACATCTTCTTGTGGTTTTCATTTGTATTTCCCTTATAATTAGTGATTAGTTGAGCATTTTTTATGTTCTTATTGAATGTCTTCTTTAGAAAATAACTATCCAAAATCTGCACATTTTTAATTTTTTTAAATCTTTTTTCCCCCTACTGAATTGTATAAGTTCTTTATCTCTTTTTGGATATCAAGTCCTTACCAGGTATACAATTTTCAAATATTTACTCCCATTCAGTATGTTGCCTCTCATTTTGTTGATGATTTCCTTTGTTGCACAAAGGCTTTTTAATATGATATAGTCCTACATGTTTATTTTTCTTTTATTGTTCTTTTACCTTTGTTTTTGGTGTCAAATTAAAAACAAATCATTGCCAAGACTGATGTCAAGTAGCTAACAGTCTGTGTTCTCTTCCAGGATTAGTATGGTTCCAGGTCTTTTGTTCAAGTTTACTCCATTTTGAGTTAATGTTTATATATGGCATATTGTACTAGTCCAGTTTCATTCTTCTGCATGTAGCTGTCTAGTTTTATACATCTAGCACCATTTATGGAAAAGAGTATCCTTTCTTTATTGTATATTCTTGACTGTTTTGTCATACATTAATAGACCACGTTTTAATGGGTTTATTTCCTATACTTTTCCAGTAATCTATGTGTTTGTTTGTATGCCAATACCAAGTTTTGATTACTATGCCTTAGTAATATAGTTTGAAATCATAACTATACCTGCACTTTTGTTCTTCTTTCTCAAGATTACTTTGAATATTTGATGTCTTTTTTGGTTCAGTAAATATTTTAAGATTTTTTATTTTTTTAACTACACTGGACATAAAATAAAAAACTTAATAAATAAGAATATAATAATCAGAGATGCATGCAAAAATCTGTGTAAGAGATTCATTCTTAAGGCCTATTTTTTCTTTATTTCTGTGAAAAACAGCATTGAAAGTTTGCTAACAGTGATTTTGAGTCTGTAGATTGTTTTGAGAGGTATGAATATTTTAACATTACTTCCTCCAATAAGCATAGAATATCTTTCCCTTTATTCATGTCTTGTATAATTTTTTTTAATGTCATATTTTTCCAGGTTCAAAAATTTTATCTCCTTGCTTAAAATATATTCTTAGGTGTTTTGTTCTCTTTTTTAAAGATTTATTTTATTATTTTATTTTATTTATTTTATTTTATTATTTTATTTTATTTTATTTTATTTTATTTATGTTCTTTTATTTCAGTGACAGAGCAAGTGAGCATGAGTGAGGAGAGGGACAGAGAGAATCTCAAGTAGACTCTTCACTTAGCTTGAAGCCCAATGCGGGACTTGATCTCACAACCATGAGATCATGACCCAAACCAAAATGAAGAATCAGAAGCCAAACCAACAGGGACACTCAGGTGCATCATCCTTGAAGTCTTATTTTACATTTTTAAATTGTGATAATATTGTATGTGCATTTGGAAAATATGATAAGTTAAAAATAAGTATGTCAAAAAACATAGTAAAATCTCATTTATGTTGATATATATAAATTTTGCGTTAGTATATTGTAAAAACACAGGAAAATGCAAAAAATAAATACAGGAAAAAATCTGATATTTTTCCCCAAGGGATAGAAAACAGGAATGGAGATGAAGAATGAAATTTGTTTCTCCATTATCTTATATTGTAAATATTTTATATGGTGTAAGGAATGGTATCTGGCTTATGACAAATATTTTTTTAAAAAATCAAAATAAGTAGACATGTGATGTGATGAGCACTGGGTATTATATGCAACTGATGTATCATTGAACCATACATTAGAAACTATATGTTGGCTAATTTAATTTAAATTTAAAAAATAAAGAGTAAACAAAAATGAAGAAAAAAATCAAAATAAGTAGCAAATAAAGACACAGCTAATCACTATTGTTAAGATATGAGATTATAAATTAAAATCAACCCATTACCTGACAATGTAAAGTTTCACAAAAGTATTTTAACAGTTTTGTTATTAACTAGATTTCATGCCAGGTAACACTACTGGGAAAAAATTATCCCAATGTGAACCTAATTCTCTGCACTTCCAATTTAATGTTGTCTGTGATGACAACATGAGACAGCATCAGTAGTTGATTAGCTCTCATTCTAATTAGTCAATTGTAAAGATGCATGAAAATGCAAGACCCATATAAGTGCCCTTTGAACCTGTGCTTGCCAGTGGAGAGAAGACTGCCATTCACCAACACACTGGAAACCAGAGCCATAGCAATGTTTAAACAGGAATTTTTATCTTGTTGGACGAAAGGTCCAACTTTTCAACTTTTTTTCCTATGTGAGAACGTGCCCTTTATTAGCCTTGTTTTTATCACTAAGTTTCACAGTGTTTTAAATTGACTCCTAAAATTAGGGAAACTTGATTTATATTAGGTAAGTGAATTTCTTCCAAACCTCTATGCATCTACTATAAGCTTTCCAGTGTTATTCCAGCTCTTTTGATATGTTTAAGCAGGTAAACTTATTTCACCTGATTGCATTTGACTTTCCTTTAGGAAAATAAGGTATTTTAATTTAGATTAATTTTAAAATAGGTATTTTAATTTTGATTATTAGTCGAATAGCAGTCATGAATCCTTATTGAAGGAAAAGAACTAAATCATAATGAATAATACATAAATACTTCTAGGATTTTATTGACTTTTAAAATAAAGCTCACATATTATCTTCTTAAAGGCTTTGTATAAATGTTAGTGATTTATTGTAACCTTGATTACACTGAAGTTGTACATTATTATCATGTCATTGTCACAGAAAAAATACAAAGAAAATGTTTAGTTCTACCCATCCTTCCCTCCCAATTACTTATGCTATAATAAGGTAGAGAAAAGTTGAGGAAGAAATAATCTCCCAGTTATTCATACCATGCCTTCAAACCATAAGAGAGGCTGTTAACTATGGACAATAAACTGAGGGTTGCTGGAGGGGTGGTGAGTGAGGTCATGGGATAATGGGTGATGGGTATTATGGAGGGCACTTGTTGGGATGAGCACTGTACGTCACTAAATTCTACACCTGAAACTAATATTACACTATGTATTAACTAACTAGAAATTAAATAAAAACTTGAAACAGTGGGGGCACCTGGGTGGCATAGGGGTTAAGCATCTGGCTTCAGCTCAGGGCATGATCCCGGCATTATGGGATCGAGCCCCACATCAGGCTCCTACGCTGGGAGCCTGCTTCTTCCTCTCCCACTCCCCCTGCTTGTGTTCCCTCTCTCGCTGGCTGTCTCTATTTCTGTTAAATAAATAAATAAATAATAAAATCTTAAAAAAAAAACAAACTTGAAACAGTAATAAAAACAAATATACCAAGAACACAGTTCACATTGAACTAAAGCAAATTTCTGAGACTAGGTAAACAAATTACTCTATTTTATCCCAAATTTCCCCATATTATAACCTATTCCATCAAAGTAAAATGAATATATGAGGTAGTATTTATCTATTTCATGCACAATTATGAAATATATGAGGTAGTATTTGTCTATTTTATGAATACATTTTAGGCTATCACATGAAAAATTATTCTAATCTGCTTTAATGACTATCTTAATGTAACTGTTTTTACATCCTTTGAGAAATTATACTTTGCAAGATATGCTCTACCCAAGAAACAACTTCACAATCAGTGAATAACAGAACCCACACAAAGGGACAGATTCTGAAGATTCAAGAAAATTTTTCTTATGTTTCAAAAAAAATTGCCATGCCTGAGATATTAATGAATGTGACCTCAATAACAAGATTCTTGCTCGTGGGATTCCCTGATGATCAGGTGCTGCAGAGACTTTAAGCTGCATTCTTCTCCCTGGTTTACCTGGCAGCATTGGTGGGAAACCTCGTCATTATCACTCTCACCACCATTGACCACCTTCTCCAAACCCCCATGTACTTCCTCCTGAAAAATCTGTCTTTGATTGATATCTGTTACATCTCTGTCACTGTTCCCAAATCCGCCATGAACACTGACCAATAGGCATTCCATCTCCTTCATGGGATGTGCCTCACAGGTTTTCCTTGTTGTTTTCTTTGCCAGCACAGAGTTTGCCCTCCTTCTGGTGATGTCCTATGACCGCTATGCTGCCATCTGCTGTCCTCTGCACTATGAGGCCATCATGAATAGGGGTTCCTGTGTGTAGATGGTGACAGCATCATGGTTCAGTGGGTGTGTCTATGGATCCATTCATGTTGCAGGTACATTCTCTGTCCGTTTCTGCGGTTCCAGCGTACTGCATCAGTTTTTCTGTGACATTCCATCATTGCTCACACTGGCTTGTTCTGGGGAGCAAATTCTAGAATATGTGTTTATTATTGCTAGTTTTTGTTTTGCTTTTGTATGTTTTAGTTTCATGGTTGCTTCCTATGTTTATATTGTGTCCACTGTTCTAAGAATTTCTTCTTCACAAGGCAGGTTTAAAACCTTCTCCACCCGCATGCCGCATCTAACTGTGGTAACCTCGTTCCTCTCTTCTGGATATATTGCATATTTAGGTTTGAACTCAAAATCCCCACTATCGCTGTACCTTTTTATGACTGTGTTATATTCTCTGTTACCTCCCAGCCTGAATCCTATCATTTACAGCTTGAGAAATAGGGACATGAAAGCGGCTCTTGGAAAAATTTTTGGTGAAAAAATGACACCAAATATATAAATATTCAAAATATCAGTGACTCTGATACACAATAATATGTATCAAATTATTGGTTTATACAATTAAGTTGATAATCACAAATAAAAATACTTTTAAATATAATTACTAATAATTGCAAATTATTTGGTTTGTAAAATTGTTGGTATTAGATACCTATTGTATCATTGTTGCTGCTACATAGGATGCTTTATTTATGAGGTTAGATGGGCTTGAACGTCAGTGGAGTGTCTTGAAAATTTCCACTTCAGTGGAAATGTTCCAATAATTATTTTCACAGCAATAGACCACTGGTATAAAGTAATATTTTTTTTTCATTTCTAATCAGCACTGGTTTAATTCTCACTTGAAAAGGTTTTAGAATGTTTTCAAATTTTACATTGTTATTATAATTCCAGAATGTGATTTGTTTTTTTCTTTACTCTTCCACTAGTTTTTAAAAATGAATAATTGATTCCAAATTTGTTATTTCTTTTCTTTTCTTCTTTCTTTCTTTTCTTTTTCTTTCTTTCTTTCTTTCTTCTTTCTTTCTTTCTTTCTTTCTTTCTTTCTTTCTTTCTTTCTTTCTTTCTTTCTTTCTTTCTTTCTTTCTTCTTCCATTTATTTATTTACTTTGAGAGACAGAGTGTAAGCAAGGAGAGTGGCAGAAGGAGAGGGCAAGAGAGCATCCTTAAGCAGACTCCCTGCTGAGTGTGGAGCCTGATGCGGGTCTTGATTTCATGACTCTGAGATTAAGACTTGTGCCAAAACCAAGAGTCAGATGCTGAACCAACTGAGCCACCCAGACAACCTTATTATCTTTTTTTTTATTTGTTTGTATTGGCAAGAAAATTTTTAGAAGCTCATTTTAACTGATTTCTTAAATAATTAATCCCACAATATTGGACTTGGAAATATTACAATTATAAAAGTCTTTAGAAGACTTTGTAGGCACAGTATATTGTTAGCAAATGTCATTGGAAATCACGCAGTGACATTTTTTAAATTAATGAGATTAGTTTGCAAAGGAGACAATTCTCAGTATGTAATTCAAACAGAAAAAAAAATGTTATTGTCGCATATCCAAGAACAGGATAATTAAGGAAAGATACCATGGTGAGAGAGAACATACCTCAATATCATTAAGGCCATCTTCAAGGGGGGGAAACTGAGAACTTTTTCCCTGTAGTCAGGAACATGACAAGGATGTCCACTCCCAGCATTGTTGTTGAATATATTACTGGAAGTCCTATCCTCAGCAATCAGACAACAAAAAGAAATAAAAGGCACCCAAATTGGCAAAGAAGAAGTCAAACGTTCACTTTTCACAGATGACATGATACTCTGTGAAAAAACCAAAAGACTGCACAAAAAATTCCTAGCAAAGATAGAAGAATTCATCAAAGTCACAGAAGATCAAATAAATGTGCAGAAGTCAGTTGAATTTCTATATAACAATGAAGCAAAAGAAAGAAAAATGAAGGAAATGATCCCAATTACAATTGCACCAAAAAATCCATTAGATACTTGGGAATAAACCTAACCAAAGAGGTAAAGAATGTGTACTCTGAAAACTACAGAACACTTATGAAAGAAATTGAGAAAGACATGGAGAATTGGAAAAGCATTCCATGTTCATGGATTGGAGGAACAAATATTGTTAAAATGTCTATGCTGCCCAAATCCAGGTATACATTCAATGCAATTTCTATCAAAATATCATTGGTATTTTTTCAGAGAGCTGGAACATATTCTAATATTTGAATGGAAACAGTAAAGACCCTGAATAAACAAAGGAATGTTGAAAAAGAAAATCAAAGCTGGAGGCATCATAATTCCAGACTTCACGATTTACTACAAAGCTGTGATCACAAAGACAGTATGATACTAGCACAAAAACAGACACATAGACCAATGGAACAGAATACAGAACCCAGAAATGGACCCTCAACTCTATGGTCAACTAATTTTTGACAAAGCAGGAAATAATATCCAATGGAAAAAACACAGTCTCTTCAATAAATAGTCCTGGAAAAATTGGACAGCCACATCCAGAAGAATGAAACTGGACCATTCTTTTACACCATACATGAAGATAAATTCAAAATAGATGAAAGACCTCAATGTGAGGCAGGAATCCATCAAAATCCTAGAAAAGAACACATGCAGCAACCTTTTTGATCTCAGCCACTTCAACTTCTTGCTAGACACATCTCCAAAGGCAAGGGAAACAAAAGCAAAAATGAACTTTTGGGACCTTATCAAGATAAAAAGCTTCTGCGCAGCAAAGGAAATAGTCAACAAGACAAAGAGGTAACCCATGGATTGGGAGAAGATATTTGCAAATGACACTTCAGATAAAGGGTGGATATCCAAGATATATAAAGAACTTCTTAAACTCAACACCCAAAAAACAATTAATCCAGTCAAGAAATGGTCTGAAGACATGAACAGACACTTTTCCAAAGAAGACATATGAATGGCTAACAGACACATTAAAAAAATGTTTAACATCACTACCCATCAAGGAAATTCAAATCTAAACCACATTGAGATACCACCTTACACAGTTAGAATTGCAAAAATTAACAAAACAGGAAACAACAGATGTTGGGGAGGATGTGGAGAAAGGGAAACCCTCATACACTGTTGATGGGAATGCAAACTGGTACAGCCATTCTGGAAAACAGTGTGGGGGTCCCTTAAAAAGTTAAAAATTGAGCTACCCTATGACCCAGCCATTGCACTACTGGGTATTTACCCCAAAGATACAGATGTACTGAAGAAAAGGGCCATATGCACCCTAATGTTCAGAGCAGCAATGTCCACAATAGCCAAACTGTGGAAGGAGCTACTGTGTCCTTCAACATTTGAATGATAAAGAAGATGTGGTTCATATATACAATGGAATATTGTTCATCCATTAGAAAGAATGTATTACCCACCATTTGCCTCGGTGTGGATGGAACTAGAGGGGATTATGCAAAGTGAAATAAGCCAAGCAGAGAAAGACAATTATCATATGGTTTCACTCATATGTAGAATATAAGGAATAGTGCAGAAGACCACAGGGAAAGGAAGGGAAAATGGAATGTTAAGAATCAGAGAGGGAGACAAGCCATGAATGATTCTGGACTCCAGTAAACGAACTGAGGGTTACAGAAGGGACGAGGTTGGGGAATGGGGTAATGGGATGTTGGGTATTAAGGAGGGCACGTGTGGTGATGGGCACTGGGAAACAAACTGAGGGCTTCAGAGGGAAGGGGGTGGGGGATTGGGATGGGCTGGTGATGGGTATTAAGGAGGGCACGTATTGCATGGAGCACTGGGTGTTATACACAAGTAATGAATCATGGAACTTTACATCAAAAACTAGGAAGGTACTGTATGGTTACTAACATAATATAATAAAAAATTATTATAAAAAATACAAATAGAGTAAAATTAAAGAGATGGAAAAAGATACACCATGCTGACACTAATACAATTGAATCTCCAGTAGCTACAGTAATGTCAGAAAAAGCAGACTTTATTTTTTATATTTTTATTTTTTATTTCTTTATTTTTTATTTTATATTTATTATTATTTTTGTATTATGTTCAATTAGCTTACCTATAATACATCATTTGTTTTTGATGTAGTGTTCAACAATTCATTAGTGCCCATCACCACACGTGCCCTCCTTAATACCCAACACCCAATTTTATTTATTTTGAAGAGAGAGAGCAAGTGAACATGAGTGGGGAGAGGGACAGAGGGAGAGTATCTTCTCATATAGACTCTGCTCTGAGCTTGAAGCCCAATGAGGAACTTGATCTCAAAACCATGAGATCATGACCTGAAACAAAATCAAGAGTCAGACTCCTAACCAACTGAGTTACCTAGGCACCCCAACCTTGAAGACTTGTTTTCTGTCTTGCATTAGAAAAAGTGGTCACCTCCTTTAGTCTTTAATGATTGTTATCCAGAGAGAAATATCATCTGTCAGACGTGCTAGGTATTCCAAATATTTTTTCCAAACATTTTCTTTATATATGCAGACTTCACAATTCTTGTTTCCTTTCTTAGAGGAATAAGATTTTATGACTTATCTTGAACATACAACGTGAGATAGGTGCTGGAAACCTCCTGTTTGCTTTCCTTATTGTGCTGAATGCTCAGGTTTCTGTGCTTCATCCTAATCCTATAGAATTGGGTCATCTTTCTGTACATACTCACTCACTGTCTGCAAAACTCACTCATTTTGCCCTCTGAGACATATACAAGGAGTTGGCCATAGGCAGGATGTGTGTGTGGATGTGATGGGCAGAGTGTGGAGGGTGCCCATGGGCCACTTAGAGGCTGTGCATGTGACATGTACTGAGTGGCTCGTATGTGTGCTTCACGATGGAGTCTTTGAAGTGGTTAATAGGATCCATCTTCTTTTGATGCATTCTGAGCCTTTCTTTTTTTATATATAATAATATTTTTATTATATTATGTTAGTCACCATACAGTACATTCTGAGCCTTTCTAACTCTGTTTTCAGCCTTTCCCCATGGCTCATTTGTGGAAATCACCTCCGTATTCTGAATGGGGTGAGAAGTAAGTCTCTTGGGCAGTTTCCCACACATGGGTGCTTATTCACTGGTCTTACTTCCGAGATCTCTCTTGACACTGAGCTATGCTGCCATGGGAAAGCAGTGACATGGATAAAGTTAAACTGCTCCTTATTCCCTCTTCAATATATTCATTATTGGATATTTTGCTCTAATGATGCTTGAACGTCTCCACTGAATTCCTGTGATCCAACTAAGGCCTTCTTGTCTACAGGTAATTGTCAGATGTGGTGTATTTTGGGGGTAAAATGATATAAACACCTAATCCATGATTTGTTGAAATTACTCAAATTACACAAGACTTAAGGATAAATTGTATATAGCAGCCAAGAGATAAGTTAGAAAATGACATTTTACTTACTTACTACTGCAAATAATCATTTTTAAATTGTAACAGTATTGTATGTGCGTATGGAAAATATAAGTTAAAAAAAAGCAGGTGGAAAAAACATAGTAAGATCTAATTTACATTGATGTATAAGCTTTTTGCATTTGTACATTGCAAATACACAGGATAATGCAAAAAATAAATACACAGGAAAATGCAAAAGGAAAAAAAAATCACTTTTCATTTTCTCCAGGGAAAGGAAACAGGAGTGGAGATGAAAAAGGAAACTTTATCCATCATGACCAAGTGGGATTCATCCCTGGGATGCAAGGGTGGTTCAACATTTGCAAAACTATCAGTGTCATAAATTTTATCCAGAAGGAAAAAGCCAAAATAATATGAGTCTCTCAATAGATGCAGAAAAAGCATTTGACAAAATACAGCATCCTTTCCTGATTAAAACACTTCAGAGTGTAGGGATGGAGGGTACGTTCCTCAATCTCATAAAAACCATCTATGAAAAGCCTACAGCAAATATCATTCTCAATGGGGAAAAGCTGGAAGCCTTTCCCTTAAGATCAGGAACATGACAGGATGCCCACTCTTGCCACTATTATTCAACATAGTACTAGAAGTCCTTGCAACAGCCATCAGACAGCAAAAAGGGATAAAAGGTATCCAAATCGGCAAAGAAGAAGTCAAAATGTCTCTTCACAGATGACATGATACTCTATATGGAAAACC
Source organism: Ursus maritimus (assembly GCF_017311325.1). Lineage (NCBI taxonomy): Eukaryota > Metazoa > Chordata > Mammalia > Carnivora > Ursidae > Ursus > Ursus maritimus. Next base: position 86,288,477 of record NW_024426663.1, read on the forward strand.
CAAAAGTATCCACTCCCAAACTATCAGAAGTTATAGAGCAATTCAGTAATATGGTGGGATACAAAATCAATGGTCAGAAATCAGTTGCATTTCTATACACGAATAATGAGACTGAAGAAAGAGAAATGAGGGAATCCATCCCATTTACAATAGCACCAAAAAGCATACGTTACCTTGGAATTAACTTAGCCAGAGACGTAAAGGGTCTATATTCTAGAAACTACAAATCACTCTTGAAAGACATTGAAAAAGACACAAAAAGATGGAAAAATATTCCATGCTCATGGATCGGAAGAATTAACATAGTTAAAATGTCCATGGTACCCAGAGCAATCTACACTTTCAATGTTATCCTGATCAAAATACTGAGGACATTTTTTGAAGAACTGGAACAAATAGGCCTTAAATTTGTATGGAACCAGAAAAGGCCCCAAATCACCAAGGAATTGCTGAAAAAGAAAAACAAAGCTGGGGGCATCACAATGCTGGATTACAAGCTGTACTGCAAGGCTGTGATCACAAAGACAGTATGGTACTTCCACAAAAACAAACACATAGACCAATGGAACAGAATAGAGAACCCAGAAATGGGCCATCGGCTCTTTGGGCAACTAATTTTTGACAAAGCATGAAAAAACATCCAGTGGAAAAAAGACAGTCTCTTCAATAAATGGTGCTGGGAAAATTGGACAGCTACATGCAAAAGAATGAAACTTGACCACTCTCTCATACCATACACAAAGATAAACTCTAAATGGATGAAAGACCTCGAGGTGAGACATGAATCCATCAAAATCCTAGAGGAAAGCGTAGGCAGCCTCTACGACATCGGCCACAGCAACCTTTTTCATGACACATCTCCAAAGGCAAGAGAAACAAAAGATAAAATGAACTTGTGGGACTTCATAAAGATAAAAAGCTTCTGCACAGCCAAGGAAACAGTCAAAAAAAAAAAAAAAAACTAAGATGCAGCCCACAGAATAGGAGAAGATATTTGCAAATGATACTGCAGATAAAAGACTGGTATCCAAGATCTACAAAGAACTTCCCAAACTCAATACATGAGAAACAAATAAACAAATCATAAAATCGGCAGAAGATATGAACAGACACTTTTCCAATGAAGACATACAAATGGCTAACAGACACATGAAAAAATTTTGAAAATCATTAGCCATCAGGGAAATTCAAATCAAAAGCACACTAAGATACCACCTTATGCCAGTTAGAATAGCAAAAATGGACAAGGCAAGAAACAACCATTGTTGGAGAGGATGTGGAGAAAGGGGATCCCTCCTACATTGTTGGTGGGAATGCAAGTTGGTACAGCCACTCTGGAAAACAGTGTGGAGGTCCCTTAAAAAGTTAAAAATTGAGCTACCCTATCATCCAGCCATTGCACTACTGGGTATTTACCCCAAAGATACAGACATAGTGAAGAGAAGGGCCATATGCACCCCAATGTTCATAGCAGCATTGTCCACAATATCTAAATTGTGGAAGGAGCCATGATGCCCTTCAACAGATGACGTTTTTAAGAAGTTGTGGTCCAGGGGCGCCCGGGTGGTGTAGTCATTAAGTGTCTTCCTTTGGCTCAGGGCGTGATCCCAGCATTCTGGGATCGAGTTCCACATCAGGCTCCTCTGCTGGGAGCCTGCTTCTTCCTCTCCCAGTCCCCTACTGTGTTCCCTCTCTAGCTGGCTATCTCTCTGTCAAAGAAATAAATAAAATCTTAAAAAAAAGAAGTTGTGGTCCATATATACAGTGGAATATTACTCAGCTATCAGAAAGAATGATTTCTCAACATTTGGTGCAACATGGACGGCACTGGAGAAAGTAATGCTAAGTGAAATAAGTCAAGCAGAGAAAGACAATGATCATATGGTTTCACTCATTTATGGAACATATGAACTAGGAAGATTGGTAGGAGAAGAAAAGGATGAAGAAAGGGGGGGTAATCAGAAGGGGGAATGAATCATGAGAGACTATGGACTCTGAGAAACAAACTGAGGGCTTCAGAGGGGATGGGGGTGGGGGAATGGAATAGGCTGGTGATGGGTGGTAGGGAGGGCACGTATTGCATGGTGCACTGGGTGTTATAGGAAACTAATGAATCATCGAACTTTACATCAAAAACCATGGATGTACTGTATGGTGACTAACATAATAAATTTTTTTTTTTTAAAAAAGAAATTTAATGCATAAAAAAAGAAAAAGGAAATTTAAGTGTCTCCATTATCTTATACCTTAAATAGTTTATATGGCATATGGAATTATATCCTTCTTATGACAATATTTTTTATTTTTCCCATTTTTTATTTTTCTGTTAAGTTAGCCACCATATAGTACATCATACATTTTTGCTTCAGTGTTCAATGATTAATTGTTGCATATTTTTCAAAAATCAAAGTAAGTAGCAAAATAAAAAGATGCAACAAATCACTTTTGTTCAGACTTGGGTTTATAAATTAAAATCAAGCCATTACATAACTATGTAAAGTGTTACAAATAACTATTAAAAGTATTCTTGTTATTAATTAAAAGGTCTCATGGCAGATAACCTTACTGGGTAAAAATAGAAAAAAACGGGTGCCTGGGTTGCTCAGTTGTTAAGCATCTGCCTTCAGCCCAGGGCGTGATCCTGGTGTTCTGGGATCAAGCCCCACATCAAGCTCCTCTGCTGGGAGCCTGCCTCTCCCTCTCCCACTCCCCCTGCTTGTGTTCCCTCTCTCACTGTCTCTCTCTCTCTGTCAAATGGATAAATAAAATCTTAAAAAAAAATAGAAAAAAATCTCAAGGTAGAGGTTATTCTTTGCACCTCTGACTTCACATTGTCTGTGATGACATGAGACAGCATCAAAACTCATGGTTAATGCAATTAATTAGCTCTCATTCTAATTAGTCAATTATAAACAAGCACAAAAATGCAAGACTCATATAAGTACCCTTTGAACCTATGCTTGCCAGTTGAGAGAAGTCTGTCTTTTAGCAACACACTGGAAACCAGAACAATAGCAATGTTTAAACAGGAATTTTTATCCTGTTGCACGATAGATCCAGCTTTCAACTTTTCTTCCTATGTGAGAAAGTGGCCTTTATCAAGTTCATTTACCTTAAACTTCCATGGTATCTAAATAATTGACTCCTATAATCAGGGAAACATGGTTTGTATTAGGTAAGTGAATTTCTTCCAAACCTCTATGCATCTACTGTAAGTTTCCCAGTGTCATTCCAGGTCTCTTGCTATGTCTAAGTATGTAAATTTATTTCACCTGTTTGCATTCCACTTTCCTTAGGAAAATAAGAGAGCATTGCATTTTAATTTTGTTTATTAGTTACACAGGGGGTATTATTATTACTATTATTACTGAAGAAAAATATATAAATCATAATAATGCATAGATATTTCTAGGATTTTATTGACTTAAATAAAAGCTCACACAGTACTTTCCTAAAGCCTTTGTATAGACATTAGTGATTCTATTGTACCATTCATTCATGGAAGATGTAATTTATTATCTTAGTCTTTATCATTATCACAGAAAAAAATACAAAGATAATTTTTAGTTCTACCCATCTTTTCACTCCCCATTTACCTATGCTATAATAGGGTAGAGAGAAGTAGAGGGAGAAATCATCTCTTAGTTATCCATACTGAGTCTTCAAGTATACTAATATCACAGTTCACATTGAACTAAAACAATTTTCCAAGAATGTGTAAACAAATTACCAATTTAATTCAAATTTCCCTGCTACTTTTTAACCTATCCCAGCAAAGTTAAAAAATCCCTCATTTATGGATATGTGAGGTAGTACTTGCCTATTTTATGCATAGATTTTAGGCTAACACATGAAAAATTATTCTAATCTGCTTTAATGACTAACAATGTAATTGTTTTCTCCATGCATTGAAGAAATTATAGTTTGCAAGATATGCTCTACCCCAGGAATAACTTCAAAATTAGTGATTAACAGAACCAACAAAAAGAGACAGATTCTGAAGATTCAAGAAAAGTTTGCTTATGTTTCAAAAAAAATCGTCATGCCTGAGAGATTAATGAATGTGACCCTAATAACAGGATTCTTGCTCATGGGATTCCCCAATGATCAGGTGCTACAGAGGCTCTATGCTGCCCTCTTCTCCCTGATTTACCTGGCGGCACTGATGGGAAACCTCCTCATTATCACCCTCACCACCATTGACCAGCGTCTCCAATCCCCCATGTACTTCTTCCTCAAAAATCTGTCTTTGATTGATATCTGTTACATCTCTGTCACTGTTCCCAAATCCGTCATGAACACTCTGACCAACAGCCATTCCATCTCCTTCATGGGATGTGCCTCACAGGTTTTCCTTGTTCTTGTCTTTGCCGGCACAGAGTTTGCCCTCCTTCTGGTGATGTCCTATGACCGTTATGCTGCCATCTGCTGTCCTCTGCACTATGAGGCCATCATGAATAGGGGTTCCTGTGTGCAGATGGTGACAGCATCATGGTTCAGTGGGGGTGTCTATGGATCCATTCATGTTGCAGGCACATTTTCTATCCATTTCTGTGGTTCCAACATAGTGCATCAGTTTTTCTGTGACATTCCATCATTGCTCACACTGGCTTGTCCTGGGGAGCAAATTCTAGAATATGTGTTTATTATTGTTAGTTGTTGTTTTGTTTTTGTATGTTTTACTTTCATGGTTGCTTCATATGTTTATATTGTGTCCACTGTCCTGAGAATTCCTTCTTCACAAGGCAGGTTTAAAACCTTCTCCACCTGCATGCCCCATCTAACTGTGGTAACCTTGTTCTTCTCTTCTGGATTTATTGCATATTTAGGGTTAAACTCAAAATCGCCATCATCACTGAACCTCTTCATGTCTGTGTTATATTCTCTGTTACCTCCCAGCCTGAATCCTGTCATTTACAGCCTGAGAAACAGGGACGTGAAGGTGGCCCTTGGAAATTTTTTTGGTGAAAAATGACTCCAAATATATATTCATAATACCAATGAATCTGATATCTACTGATGTGTATAATATTTTTGGTTTATAAAAGTAATTTGATAATCACAAATAATACACTTTCAAATACAAATACACATAATTTCAAATTATTTGGCTTATAGAATTTGTTGTAAATTTAACAGATACACATTTTATTATTGGTGCTGTTCCATAGGTTGTACATTTATATGGCTGTTGGGTCTGAAAGTCACTGGAGCGTCTTGGATATACAAATGCTATCCACTCACTCATCCATCCTATTCCTGGGATAATCCTTTCTCCAAGTACCGGACACATAGTGGTGAGGGGATCACCCATATACTGAGTATGAAGATTCCTTTGAAATAGGTTTCCTGATGGCAGAACTTAACGCAGAGAAGGCCAGCAGCTCTGGATCAACAAAATCTTTGTTGATGTCTTTTGATCATGTTCTATTTAAGAAAAAAGTGCTTTGCTAATATATGAAGCTTTCACTTGATCTGTATATCAGACAAAAAAATCTGGGATGGTTATTCAGCCCCTCACTTGCTTAGAGCTCAGAAACAAGTATATGTCCTAAAAAACAGTGAAGAGAGAATAGGCATGTGTGTGCTGAAGAATTGTCAGGAAGTGTGCTCAAAATCAGTTGTAATTTTCCTAGCCTCACATTTGTCACATAGTAGTGGTGACATGTTTGTTTTTAATATGATGTTAAACACTGTTAAAAATACCATTTATAAAGTTCATCCACATAAAAAGATTGATTATACAACTTAGTTATAATGATGTCAACGTGTATTGTGTATCAGAATCAGATATACTCTTTATAAAATAATCTTCCCCTTTATATAAAGATCAAATGTATAAAAAACATTTTTTATGTTTTTAATAAGGAAGAGAAGAGAGAGTATACACATTCCAGGGTTTCACTATTAGTCCTGTGTATACAAGAATACAAATGTCAGTCAGTCTAGAAGGACCATCAAAGCCATAGAATATATAAATGAGAAGCTGTGACAAATTTTCTGTAAAGGGATGGTATAGAATATATCTGTGGATAGACTGGTGATGGGTAGTAAGGAGAGCACATATTGCATGGTGCACTGGGTGTTATACACAACTAATGAATCATCGAACCTTGCGTCAGAAACCAGGGATGTACTGTATGGTGACTAACATAATGTAATAAAAAAACATTAAAAAAAAAGAATATATCTGTGGACAGTCTAGGCAACAATTAGGAGAGATATACATGGAATTAACCAAACCAATTCAAAGGTGATTGCTTCAAATTAGGAACTACATGAATCAGTTATAATATGAATAGATGGTGATTTGGATAGAATTCCAAATATTAAGTGATAATGTTGGGCAAGAAATAATCTAATTCTAAAATAAAGTGCTAATATATGTATGATCATGCTCTTTAAAAAGTAAATTCAAACTTATGTATAAATAATTGCATAAAAATTAAACAAAACCACATTCTTAAATGAAATAGCATGCATCAAATGAAATAAATACACTTGCATACAGAACTTATGTCATTAATGAAAAAGAAAAAGCATAAATATACAAAGAATAGCAAATAGAGCTTGATTCATTATGAAAAAATAATAAACCTCATTAGGTGTCTAAAATATACCAGTTCAGATTGAATACAACTGAACAGAATTCCTTTAAATATTTTCTCACTGGTATAGTTGGTCTATTTTTCTAAAGATATAATTATTTTTGCACTTATTGTGGTAATAGTTCTTTCTTTCCTCTTTCACAGGAATGAATGATTTTTATGGTAGGCTGTGCCTTCTTTCATAAGGTTGATCATTTTTTGTATGAAAATGTTATTTTAAACTGAGAGCTTTATTATTTCCTTTTTCTACTGTGAAAGCATCTTGCAGTATGGGTGCACACAATTTGGTACTTTATTTACTTTGTCAAAGTATGGTGCTGTTTAGATTCTTTTTGGTGTGAACATTCATATACTAATTTGTTTAAAATATACAATGACACACAGGATTTCCTCATCCTCTGCTAAAATGTAATTATACTTGGCTTTTTAATGATTTATGGAGACATAATTATAAAAAGCATTGTATAAGTTTAAGGTGTGCAACATGTTGATTTCAAACTTATATTGTGATAAATCCACTAACAGATTTAGGTACCACCTTCATCACATCACATAGTTACTATTTTTTTTGGTCATAGTAGGAATATAAAAGAATTACTTCCTTAATTTTCAAGTTAAAAATACAGTACTGTTAATTTTACTCAAAATACGGTGCATTAGATAAAAAGAGATAGAAAAAGAAAAAGAAATTTTGGACAATGTTGGGATAGTAATTAGTATAGGTTTAATAAAAAATTGGAAATTTCTCAAAAATAAAATATGAGACTATTCTATGAACTGAAAATAACTATATTTCTTTTACAAAATAGATACATAAAATTTATTGAATTTGGGGCACCTGGGTGGCTCAGTCATTAAGTGTCTGCCTTCAGCTCAGGTCATGATTCCAGGGTCCTGGGATCGAGCCCAACATCAGGCTCCCTCTTCATCAGGGAGCCTGCTTCTCCCTCTCCCTCTCCCTCTCCCTCTCCCACTCCCACTCCCACTGCTTGTGGTCCCTCTCTCACTATCCCTCTATTTGTCAAGTAAATAAATAAAATCTTTAAAAACATTATTGAATTTGTTTTATAATGTTCAGTTAGCCAACATATAGTATATCATTAGTTTCTGATGAAGTGTTCAATGATTCATTAATTGCGTATATCTCTAAGCACTCATCACAATAAGTGTCTTCTTTAATACCCATCATCCAGTTACCCCATCCCCCCAACCCCTCACTTCTGTAACTCTCGGTTAATTTCCCTGAGTCTCGAGTCTCTGATAGTTTGTCATCCTCTCTGCAATCTTTCCATTCTGTTTTTCCTCCCTTTCCCCATGGTCCTCCATACTGTTTCTTATGTTCCACATACAAATGAAACCAAATGATAATTGTCTTTTCTGCTTGACTTATTTCACTTAGCATAATCCCCTTCAGTTCCATCCATGTTGATGCAAATGAAGGGTATTCACCCTTTCTGATGGCTGAATAAAACCCTGTTCTGTATATGAACCCCATATTCTTTATCCATTCATCTGTTTCAGGACATCTTGGCTCCATCCACAGTATGGTTATTGTGGACATTGTTCTATGAACATGGAGTGCATCTGCCCCTTCTTTTCACTACATCAGTATCTTTGGGGTAAATACATAGTAGTGAAGTTACTGGGTCATAGGGTAGCTCCATTTTTAATGTCTTGAGGAACATCCATACTATTTTGCAGAGTCACTGTACCAGCTTGCATTCCCACCAGCAGTGTAAGAGGGTTCCCCTTTCTCCATATCCTTGCCAACATTTACCATTTCCTGACTTGTAATTTTTGCCATTCTAACTGGTGTGATGTGGTATCTCATTGTGGTTTTGATTTATATTTCCCTGATGGATCGTGATTTTATCATGTGCCTGTTAGCCATTTGTATGTTTTCTTTGGAGAAGTGTCTGTACATGTCTTCAGCCCATTTCTTGACTGGATTATTTCTTTTTTGGGTGTTGAGTTTGAGAAGTTCTTTATAGATCTTAGATACCTTCCCTTTCTCTGAAATGTCATTCACAAATACCTTCTCCTAATCTGTGGGCTGCCTCCAACTTTTGTTGATTGTTTCCTTTGCTGTGCAGAAGGTTTTCATCTTGATGAAGTCCCAAAAGTTCATTTTCGCTTTTCTTTCCAATTCTGCCAGAGATGTGTCTTGAAAGAAGTTGCTGTGACCAATGTCGAAGGATTCCTGTCTTACCTTGAGATCTTTCATCCATTTAGAGTTTATCTTTGTGTATGGTGTAAGAGAATGGTCCAGTTTCATTCTTCTGAATGTGGCTGTCCAATTTTCCCAACACCATTTATTGAAGAGACTGTCTTTCTTTCCACTGGATATTCTTTCCAGCTTTGTTAAGTATTAGTTGACCACAGATTTTAGGATCTATTTCTGGAGTCTCTGTTCTGTTCCCTTGGTCTGTGTGTCTATTTTTTGTGCCAATACCATGCTGTCTTGATGATCACAGTTTTGTAATATAGCTGGAAGTAAGGCACCATGATGCCCCCAGCTTTGGTTTCCTTTTTCAAGGTTTCCCTGGCGATTTGAGGCCTTTTCTGATTCCATACATATTTTCAGATTGTTTGTTTAAGCTCCTTGAAAAATGCCAGTGGTATTTTGATAGGGATTGCATTGAAGGTGTAGATTGCTTTGGGCAGCATAGACAGTTTCACAACATTTATTCTTCCAATCCATGAGCATGGAATGTTTTTCCATCTCTTTGTGTCTTCCTCAATCTCTTTCATAAGTGTTTTGTAGTTTCTAGGTCCTTTATCTCTTTGGTTAGGTTTATTCCTAGGTATCTTATGGTATTGGGTGGTATTTTAAATGGATTCAATTCCTTAATTTCCCTTTTTTCAGTTACATTGTTAGTGTATTGAAATGCAACTGATTTCTGTGTATTGATTTTTTGTCCTGCCACTTTGGTGAATTTCTATATGTGTTCTAATAACTTGGGGGTGGAGCCTTTTGAGTTTTCCACATAAAGTGTCATGTCATCTGTGAATACAAAGAGTTTGACTTCTTCTTTGCCAATTTGAATGCCTTTTATTTTTTGTTGTTATTGCTGATTGTTGAGGATAGGACTTCTGGTACTATGTTGAAAAATAATGATGAGAGTGGACATCTCTGTCGTGCTCCTGACTTTAAGGGACATTTTCTCAATTTTTCCCCATTGAGAATCATGTTTATTGTGGACTTTCATACATGGATTTATGTTATTTAGGTATGTTCCCTCTATCCCTATACATTGAATAATTTTAATCAGGAAAGGAGTAGTATTTAGCCAAATGCTTTCTCTGAAACAATTGAAAGATTATATTGTTCTTGTCTTGTCTTTTATTAATGTGTTCTATCATGTTGATTGATTTAAAAATGTCAAACCACACTTGCATTCGAGGAATAAATCCCACCTTGTCGTGATGGATAATCCTTTTAATGTTCTGTTGGATCCTATTTGCTAGGATCTTCTTGAGTATCTTTGCAACCATGTTCATGAGGGATATTGGTCTGTAATGCTCTTTTTTGATGTTTGTTTGTTTGTTTTTGTTTTTTTGTTTTTTTGCATCAAGGTAATGCTGGTCTCATAAAATGAGTTTGGAAGTTTTCCTTCTATTTTTTGAAATAGTTTCAGGAGAATAGGTATTATTTATTCTTTACATTTTTGGTAGAATTCCCGTGGGAAGCCATCTGGCCCTGGACTCTTGTCTTTGTTGTTTTTTTATTACTTCAGTTTCATTACTGGTTATTGGTATATTCAGATTGTCTATTTCTTCCTATTTCAGTCTTGGTAGTTTATAAGTTTCCAGGAAGGCATCCATTTCCTCCAGGTTGCTTAATTTGTTTGCATATAGTTGCTGGTAATATTTTCTAATAACTGTTTCTATTTCCTTGGTGTTAGTCATGATCTCTCTCCTTTCACTTATGATTTTATTAATTTGGGTCCTTTCTCTTTTCTTTTGAACAAGTCTGGCCAGAGGTTTATCTATCTTATTAATTCTTTCAATGCACCAGCTTCTAGTTTCACTGATTGATTCTACTACTTCTGATTTCTATTTCATTGATCTCATCTCTAATCTTTATCATTTCTCTTCTCCTGCTTCTTTTACATTTTATTTGTTGTTCTTTCTCCAGTTCCTTTAGGTGTAAGGTTAGCTTGTGCATTTGAGATTTTTCTATTTTTTGCCAGGCTTGGATGGCTATGTATTTCACCCTTAGGACTTCCTTTGCATATCCTATAGGTTTGGGGTGGATATGTTTCATTCTCATTAATTTCCATGAATTGGTTAAGTTCTCCCTTAATTTCCCGATTAACATAATCATTATTTAGCAGGATGCTCTTTAACTTCCATGTGTTTGAATTCCTTTCACACTTTTTCTTGTGATTGAGTTCCAGTTTCGAAGCATTGTGGTCTGAGAATATGCAGGGAATAATCTCAATCTTTGGTATTGATTGAGACCTGATTTGTGACCTAGTATGTGTTCTATTCTGGAGAAAGTTCTGTGTACATTTGCAAAGAATGAGGATCTGTTGTTTTAGGGTGAAATGTTCTGTATATTTCTATGAAATCCATCTGGGTCACTGTGTCCTTCAAAGCTCTTGTTTCTTGGTTGATTTTCTGCTTAGATGATCTGTCCATTGCTGAGAGTGTAGTGTTAAGGTCTCCTACTATTAATGTATTATTATCAATATGATTCATTTGGTTAACAGCTGGCATGTGTAGTTGGTTGCGCACATGATGAGTGCATAGATATTTACAACTGTTTGATTTTTTTTTCTTTGTTTTCATGTATTGAAGGGCAGTTTATTAAGATATTCATTTTGTGGTGCTATTTCAATCTGGTTTATTTTTTAAGGGTTCAAGAATTCATTTAAATACTAAATATATCCTGTATCTTAAATAGTTTCATCTGTTCAATTATTTTTCTTTTAGGGATTTTATTTTTTTAATTTTTAAAAATTTTTTAAATAATTTTTATTTTGTTATATTAGTCACCATATGGTACATCCCCAGTTCTTGATGCAATGTTCCATGATTCATTACTTTCATATAACACCTAATGCACCATGCAATATGTGCCCTCCTTAATACGCATCACTGGCCTATCCCAATCTCCCACCCCCTGCCCTCTGAAGCCCTAGTTTGTTTCCCAGAGTCTACAGTCTCTCATGGTTCATTCCCCCTTCTGTTTACATCCCCTTCATTCTACCCTTCCTTCTCCTACCGATCTTCCTATTTCTTATATTCCATAAATGAGTGAAACCATATAATAATTGTCTTTCTCGGCTTGACTTATTTCACTTAGCATAATCTCCTCCAGTCCCGTCCATGTTGCCACAAATGTTGTGTAATCATACTTTCTGATGGTTGAGTATAATTCCATTGTATATATGGACCACATTTCTTAATCCAGCCATCTGTTGAAGGGCATCTTGGTTCCTTCCACGATTTAGCTATTGTGGACAATGCTGCTATGAACATTGGAGTGCATATGGCCCTTCTCTTCACTACATCTGTATCTTTGGGGTAAATACCCAGTAGTGCAATGGCTGGATCTTAGGGTAGCTCTATTTTCAACTTTTTAAGGATCTCCACACTTTTTCCCAAAGTGGCTGTACCAACTTGCATTCCCACCAACAGTGTAAAAGGGATCCCCTTTCTCCACATCCTCTCCAACATTTGTTGTTTCCTGCCTTGTCCCATTTTGCCATTCTAACTGGTGTAAGATGGTATCTCAATGCGGTTTTGATTTGAATTTCTGTGATGGCTAATGATTTTGAACATTTTCCATGTGTCTGTTAGCCATTTGTATGTCTTCATTGGAAAAGTGTCTGCTCATATCTTCTACCCATTTACTGATTTGATTATTTGTTTCCTGTGTGTTGATTTTGAGAAGTTCTTTGTAGATCTTGGATACCAGTCTTTTATCTGTAGTGTCATTTCCAAATATATTCTCCCATTCCGTGGGCTGCCTCTTAGTTTTGCTGACTGTTTCTTTGATTGTGCAGAAGCTTTTTATCATGATGAAGTACCACAAGTTCATTTTTTCTTTTGTTTCTCTTGCCTTTGGAGATGTGTCATGTAAAAGTTCCTGTGGCCGATATCAAAGAGGTTTCAGCCTGTGTTCTCCTCTAGGATTTTGATGGATTCCTGTCTCACATCAACGACTTTCAACAATGTGTACTTTATCTTTGTGTATGGTGTGAGTAAGTGGTCAAGTTTCATTCTTTTCATGTAGCTGTTCAATTTTCCCAGCACCATTTACTGAACAGACTGTCTTTTTTCCGGTGGATTTTTTTTCCTGCTTTATCAAAGATTTGTTGCCCAAAGAGCCAAGGGTCCATTTCTGGGTTCTATATTCTGTTCCATTGGTCTATGTGTCTGTTTTTGTGCCAGCACCATGCTGTCTTTGTGATCACAGTTTTGTGGTACAGATCGAAATCCGGCATTGTGATGCCCCCAGTTTTGTTTTTCCTTTTCAACAATTCCTTGGCGATTCGGGGCCTTTTCTGATTGCACACAAATTTAAGGGCTGTTTGTTCCAGTTCTTTGAAAAATGTCATTGGTATTCTGATCGAGATGGCATTGAAAGTGTAGATTGCTCTGGGTAGCATAGTCATTTTAACTATGTTTATTCTTCCGATCCATGAGCATGTAATATTTTTCTATCTTTTTGTGTCTTCTTCAATGTCTTTCAAGAGTGATTTGTAATTTCTAGAATACAGATCCTTTATGTCTCTGGCTAATACCAAGATAACATATGATTTTTGGTGCTATTATAAATGGAATGGATTCGCTAATTTCTCTTTCTTCAGTCTCATTGTTCATGTATAGATTTGCAACTAATTTCTGAGCATTGATTTTGTATCCCGCCACATTACTGAATTGTTCTATGAGTTCTAGTAGTTGGGAGTGGAGTCTTTTGGGTTTTCTGTATAGAGTATCATGTCATCTGCGAAGAGAGACTGTCTGAATTCTTCTTTGCTGATTTGGACACCTTTTATCCCTTTTTGTTTTCTGATTGCTGTTGCAAGGACTTCTAGTACTATGTTGAATAATAATGGCGAGAGTGGGCATCCTTGTCGAGTTCCTGATCTTAAGGGAAAGGCTATCAGCTTTTCCCGATTGAGAATGATATTTGGTGTAGGCTTTTCATAGATGGTTTTTACAAAATTGAGGAATGTACCCTCTATCCCTACACTCTGAAGGGTTTTAATCAGGAAAGGATGTTGTATTTTGTCAAATGCTTTTTCTGCATCAATTGAAAGGATCATATGGTCCTTGACTCTTTTCTTGTTGATATGATCTATCACACTGATCGATTTGCGAATGTTGACCTACCATTGCATCTCAGGGATGAATCCCACTTAGTCATGATGGATAATCCTTTTAATGTACTGTTGGATCCTATTAACTATGATCTTGTTGAGAATTTTGGCGTCCATATTCATCAGGGAAATTGGTCTGTAATTCTCCTTTTTAATGGGGTCTTTGCCTGGTTTGGGGATCAAGGTAATATTGATCTCATAGAATGAGTTTGATAGCTTTCCTTCTGTTTCTATTTTTTGAAATAGCACCAGGAGAATAGGGATTATTTCTTCTTTGAATGTTTGGTAGAATTCCCTGGGGAATCCGTCAGGCCCTGGACTCTTGTTTTGGGGGAGGTTTTTGTTCACTACTTTGATCTCTTCATAATTAATCGGGCTGTTTAAATAATCAATTTCTTCCTGTTTCAGTCTTTGTACTTTATAGGTTTCCAGGAAGTCATCCATTTCCTAAAGGTTGTTCAATTTATTGGCATAAAGCTGTTGATAAAAGTTTCTAATGATCCCTCCCATTTCATTGGTGTTGGTTGTGATCTCTCCCCTTTCATTCATAATTTTATTAATTTGGATCCTTTCTCTGTTCTTTTGGATAAGTCTGGCCAGTGGCTTATCGATCTTATTCATTCTTTCAAAGAACCACCTTCTAGTTCTGTTGATCTGCTCAATTGTGCTCCTGGTTTCTAATTCATTGATCTCTGCTCTAATCTTGATCACCTACCTTCTTGTGCATGGGTTAGGCCTATTCTTCTGTTGCAGCTACAGTTCTTGAGGTGAGAGTATAAAAACTGCATTTTAGATTTTTCTATTCTCTTGAGTGAGGCTTGGATGGCTATGTATTTTCCCCTTAGGACTGCCTTTGCAGTGTCCCACAGGTTTTGGACTGATGTGTTCTCATTCTCATTGGTCTCCAGAAATTGTTTAAACTGATTTTTAATTTCCTGGTTTACCCAATCATTTTTGAGCAGGATGGTTCTTAGTTTCCAAGTGTCTGAGATCCTTCTAATTTTTTCCTTGTGATTGACTTCCAGTTTCAAAGCATTGTGGTCTGAGAATATGCAGGGAATAATCTCAGTTTTTTGGTATTGGTTAAGACCTGTTTTGTGACCCAGTATATGGTCTATTCTGGAAAATGTTCCATGTGCATTCGAAAAAAAATGAGTATTCTGTTGTTCTGGGGTGTAGTGTTGTATATATATCTGTGAGGTCCATCTGGTTCACTATGTCATTCAAAGCTCTTGTTTCTTTGTTGATTTTCTGCTTAGGTGATCTGTGTATTGCTGGGAGCGGAGTGTTGAGGTCCCCTACTATTAATGTATTATTATCTATATGTCCTTTATTCTGGTTAAGAGTTGGCTTATGTATCCAGCTGCTCCCCTGTTGGGGGCATAGATATTTATAATTGTCATATCCAGTTGTTGGATACATCCTTCATGAATAACATAGTGTCCTTCTGTATCTCTCACTATGGTCTTTAGTTTAAAATCTAATCTGATATGGGAATTGCTACCCCAGCTTTCTTTTGAAGTCCATTGGCATGAAAAATGGTTTTCCATCCCTTCACTTCCAGTCTGGATATGTCTTTGTCTTCAAAATGAGTCTCTTGCATTCAGCAAATGGATGGGTCATGTCTTTTTATCCAATCTGCAACCCTGTGGCATTATGGGAGCATTTAGGACACTCACATTGAGAGTGATTATTGAGAGATATGATTTTAATGATGTCATGTTTCCTGTGAAGTCTTTGTTTCTATAGATTGTAAATTTCTGTTCTGTATTACTCTTGGGGCCTTTTTACTTTTATGGAACCCCCCTTAATATCTCCTGTAGAGCTGGTTTCGTGGTTACGATTCCTTCAGTTTCTGCCAATCCTGGGGGGTCCTTATCTCTCCATCGATTGTGAATGACAGCCTTGCTGGATAAAGGATCCTTGGCTGCATGTTCTTCTCAGGTAGAGCTTTGAAAATACCCAGCTAACCCTTCGTAGCCTGCCAGGTCTCTGTAGACTGGTCTGATGTTATTGTGATATTTTCCCCTCTGTATGTGAGGATTTTCTTCCCCCTGGCCACTTTCAATACTGTATCCTTGGATCTAATATTTGCGAATTGCACTGTGACGTGACGTGGGTTAGTTCTGTTCTCATTGACCTTGTGAGGGGTCCTCTCTGCCTCTTGGACATGAATGCTTGTTTCCTTTGCCAGATTAGGGTAGTTCTCAGCTACAATTTGTTCAAATATCTCTTCTAGACCTCTCTCTTTCTCCAACCCCCCGGGGATGCCGATGATTCTGACATTGGAACGTTTCATTGAGTCAGTAATCTCCCGTAATCTACATGCTTGAGATTGGATTTTTTTGAGCCAAGTTTCTGTTTTAACTTTCTCTTCTACCATCCCATCCTCTAATTCACTAGTTCGGTATTCTGCCTCATTTACCCTGGCTGTCAGAGCGTCCAGTTCAGACTGCATTTGATTCATAGCATTTTTCGTTTCTCCCAGACTCTCTTTCATTTCTGCCCTTAGAGATTCTATATTCTCATTAATATTTTCATTAATACTTTTTTCAAGCCTACACATCATCTTGACCATTGTTACTCTGGTCTTGACCATTGAACTCCATTTCTGACAATTTGGTTATATCCATATCCATCAGTTCTGTGGCAAAGGCCACAGACTCATTATGTTTTCTTTGCTGGGGAGGGGGATTTCTCCTCGTCATTCTGATGAGGAGAGGTTGTGGGGATGCCCAGAGCCCAGGTTATTGACCAGAACTCAGGCAGTGTGCACTTGTTTTATAGGGACCTTAGGGATGTCAGCTTCCTGATTTTTCAGGGTGCCTTCTGGGTGAAGGGCCTGCCGCACTGATATTCAGGAAACCCTGTTTGGGTAGAGTTTCCGCATCCCCTGCGTGGGGGTATGGGGCTGGGCACACTGTGAACCAGTATTTCTGGGCTTTTGTTCTCTGGCGGCTTTCCCTGGTGGTTTTTTGTGCCTCTTCTGAGAGTGAGAGCAGCAGTGACCGTATCCTAGCCTCTGTCTCAGAACAGAGAGATCGCATTCCACTCTCCACTGAGCTCTCTTGGTCACTTTAACTCTGTTTCTATAGGTGCTGCTAAAAACCCTGCAGTGACCCAGGATGTGCGCCCCATAGCCTGTGTCCCAGCCCTCACTTCCAGGGCCAGTGCATCTCTGTCCTTTGTGCCCCCGGTTCCCAAGCTCCTGAGCTCCCTGTTTCATTATGCTTCGCGTGCGCTCCGGAGTGCTGGTTTTCAGTCTGGTCGCGTGCATTTCCGAACTCTTGGTTTCCGTCTAGTTTGAGTGTATGCTCCAGAGCTCAGGTTTTCAGTTTGGACACATGCATGTTCCTGAGCTCACATATTTAAGCCAGTTCCAGTGAATGCTCTGGAGCTCCAGTTTTCTGTCTGGTTGCATGCGTTCCCAGGCTCAGTCTGCTCTCTCATGGGTGCCAGTCCGTGAGTCAGCCTGCTCCCCAGTGCAGGTGGCTACTGCTTCCCAGCACCTGACCACAGAGACTCTCTCCCCCTTCTGTTTATCTTCCTATATCTGTGTGCAGATTCACAGCTCCCCGTTTCATACCTCAATACTCAGCACTGGAGATGTTCATTTGTAGAGATCCAGGTGTATCTTCCTGCATCTCAGGCTGATTCTGTGAGTTTTCAGGATGGTCAGGTAGATATCCAGCTCGACTCACGGGACCAGCTGAGAAAGGGTCGCCTACTCCTCCACCATCTTTTCTCCTCCTTGCAGAAAGTGGTCGATTTTCTATTCATAGAGTTTCTGCTACTCTTTTCTTCATTCTCCAGTTGTGTTCATAGGTATTCAGAATGGTTTGGTAGCTCTCTCGCTGAATTCCTGGGACCAGACGAACTTTAGGTCTCTTGCTCCTCCGCCATCTTGGACTCCTCCCTCACAACTGTTAGATTTTCTTGTTGGATAGACACTTTAAGTATGATACACTGTCTCTCTGCATCTCTTACTTCAGTCCTTAGATTATAATCTAATTTGTCTGGTAGGAGAATTGCTACCCCAGCTTTCTTTTGAGGTCCGTTTGCATGATAAATGGTTCCCATGGTGCTTTCCCTTTTCTTTTGGATAGGTATGGCCATCATTTATCAATCTAATTAATTCTTTCACAAGAACAGCTTCTAGTTTCCTTGATCTGTTCTACTGTTTTTCTGGTTTCTATTTGATTGATTTCTGCTCTAATCTTTATTATTTCTCTTCTTCCACTTGGTTGTAGGCCTTATTTGCTGTTCTTTCTACTCATCCTGTAGATGTAAGGTTAGCTTGTGCATTTGAGATTTTTCTAATTCTTTAAAGATTTTATTTATTTATTTATTTACTTACTTGACAGAGAGACAGTCAGCGAGAGAGGGAACACATGCAGGGAGAGTGGGATAGGAAGAGAAGGGAGCCCAATGCAGGGCTCGATCCCAGGACCCTGGGATCATGCCCTGAGCCAAAGGCAGATGCTTAACGACTGAGCCCCCCAGACGCCCCAAGGATTTTTCTAATTTTTTGAGATGTGCTTGGATGGCTATGTATTTCCCTCTTAGGACCACCTTTGCAGTATTTCATAGGTTTCAGACTAATGTGGGTTTTTTGTTGTTGTTGTTGTTCATTTTTTTTATTTTTATTTTTTTTCTTTTTCATTCTCATTAGTTTCAATGAATTGTTTAAGTTCTTTAATTTCTTAGTAGACCCAATCATTCTTTACCAGGATGCTCTTTAACTTCCAAGTGTTTGAGTTACTTCCAAATTTCTTCCTGTGGTTGAGTTCCAGTTTCAGAACATTGTGCTCTAAAACATGCAGGGGAAAATCTTAATCATTTGGTATCTGTTGAGACCGGATTTGTGACACAGTATGTGGTCTATTCTGGAAAATGTTCCAGGGTCTCTCTAGAAGAATGATAATTCTGTTGTTTTAGCATGGAATGTTCTGTATATATCTACAAAGTCCATGTGGTCCAATGTGTCATTCAAAACTCTTGTTTCCATTTTGATCTTCTTAGATGATCTGTCCATTGCTGTGAGGGAGTTTTGAGGTCTCCTACTATTAATGTTTTATTGTTATTATAATTTGTTTTAAAATTTTGGTTATTAATTGGTTTATTTAATTGGATGCTCCCATGTTGGGGGCATAGATATTTACAATTGTTAGACCTTCTTGTTGGATAGACCCTTTTAGTATGATATAATATCCCTCTACACCTCTTACTAAGGTCTTTGGTTTAAAGTCTAATTTGTCTTATATAAGGATTGCTACCCCAGCTTTCTTTTGAGCTCCATTAGTGTGGTAAATGGTTCTCCATTCCTTCACTCTCCATCTGGAGGTGACCCGAAAGAGAATACAGATGAGTCCTGCTTTTTTTCATACAATCTGAAACCTTGTGTCTTTTCATGGGGGCATTCAACCAATTTACATTCAGAGGAACTTTTCTTTTTAATAATAATTTTTTATTATGCTATGTTAGTCACCATAAAGTACATCCCTAGTTTTTGATGTAAAGTTCCATGATTCATTACTTACGTATAACACCCAGTGCACCATGCAATGCATGCCTTCCTTAATGAACTTTTGAAATATATGAAGGCAGTGCTATTTTATTTCCTGTAAAGTTCCTATTTCTGTAGGTTTTCTATTTCTTTCTGGTCTATGTGACTTTTGTGGTCTCTCTTTGCTTATAGAATCCCCCTTAATATTTCTTGCATGGTTGGCTTAGTGGTCACATATTTTTTCAGTTTCTCCCTGTGCTGAACTCTTTGTCTCCATCCATTTTTTGTAAAGATTTTATTTATTTATTTGACAGAGATAGAGACAGCCAGCGAGAGAGGGAACACAAGCAGGGGGAGTGGGAGAGGAAGAAGCAGGCTTCCAACAGCGGAACCTGATGTGGGCCTCGATCCCAGAATGCCGGGATCATGCCCTGAGCCAAAGGCAGACACTTAACGACTGAGCCACCCAGGTGCCCCTGTCTCCATCCATTCTGAAAGACAGCCTTGCTGGTTATTATTGGATTCATGTTCTTTTCATTTAGTACCCTGTATATGTTTTGGCAGCCCTTTCTGGCTTTTCAGGTTTTTGTGGACAGGTCTTATGTTATTCTGATATTCCTCCCTCCATATATAAGAAATCTCTTCTCCCTAGCTGCTCTCAGAATAGCTTCCTTGGCTCTGAGATTTACAAGCTTCACTATTATATGTCAGGGTGTTGATCTATTTTATTGATTTTGGGAGGGGTCCTCTCTGCCTCTTGGACATAAATGCTTGTTTCCTTCTGCAGATTAGGGAAGTTCTCAGTTGTGATTTGGTCAAAAATACCCTCTATTCCTCTCTCTCTCGATCCCTTGGTGGTCCCAATAACTATCTTTCATGCTAGTGATTTATACAGAATCTACAAAGATTGGGCACATACGGATTTTGCTTTTACAAAATGGTCCCTTGGTACCAAATTTTGCCATCAAGATGTCCTCACAACATGGCAATAGTCTTCTCCTGAATCAAAGAATCCATGATAGTTTTAAATAGTCAAGGGTGTGGAAATGCAATATGGCCACTTGGTTCTACCCAGCTTTCTGGCAAACCCCATCTTTTACTATTTGCATTCATTTACTCACCATGGATAACTTATAAATGAACACTAATAGGGAGACCTCTATAAAATTGTGAAAGCAGTTTACAACTAATGTCTATTTTGTCAGGTCCATAATTTTCAGAAAAAAATATTACTTTCATTTCCAGAGATCTCACATCTCCTTTCACTGAAAACTTTGAGCATCTGAGTTGGATTTAATTCTACTGCCATGTACTATGTGTTATCCATATGTTCTTATTATTGTATTTCTGTTCTTCATGTAGGTTGAACATCTCTTCTACGGCCAGGTGATACCCTCACAGTTGCAAAGATCTTGTTAGAAAATGTGTTTTCCTGGGATCCAGTGTGTCTGAATGAGTTTCAGGGTCTTGAGATTATGCCCTACATTGGGCTTTTTCCACAACAGGGAGTCTCCTTAAGATCCTACCTGTCTCTCTGTCCCTCCAACCACCTGTGTTCTCTTTCTACCTCTCAATAAAATAAATAAATAACTTCTTAAAAAAATAAAGGTGTTTACGTCTAGGGGTATACTCTACATGTTCAGGGCACACACTTCACTGAACAAATAATACTAGGTTTAATGAAAGCTTTGTAAACATCTTGGAATTTTCCCTGTTTTTATCACTCTTAATCATCAGGCAAATTCATGAGAACAAATGGTGTTCTCAAACATAAAATATCTAAACTTGCTGAAACTACTGAACTCCCTTGACCTAAGGCATTGCCTTTGGTCTTGCTGACTCTTCACAGTACCCCTTTTGGAAAACATAAACCCAGTTCACATGTGATAGTCTCCAGCAGACCAATGTCTATTTATATAAACGTATCTGCTGTTCCCTTGTTACCTTATGCTAATAAAACCAGGCACTGTATGTCCTTAATGCCTTATGCTAAAATTGATTATCCACAGGTTAAATATGCTTTCTCACATGTCAGTTCAAAAGACCCTGTTAGTCACAACCTAGAGCCTGGTGATTGGGTATTCTGGAAATTTCATCAGTGGAAGAAAGCCCTTGATATCTTGTTGGAAAGGATCTTCCCAAAGGCCACTGACCCACAATACTGCTGCCAGACTAGATGGTATTGAGATTTGTATATACATTTCACAGGAAAAAAAAAAAAAACCTGACACGTGGTCCTGTCCAAATGGTAGAGATTTCTTTTCTTTTTCCTTTTTTTAAAAGATTGTATTTATTTATTTGGTAGAGAGAGACAGTGAGAGAGGGAACACAAGCAGGTGCAGAAGCAGAGGGAGAAGCAGGCTTCCTACTGTGCAGGGACCCCCAAGTGGGGCCCCTGGGATCAAGACCTGAGCTGAAGGCAGACACTTAATGACTGAGCCACCCAGAAACCCCCAAATGGTAGAGA
The DNA here is from genome assembly GCF_017311325.1 of Ursus maritimus. Classification (NCBI taxonomy): domain Eukaryota; kingdom Metazoa; phylum Chordata; class Mammalia; order Carnivora; family Ursidae; genus Ursus; species Ursus maritimus. The sequence goes on from NW_024426663.1 coordinate 86,310,392, forward strand.
TTTCTGATCAAATTGATGAGGAAGAAAACCAACTGACATTCATGTAGATTGTTTCCAATGAAGATACCAATGAAGACATCATAAAAACTAAATATGGCAGCCTTCTTTCTTCTCTTTCATTCCTTTATGCTGACACTGGCTTGGAAAGTTCATGCCATCATCTATATCTCACAAACCAATATTAAAAAGGTTAACATTTCAGACTAGTTCATTTGTCATCACAAACACAGATTTATCTATTATCCTGAGACCTCTTGGTCCACTCTGCGTGTAGTTGTCTTTTATTCCCAATTTTGCCATAAATCCCAATCAATAGAAGGGGAGCATTACAAGTCATTTAAAAATTCAAACTTGTATGGCAAGGCTATCCAGTGCTTTCCTTTAATCTTTTTTCAAGTTATACCTGTACATGCCTATTACACACAAATACCTAGTTAAATCATAGTACATTCACCTTCTCAGCTTCTTATAATTACCTAAAATGCATCTGCCCACAATCATAAAAATATTTCACCAGCAGCACCCAACGATGAATAATTTAGAATGACTTTTTTTTTCAGTCTAGGATGCTTGTTTTCCAAGTACATTGAAAACCTTAACCCTTGGTTAAACAAGAAAATGCAAGAATTCCTGCAAATGAATCCTCTAAAAGTGTTCCCTTAGGAGGAATGGTTGTTCCCCAATAGTATCTCTCTCTCTCTCTTCCTCTCTTTCTCTCTCTCTCTCTCTTTGGGTCCTGTTTTCATTCTCTCTGGGTTAGTAAATGCCTATATATTTGGCACAAAATCAATGAACACCTATTACATTATCTAATTGCCCCTAATGGTTCATAAAGAATCATCTTACCAGTTAAATCACCTGAACTTACATAGTCCAGTTAAAAATGACCTACAAGGAGGCATTTATACTTCAGATTTGCTTCTTTTGGAAAGGTCCCACTGTACTGGTGAGGAGTGAGTACAAAGAGACTATGTTCAGGAACCTTTTGTTATATCTTGAAAATATTGAGAAATCTGCTACTACAGTAATTGGTGCCCAAAAAAATACTTATACTCTGTGGCTGAAGTTGTTCTTGATGACAAGATAACCCTTGACTATGTTATAGTTGTTAAATGTCTCTGCTATGGTCAAACCCATCTGCTATAGTTGGAGTAACATTTTTGGGATAGTTGAGACTCAGCTATTGCTGAACAAGCCAGGGGCTTAAGAAAGTGACTCTTTCAACAGGGTATTCCTTTGACTTATTTGATTTTGATTTATGTTTGGGTCTTGGGGAATTTGGTCCAACATGCATCATAGATATTGGAAATTGATTCTGCTTATAGTGATAGTAGGCCCTCTGGTATTCTCTATTCTCTCAAAAGCTTTAAATGTATGCACATAGCCATCAACCACCAAGGAAGCATTCTCCCTAGGACTGATTGTTAACAAAGGAAGAAAAAGAATGACTAAGTTAAAAAAATCATAAGCCAAATGTCCTTCTGCAGATGAATGGATAAAGAAGTGGTATATATACATATACAATAAAATATTACTCTACCATCAAAAAGAATGAAATCTTGGGGCGCCTGGGTGGCACAGCGGTCAAGCGTCTACCTTCCGCTCAGGGCGTGATCCCGGCATTATGGGATCGAGCCCCACATCAGTCTCCTCCGCTATGAGCCTGCTTCTTCCTCTCCCACTCCCCCTGCTTGTGTTCCCTCTCTTGCTGGCTGTCTCTCTCTCTGTCAAATAAATAAAAATAAAGAAAATCTTTAAAAAAATGAAATCTTGCCATTTGCAAGGGTGTGGATAGAACTAGAGGGTATTATGCTAAACAAAGTAAGTCAGTCAGAGAAAGACAAATACTATATGATTTCATTCATATGTGGAATTTAAGAAAGCAAACAGATGAATATAAGGGAAGGGAAGGAAAAATAAGATGAAATTTGAGAGGGACCCCATAAGAGATACTGACCTATAGGAAAAAAAAAACTGATGGTTGCTGGAATTGAGGTGCATGTGGTGAAGGTATAGTTGGGGGATGGGCATTAAGAGGACACATGTTGGGATAAGCACTAGATGTTGTATATAAGTGATGAATCACTAAAGCCTACCTCTGAAACTAATAAATACATTTTAAAAAAAGCTTCTTCACAGCAAAGGAAACAATTTTAAAAAAGTAAAAGGCAACAATCAAAAAGGCAACAATCAAAAAAAAGTAAAAGGCAATGTACAGAATGGAAGATGATAATTGTCAATGAAATCTGATAAAGAGCTAGTATCCAAAATATGTAAAGTTACAAAACTCAACACCAATAAATAAATAAATAAATAAATAACCAGTTAAATAATTTGCAGTAACCACGAACAGACATTCCTCCAAAGAATACAGCCAGATGACCAATAGATGCATGAAAAGATGGTCAAAATCCCTCATCATCAGGGAAATATAAATCAAAACTCCAATGCTTTATCACTCCACACTACTCAGAATGGTTAAAATTAACAACACAATAAACAATAGGTATCGGTGAATGTGGAGGTTGGGGAACACTTGTGTACTGTTGATGCAAACTGGTGGAGGTTCCTCAAAAAGGTAAACATAGAAATACCCTGTGATCCAGCAATTGCTCCCTAGAAATTTACTCAAATAATACAAAAGACCACTTCAAGGGATACAACAACCCCAAGGTTTATAGCATCTATATCTATAGAAGCCAATTTATGGAAACACCCAAGTGCTGATCAATTGATGAATGGACACATATGGTATACATACATGATAGAATATTATTCAGCCACAAAAAATGAAATCTTACAATTTGTAAATACATGGATGAAGTTAGAGAGTTATACTAAGTGAAATAAGTCAGTCAGAGAAAGACAAACACCATACGTTTTCACTCATCTGTGGAATTTAAGGAACAAAACAAATGAGCAAAGTGAAAAAAAAAAAAAAAGAAAAGAGAGAGAGAGGGAAACCAAAAACATACCCTTAACTATACAGAACAACCTGATGGATACCAGAGGGTAGGTTGGTTGGGGCATGGGTTAAATAAGTGATGGGGATTAAGGAGTGCACTTGTGATGAGTACCATGTATTGTACGGAATTGCTGAATCACTATATTTTACAATTGAAATTAATATTACACTGTATGTTAACTACCTGGAATTTAAATAAAAACTTTAAAAATGTAACAGGAAACATGGTAAATATACAATGAGTTGTTAATTGCTATTTGAACTTGCAACAGTGAAAAGTAAAGGAGTGTGTTTGGGAGAATCTTCATACTGGATGAAGTTTGGATTTTGGTTGGTCTGAACAACAGCTGCTAGACTTAGAGCCAATACCAAGGGGAAAATTAGGCTGAAACAACAGATACTTAAAAGAATTAGAGTGAGGGGTGTCTGGGTGGCTCAGTCACTTGAGCATCTGCCTTAGGTTCAGGTCATGATCCTGGAGTCCTGGGATCAAGCCCCACCTCAGGCACCCTGCTCAGCGGGGATTCTGCTTCTCCCGCTGCCCCTCACCCCACTCATGCTCTCTTTCTCTTTATCAAATAAACTAATATTTTTTTTTATTTATTTGACAGAGATAGAGACAGCCAGCGAGAGAGGGAACACAAGCAGGGGGAGTGGGAGAGGAAGAAGCAGCTCATAGCGGAGGAGCCTTATGTGGGGCTCCATCCTCGAAGGCCGGGATCATGCCCTGAGCCAAAGGCAGACGCTTAACCGCTGTGCCACCCAGGCGCCCCCCTAAACTAATAATTTTTAAAAATAAAGAATTGGAGTTTTTTATAGGAGAGATTAGAGAAAACAAAGCAGACATCCAAGGAAATAATTTTGGCAGTTTGGAAGTTTATATCAAGAAATAGAAAGTGTCAAGAGGGCAATGATGGAGCTAAAACAGAGATCTCAATATGGGCCTCTCAGAGATTGTGTAAAATAACTGATAAGAGCCTCTGCTTGTCCCTCAAACTTTGAAGGAACAAAACCAATTTTACTTTGTTTACCCTGGTTTGGATGGCTGACTTGAAAGGCAAAATTGATCATGCAAAACGTGGCATCAAAATGCCTGAGATAAGGGCTGAAATCTCACCATTAACAAGAATGACAAAAAGGGGCAGGGTCCCTCCTTCTGACCTTCAGCAGGGAACTAAAGACATATGAATGTGTAATGGTAAAATGGACAGAGATGGAGAACATGCATTTATGTAACTACTTGAAATTTGAAACATATCTTGTCTGAAATAGGGGGATAGGGAGTCGTGAACGGCTGGCATACACTTCATTCCTGAATGTAAAGAGGGCTGAAAGGAAGTCCCCATTGGATAGAACAGGGGTTGGAAGAATTTTGGTAAAATTATCAAATTATTCTATTCTTTTGTCTCACCTCAACCTTATTTTTTGTCCTGGAAGCAGTCATCCCAGGACCAGTGCTGCCACCATGGTGCCAGAATCAGAGATGATCCTTAATTCAAAAACCACAACTATAACTTTGAATCTTTATGTCAGAACTCCTAAAGCATTACTGGAATGGATTTTGGCTTTGCCACTTTTGAAAAATTAGGGTTGACAGTGAAGGCAGATATATTGCCCAGTATTTAAGATAGCCCCTAGTTTTGTACCTATGTGAATATACCGTATATGAATATAGGTGCCCTGAGAGGATGGCATTTGCAAAACTAGCATTGCTGCTAGCACTATGGACCAGCACAGTGGCTGAATCTAATGACCCCCCCCCCAAAGTGGAAAGTATTGGATAATAATCAATGGTAGATGGAGATAATAAATAATAGGGAAGTTTAAATGAAAGTATAAATGAATTATGCAATTAGGATATCTAATGATTCTTTATGTCTCAGGAGAGGCCCAGAATAAGAAATGGTATTCATCTCCTAGCTCAATTATACCAAATGGCTGAAAGAGTGAAGCCATATTTGCCAAGTTCTCTCAAATTATTGGAATCTGACAAGGTTAAATGCAAGCCTACAAACTTGAATGACATGACCATGGGGGACATTTTGATCATACAATGATATTGTTGAGGCTCAATTTTTAAATTTGGAGCATAATTCTAGCAGTATGTCATGATCCTTTGAACTCTGTTATTTATGTTTTATCTACTATCATATCACCTCACACCTGTCAAAATAGCTAAAATTAACAACACAGGAAACCAGCATTGTGAGGATGTGGAGAAAGGCAAAACCCTCTTACACTTTTGATGCAGCCACTGTGGAAAACAGTTTGGAGGTTCCTCAAAAATTTAAAAATATTGCATCCAGCAATTGCACTACTCTACGTTTATGCAAATGATACAAAAATAGTGATTTGAAGAGATACATGTACCCCAATATTTATAGCAGCATTATCAACAATAACGAATTATGGGAAGAGGCCAAGTGTCCATCAAGTGATGAATAGATTAAAAAAAAAGATGTGATTGCATATATATATCTCTCTCACATATTTGTGTGTGTGTATATATATATATATATATTATATATATATAGTGTGTATAATGTGTATATATAATGTGTGTAATTATGTATTAATTTAGCCATTAAAAATGAATCAATCTTGCTATTTGCAGTGATATGGATGGAATTAGAGCATGTAATGCTAAGCAAAATAAATCAGAGAGAGAAAGACAAATACCATATGATTTTATTCATATTTCAGACTTTAAGAAACAATATACATGAAAATTGGTGGGGAGAGAGAAGGAAACGAGAAAACAGACTCAACTGTAGGGAAAGAACTGAGGGTTGCTGGAGGGAAGGTGGGTGGGGAATGGGTTAAATGGGTGATGGTTATTAAGGAGGTCACTTGTGATATTCCCTGGGTGTTATATGTAGGTGATGAATCACTAAATTCTATACCTAAAACTAATATTGCACTGTATGTTAGCTAATTTGAATTTAAATAAAAACTTGAAAAAGAAAAAAAAAGTGTGTCTTATCTTATTTCCAAATATTTGAGCTTTTCTAGCTATTTTTCTGTGACTCATTTCCACTTTAAATCTGCTATATTTTGGGGGAATATTTTGCATGCTTTTTTTTTTTAACTTGTTAATGTTTGTTTTATGACCCAGAATGGCTCACTGTTGGTGAGAGTGCTATGTAAATTTGAGAAGAATGTGGATTCTGTTGCCATTGGAGTATTCTAGAAATGCAAATTACATCAAATTGATAGATGGTACTGTTCAGTTCAATTGTTCTTACTGATGTTTCCCAGTCAGGATCTCTCAATTAGTATTGACTAATGTTACAGTATCCAACTGTAATCGTGGGTTTTTCAACTCCTTTGCATTTTGATAGAAACTGAGAGGTTTTTTCATGCATATACCTATGTACTGTCAGGCAAATACAATGAAGTATCATTTTGCCTTCACAAATCATAGACCCATTTATCATAAGGTAATGTTCCTCTTTATCTCAGCTAACTTTTCTTCTCTAAAGTCTGCTTTTACTGACATTATAGCTACTAAAGATTCCAGTGTATTAGTGCTAGAATGGTGTATCTTTTTCCATCTCTTTAATTTTATTCTACTTGTATTTTGTATTTATGCTGTGTCTTATTTTTAATTTACTCTAACAGTATTTTTGGGGGGTATTCACACAATTTTTTCCCTTTAAATTGGAGTACACTTAAGATATTATAGTAATTTCAAATATACAGCATAGTGATCCAATAATTGTATACATTACAAAAGGCTCACAATTGTCAGTGTAGGTTCCCTCTGTCAGCTCAACATAAAAAGTTGTTACAGTATAATTGAGTATATACCCTGTGCTATATGTTTCATCCTTGTGTCTTATTTATTTTATAAGTGGGAGTTTGTTCCTCTTGCTTTCCTTTTCTTATTTTATCCATCACTCAATCCCCTCTCCTCCAGCAACCTTAGGATGTACATGTGAGATGTACCTACTGACCAATGAGTGTGCTTCATGATGGAGTCTTTTAAGTGATTAATAGGATCCATCTTCTTCTGATGCATTCTGAGCCTTTCTGTTTTCAGCCTTTTCCCAGGGTACATTTATGGAAATAACCTCCGTATTCTGAATGGGGTGAGAAGTAAGTCTCTTGGGCAGTTTCCCACACATGGGTGCTTATTCACAGACTCTTACTTCCGAGATCTCTCTTGACACTGATCTGTGCTGATCTGTGCTGCCATGGGGAAGCAGTGACATGGATAAAGTGAAACTGCTCCCTTTCCCCTCTTCAATGTAGTCAGTCCTGGATATTTCACTCTAATGGTGTGCTTGAACATCTTCACTGGATTCCTGTGATCCAAGAAAAGCATTCTTGTCTACAGGTAATTGTCAGATGTGATGTTCTTTGGGGGTAAAGTGATATAAAACTCCTAATCCATGATTTGTTAAAATTTCTCAAATTACACAAAACTTAAAAATAAATTGTGTATAGTAGCCAAGAGATGAATGGGAAAATGACATTTTCCTTAATTACCATTGTACATATATTGGCGAATTTTGAATTGAGAAGCATTTTAACTTCTATGAAGAATCATGAGCTTAGTTATACAATTAATCATTTTGAAATTGTAAGAGTATCACATGTGCTTTTGGAAAATACAATAAATTAAAAATAAGTAGGTAGAAAAAACATAGTAAGATCTCATTTATGTGGAAGTACATTCTTTTTGCATTTGTATATTGCAAACACTCAGGAAAAAAATTAAAAAAAATAAATATGTGGGAAAATGAAAAAAAAAAAAAGAGAGAAGAAAAGAAAGAAAAAAAATCACTTCTTTTCCCCCAGGAAAAGAAAATAGGAGTGCAGATGAAAGAAGAAATTTAAGTTTCACCATTATCTTACATCTTAAATATTTTATATAGTATAAGGAGTGATATCTTGCTTATGACAAATATTTAAAAAATAAGTAGCAAAATAAAATAAAAAGATACAGCCAATCACTTTGTTCAGACATGGGTTTGTAAATCCATTACTTAACAATTTAAAACTTCACAAAAATCTATTTAAATATTCTTGTTATTAATTAGAAGGTCTCATGGTGGGTAACCCTACTGGGTAAAAAAAAATAAAAATAAAAATCTCAACATAGACCTAATTCTTTGCAATTCCGACATTATTTTGTCTGTGAGGACAACATGAGACAGCATCAGATCTCATGGTTAATGCAGTTAATTAGCTCTCATTCTAGTTAGTCCATTATAAATATGCACAAAAATGCAAGATCCATATAAGTACCTTTGAACCTGTGCTTGCCAGTTGAGAGAAGAATGCCATTCAGCAACACACTGGAAACCAGAGCAATAGCAATGTTTAAACAGGAATTTTTATCCGGATGGACAACAGATCCAGCTTTTCAACTTTTCTTGCAATGTGAGAAAGTGCCATTTATTAAGTTCCTTTTTATCCATGGTATTTAAATAATTGACTCTCATAATCAGGGCAACCTGATTTGTATTAGGTAAGCGAATTTCTTCCAAACTTCTATGAATCTACTGTAAGTTTCCCAATGTTAGTCCAGCTCTCTTGCTATGTCTAAGTACGTAAATTTATTTCAGCTGTTTGTGTTCCACTTCACATTAGGAAAATAAGATAGCATTGTATTTTAATTTTATTAGTTACAAGGGACGCATGCATCCTTTTAGAAGAAAAATATGTAAATTGTACTAAATAATACATAGTATTTCTAGGATTTTATTGACTTTTAAAATAAAGCTCATAGAAGCTTCTAAAAGCCTTTGTATTAATATTAGTGGTTTTATTGTAACCTTTATTACATGGAAGATGAATATTAATATCTTCGTCTTTATCATTGTCACAGGAAAAAAAATAAAAAGGTAATTTTGAGCTCTACTCATCTTTCACTTCCCCACTTACCTATGGTATAATAGGATAGTGAGATGTAAAGGGAAAAATCATCTCTCAGTTACCCATACTGACTCTTCAAATATACCAAGAACACATTTTACATTGAACTGAAGCAATTTCCTGAGAATGAGTGAACAAATTACTTTTTTTACATTGGTATTTATTTATTTATTTGTTTGTTTATTTATATTTATTGCTCACATGGTTTAAGCAGTTAAAGTCTCTTTTTTAGTGATATAAGTATCACCTTCTTGTTTAATTTAATTTTATTTTTTATTGTTTTTTTATGGTGAAATAACTTTTATTTATTATTTTTTTAAAGATTTTTTATTATATTATGTTAGTCACCATACAGTACATCTCCGGTTTCTGATGTAAGGCTCAATGATTCATTAGCTGTGTATAACACCCAGTGCACCATGCAATACGTGCCCTCCTTACTACCCATCACCAGTCTATACCAATCCCACACCTCCCTCCCCTCTGAGGCCTTCAGTTTGTTTCTCATAGTCCATAGTCTCTCATGTTTCATTCCCCCTTCTGATTACCCCCCTTTCTTTATCCCTTTCTTCCCCTACTGATCATCCTAGTTCTTATGTTCCATAGATGAGAGAAATCATATGATTGTTGTCTTTCTCTGCTTGACTTATTTCAATTAGATTTATCTCCTCCAGGGCCGTCCATGTTGCAGCAAATGTTGAGAACTCATTCTTTCTGATAGCTGAGTAATATTCCATTGTATATATGGACCACAACTTCTTAATCCAGTCATCTGTTGAAGGGCATCTCGGCTCCTTCCACGATTTAGCTCTTGTGGACATTGCTGCTATGAACATTGGGGTGCATATGGCCCTTCTCTTTACTACGTCTGTATCTTTGGGGTAAACACCCAGTAGTGCAATGGCTGGATCATAGGGTAGCTCCATTTTTAACTTTTTAAGGGACCTCCACACTGTTTTCCAGAATGGCTGTACCAACTTGCATTCTCACCAGCAATGTAGGAGGGATCCCCTTTCTCCACATCCTCTCCAACAATGGTTGTTTCTTGCCTTGTCTATTTTTGCCATTCTAACTGGCGTAAGGTGGTATCTCAGTGTGGTTTTGATTTGAATTTCCTTGATGGCTAATGATTTTGAACATTTTTTCATGTGTCTGTTAGCCATTTGTATGTCGTCATTGGAAAAGTGTCTGTTCATATCTTCTGCCCATTTTTTTGATTTGTTTATTTGTTTCTCATGTATTGAGTTTGAGAAGTTCTTTGTAGATCTTGGATACCAGTCCTTTATCTGTAGTGTCATTTGCAAATATATTCTCCCATTCCGTGGGCTGCCTCTTAGTTTTTCTGACTGTTTCCTTGGCTGTGCAGAAACTTTTAATCTTGATGAAGTCCCATAAATTCATTTTATCTTTTGTTTCTCTTGCCTTTGGGGATGTGTCATGAAAAAGGTTGCTTTGGCCGATGTCGTAGAGGTTGCTGCCTATGTTCTCCTCTAGAATTTTGATGGATTCCTGTCTCACATCGAGGTCTTTCATCCATTTGGAGTTTATTTTTGTGTATGGTGTGAGAGAGTGGTCAAGTTTCATTCTTTTGCATGTAGCTGTCCAATTTTCCCAGCACCATTTATTGAAGAGACTGTCTTTTTCCCACCGGATGTTTTTTCCTGCTTTATCAAATATTAGTTGCCCAAAGAGCCGAGGGTCCATTTCTGGGCTCTCTATTCTGTTCCATTGGTCTATGTGTCTGTTTTTGTGCCAGTACCATGCTGTCTTTGTGATCACAGCTTTGTAGTACAGCTCGAAATCCGGCATTGTGATGCCCCCAGCTTTGTTTTTCCTTTTCAACAGTTCCTTGGAGATTCGGGGCCTTTTCTGTTTCCATACAAATTTAAGGACTATTTGTTCCAGTTCTTTGAAAAATGTCCTCGGTATTTTGATCGGGATAGCATTGAAAGTGTAGATTGCTCTGGGTAGCATGGACATTTTAACTATGTTAATTCTTCCAATCCATGAGCATGGAATATCTTTCCATCTTTTTATGTCTTCCTCAATGTCTTTCAAGAGTGATTTATAGTTTCTAGAATATAGGTCCTTTACGTCTCTGGTTAAGTTAATTCCAAGGTAACGTATGGTTTTTGGTGCTATTGTAAATGGGATGGATTCCCTAATTTCTCTTTCTTCGGTCTCGTTATTCGTGTATAGAAATGCAACTGATTTCTGAGCATTGATTTTGTATCCCGCCACGTTACTGAATTGCTCTATAACTTCTAATAGTTTGGGAGTGGCTTCTTTTGGGTTTTCCATATAGAGTATCATGTCATCTGCAAAGAGAGACATTTTGACTTCTTCTTTGCCAATTTGAATACCTTTGATCCCTTTTTGTCGTCTGATTGCTGTTGCAAGGACTTCTAGTACTATGTTGAATAATAGTGGCGAGAGTGGGCATCCTTGTCGAGTTCCTGATCTTAAGGGAAAGGCTTCCAGCTTTTCCCCATTGAGAATAATATTTGCAGTAGGCTTTTCATAGATGGCTTTTATGAGATTGAGAAATGTACCTTCTATTCCTACACTCTGAAGGGTTTTAATCAGGAAAGGATGCTGTATTTTGTCAAATGCTTTTTCGGCATCGATTGAGAGGATCATATGGTTCCTGAGTCTTTTCTTGTTGATATGATGTATCACGCTGATTGATTTGCGAATATTGAACCACGCTTGCATCCCAGGTATGAATCCCACTTGATCGTGATGGATAATCCTTTTAATGTACTGTTGGATTTTATTAGCAAGTATCTTGTTGAGGATTTTGGCGTCCATATTCATTAGGGAAATCGGTCTGTAATTCTCCTTTTTGAGGGGGTCTTTGCCTGGTTTGGGGATCAAGGTAATATTGGCCTCATAGAATGAGTTTGGTAGCTTTCCTTCTGTTTCTATTTTTTGAAATAGCTTTAGGAGAATAGGTATTATTTCTTCTTTGAATGTTTGGTAGAATTCCCCAGGAAAACCGTCCGGGCCTGGAGTTTTGTTATTTGGAAGGTTGTTTATCACTGACTCAATTTCTTCATAATTAATTGGCCTGTTTAAGGAATCAATTTCTTCCGGTTTCAGTCTTGGTAGTTTATAGGTTTCCAGGAAGGATTCCATCTCTTCCAGATTGCTTAGTTTATTGGCATATAGCTGTTGATAAAAATTTCTAATAATCCTTCCAATTTCAATGGTGTTCGTCGTGACCTCTCCTTTTTCATTCATAATTTTAATAATCTGGGTCCTTTCTCTTTTCTTTTGATTAAGTCTTGCCAGTGGTCTGTCAATTTTATTGATTCTCTCCAAGAACCAGCTTCTAGTCCTGTTGATCTGCTCTACTGTACTTCTGGCTTCTGCTTGATTGATTTCAGCTCTAATTTTGGTCAATTGCTTCCTTGTGCGTGGATTAGGCCTGTCCCTCTGTTGCTGTTCCAGCTTCTTGAGGTAAGAATATAAAAACTGCATTTTAGATTTTTCTATTCTTTTGAGTGAGGCTTGGATGGCTATGTATTTCCCCCTTAGGACTGCCTTTGCAGTATCCCATAGGTTTTGGACTGTTGTATTTTCATTCTCATTGGTGTCCATAAATTGTTTAATTTGATTTTTGATTTCCTGGTTTATCAAGCCATTCCTGAGCTGGATGGTTCTTAGTCTCCAAGTGTTTGAGTTTCTTCCAAATTTTTCCTTGTGGTTGAGTTCCAATTTCAGAGCGTTGTGGTCTGAGAATATGCAGGGGATAATTTCAATCTTTTGGTATCGGTTGAGACCTGTTTTGTGTCCCACAACATGGTCTATTCTTGAGAATGTTCCATGGGCATTAGAATAGAATGAGTGTTCTTTGGTTCTGGGGTGTAGTGTCCTATATATATCTATGAGGTCCAACTCGTCAAGTATAGCATTCAAAGGCTTTGATTCTTTGCTTAGTTTTTGCCAGGGTGTTCTATTTCTGATAGTGGACTGTTGAGGTCCCCTACTATTAATGTATTTTTATCTATATGTCTCTTTATTCTGATTAAGTGTTGGCTTGTGTATCTTGCTGCTCCCCTGTTGGGGGCATATATATTTATAATTGTCATATCCACTTATTGAATACTTCCTTTAAGAATAATATAGTACCCTTCTGCGTCTCTAACTATAGTCTCTAGTTTAAAATCAAATCTATCTAATGTGAGAATTGCTACCCCAGCTTTGTTTTGAGGTCCATTTGCGTGAAAGATGGTACTCCATCCCCTTACTCTCAGTCTGAATGCATCTTTGGGTTCGAAATGAGTCTCTAGTAGACACCAAATGGATGGGTCATTTCTTTTTATCCAATCTGCAACCCTGTGGCATTTATGGGAGCACTCAAACCATTTACATTTGCACCAAGAACTGAGAGATATGATTTTAATGATGCCATGTTGCCAGTAAAGTCTTTGCTTGTATTGGTTGTGACTATCTTTTGTGTATCACTCTTGGGGCCTTTTTACCTTTATAGAACCCCCTTAATATCTCCTGTAGGGCTGGTTTTGTGGTTACGAAATTGGTTAATGACTGGTGATTCTGAAATGTCTTTATTTCTCCATCAATTCTGAATGACAGCCTTGCTGGATAAAGGATCCTTGGCTGCATGTTTTTCTCTGAAAGAGATTTAAAAATGCTCCCCAACCCTTTCTCTCATTCCAGGTCTGTGTAGACAGGTCTGACGTAATTCTGATGCCTTTGCCTTGGTACGTGAGAAATTTCTTTGCCCTGGCCACTTTCAATACTGTATCCTTGGATCTAATATTTGCGAAATGCACTATGACGTGACATGGCGTAGGTTTGTCATGGTTGAGCTTGGGAGGGGTCCTCTCTGCCTCTTGGACACGAATGTTTGTTTCCCTCACTAGATTAGGGAAGTTTTCAGCTACAATTTTTTCACATATCTCTTCTAGACCTCTGTTTTTCTCCACCCCCTCGGGGATGCCGATGATTCTAACATTGGAACGTTTCATTGAGTCAGTAATCTCCCGTAACCTACATTCGTGGGCGTGGATTTTTTTAAGACCATCTTCTATTTTCATTTTCCCTCTATTAACCCATCCTCCAATTCACTAACCCTTTCCTCTGCTTCGGTGATCCTGGCTGTAAGAGCCTCTAGTTTTGCCTGCATTTGGCTCATAAAATTTTTAATTTCTGTCAAATTCGCTCTCATTTCTGTCCTTAGGGATTCTATATTCTCAATAACCTTTTCGTTAATACTTTTTTCAATTCTACTCATCATTTTGACCATTGTTACTCTGAATTCCATTTCTGATAATTTGGTTACATCCATATCCATTATTTCTGTGGCAGAGGCCACAGACTCACTGTCTATTCTTTGCTTGGGGGGGGGGCTTCTCCTTCTTGTCATTCTGATGGGGAGAGATTGCGGGGTTGTCCAGAGCCCAAATTATTGACTGGGTCCCAGGCCATGCCCCTTGTTTTATAGGGATCTTAGGGATGTGGGCTTCTTCTTTAAAGATTTTATTTATTTATTTATCTGAGAGAGAGAGACAGTCAGCAAGAACGGGAACAGAATTAAAGGAGTGGGAGAGGAAGAAGCAGGCTCCCAGCGGAGGAGCCCAATGAGGGACTCCTTTCTGGAATGCTGGGATCACGCCCTAAGACGAATACAGGCACTCAATGATGTGCCACCCAGGCACCCCCTGCTGTGGGCTTCTTGATTTTTCAGCCTGCCTTCTGTGTTCTGGGGGAGGGGCCTGCCGCGCTGATACTCAGGCAACCCTGTTTGGGTAGAGTCTCTGTGTCCCCTGTGAGGGGGGATGGGGATGGGCACACTGTGAGCCGGTATTTCCAGGCTTTTGTTCTCTGGTGGCTTTCCCGGGCAGTCTGTTATGCCTCTTCTGAGAGTCAGAGCAGCAGAGGCTGAATTGTCACAGAACAGAGGGATTGCAGCCCATTCTCCACTGATGTTCTGGCCACTTTAACTCCGTTACTGTTGGTGCTGCTCAACCCTGCAGCGTCCCGGGATGTGCGCCCCACACTTGGCATCACTCCCTCACTTCCAGGGCCGGTGCGTCTCTGTCCTTCCTGTTTTCAACACCGCCAGCCACCAGCCACCAGCCACCCCGCACACTCCCGGGTCTCTGGGTCTCAGTCGATGCACGGTGAGCACACTGGGATTCCGGAGTTCCATGAGAAGCCTGGTAGTGATCACACCCGTTTCAGGGTCTCAGTCTGCTGTTTCGCGGTGCCGACCATGAGTCCACCAGCTCCCCCATGCAGGTGGCCCGCCAACCGCCCCGCGTGCGCTCCGGAGGCTCCCGGTCTCAGTCTGGATCCCGTGAGCACACCGGGATTCTGGTGTTCCACGAGATGCCCGGTGGTGCACTCCTGGCTCACTGGTCTCAGTGGGCTCACCGGTCTCAGTCCGCTCTCTCTCGTGGGTGCCATCCTTGAGTCCGCCCGCTCCCCCGTGCAGGTGGCTGCCGCTTCCCGGCGCCCAAACGTGGCTGCTCCCTCCCCCTTCCGTTTATCTTCCGATATCTGTGCACGTTTTCACGGCTCCCCGCTTCGTACCTCAATACTCAGTGCTGGAGATGTTCATTTGTAGAGATCCAGATGTATCTTCCTGCATCTCAGGCTGATTCTGTGGTTGTTTAGGCTGGTCTGGTACCTATCCAGCTCGACTCAGGGGACCGGCTGATAAAGGGGTCCCCTATTCCTCCACCATCTTAACTCCTCTTTTTAATGTTTTTTTATTATATTATGTTAGTCACCATACAGTACATCCCTGGTTTTTGGTGTAAAATTCGATGGCTCATTAATTGCGTATAACACCCAGTGGAACATGCAATACGTGCCCTCCTTACTATCCCTCACCAGCCTATCCCATTCCCCCACTCCCCTCCCCTCTGAAGCCCTCAGTTTGTTTCTCAGAGTCCATAGTCTCTCATGCTTCATTCCCCTTCTGATTACCCCCCCCTTTATCCCTTTCTTCCCTACCGATCTTCCTAGTTCTTATGTTCCATAGATGAGAGAAACCACGATAATTGTCTTTCTCTACTTGACTTATTTCACTTAGCATTATCTCCTCCAGTGCCGTCCATGTTGCAGCAAATGTTGAGAACTTGTTCTTTCTGATAGCTGAGTAATATTCCATTGTATATATGGACCACAGCTTCTTAATCCAGTCATCTGTTGAAGGGCATCTCGTTTCCTTCCACAATTTAGCTATTGTGGACAATGCTGCTGTGAACATTGGGGTGCATATGGACCTTCTCTTCACTACGTCTGTATCTTTGGGGTAAATTCCCAGTAGTGCAATGGCTGGGTCATAGGGTAGCTCAATTTTTAACTTTTTAAGGGACCTCCACACTGTTTTCCAGAGTGGCTGTACCAACTTGCATTCCCACCAACAATGTAGGAGGGATCCCCTTTCTCCACATCCTCTCCAACAATTGTTGTTTCTTGCCTTGTCTATTTTTGCCATTCTAACTAGCATAAGGTGGTATCTTAGTGTGGTTTTGATTTGAATTTCCCTGATGGCTAATGATTTTGAATATTTTTTGAACAAACAAATTACTTTTATTCCAAATTCCCTGTTATTTTTAAACTGTTTCAGCAAAGTCAAAAAATCTCTCATTTATGGATATGTGACGTAGTATTTGTCTATTTTATGTCTTTGCACAGTAAAATAAAGTTCCGAGACTCCAATCAGAGTGGCAGTACAGGGCTGTCTCTGCAAAGGAGAGCAGCAATAGCTGAATCCTGCACATAGATTTTATTTTTTTTTATCAGAAAAGCAAGGACAGATGCATCCAAGCATTGGAAAGGAGTACAAAAGGATGACAAATATATTGAAGCCTTAAAGCAGGTTTGCACTCTCTGGTACACATAGGCACTCAGGGAGTCAGTCTCGGGTGAAGGAGGAGAGGGAAATTTGGGTTAGCAATCCCCAGGTGCAGAAAAGGGGGGGGTGGCTGAAGTCACATTCTTTCATAACTCCTAACTTATTCCCTGACCCAAGGGATCATGGAATCCTGCTCCTAATGGGCCATTGTGTTCAATATCCCAAGAACAAGAACTGTGCTGATATTTCAGCTACTTCCACAGTCACCTCTTAGGGCTTTCAATATAACTTTTAAGACTAACCCAGGAGATCTTAAGATCCAGATCCTACTGGGCCATTGCCTTCAATAAACTGAGAACAGGACCATTCTTGACATTTCAGCTGCTTCCACAATCACTTCTTAGGGCTTAAAATATATTTTCTAAATATAACTCTATAATTTTATGCATAAATTTTAGGCTAACACATGAAAAATTATTCTTATCTGCTTTAATGACTATCTTAATATAATTTTTTTCTACATGCATTGAAGGAATTATAGTTTGCAAGATATGCTCTACCCCAGGAATCACTTCACAATCAGTGAATAACAGAACCAACACAAAGAGACACATTCCAAAGATTCAAGAAAATTTTTCTTATGTTTCAAAAAAAAATTGCCATGCCTGAGATATTAATGAATGTGACCTCAATAACAAGATTCTTGCTCATGGGATTCCCTGATGATCAGGTGCTGCAGAGACTTTACGCTGCATTCTTCTCCCTGGTTTACCTGGCAGCATTGGTGGGAAACCTCCTCATTATCACTCTCACCACCATTGACCACCTTCTCCAAACCCCCATGTACTTCTTCCTCAAAAATCTGTCTTTGATTGATATCTGTTACATCTCTGTCACTGTCCCCAAATCCGTCATGAACTCTCTGACTAACAGCCATTCTATCTCCTACATGGGATGTGCCTCACAGGTTTTCCTTGTTGTTTTCTTTGCCGGCACAGAGTTTGCCCTCCTTCTGGTGATGTCCTATGACCGCTATGCTGCCATCTGCTGTCCTCTGCACTATGAGGCCATCATGAATAGGGGTTCCTGTGTGCAGATGGTGACAGCATCATGGTTCAGTGGGTGTGTCTATGGATCCATTCATGTTGCAGGTACATTCTCTGTCCGTTTCTGCGGTTCCAACGTACTGCATCAGTTTTTCTGTGACATTCCATCATTGCTCACACTGGCTTGTTCTGGGGAGCAAATTGTAGAATATGTGTTTATTATTGTTAGTTTTTGTTTTGCTTTTGTATGTTTTAGTTTCATGGTTGCTTCCTATGTTTATATTGTGTCCACTGTCCTAAGAATTCCTTCTTCACAAGGCAGGTTTAAAACCTTCTCCACCTGCATGCCCCATCTAACTGTGGTAACCTTGTTCCTCTCTTCTGGATATATTGCATATTTAGGTTTAAACTCAAAATCTCCACCATCACTGAACCTCTTTATGTCTGTGTTATATTCTCTGTTACCTCCCAGCCTGAATCCTGTCATTTACAGCCTGAGAAATAAGGACATGAAAGCAGCCCTTAGAATTTTTTTAAATGAAAAATGACACCAAATATATAAATATTCAAAGTATCAATGACTCTGATATGAACAAATGTGTATCAAATTACTGGTTTATACAATTAAGTTGATAATCACAAATAAAATTACTTTCAAATATGAATAATTTTGAATTATTTGGTTTATACAACTTCTTAAGTTATTAGATACCTATTGTATCAATGGTGCTGCTCCATAGGATGCTATATTTATAAGGGTAGAGGGGCCTGAATTTCACTGGAGTGTTTTGGCAATTTTGAATTCAATGAAAATGTTCCAATCATTATGTTCACATCAATAGACCACAGGTATAAATATTGCTTTTCATTTAAAAAACATCCTAATCAGCACTGGTTTAATTATCACTTGAAAAGATTTTATAATAGTTTCAAACTTTACATATTTTATTATAATTCCAGAATGTGATTTGTTTTTTTTTTAATTCACTCTTGCAATAGTTATTAAAAATGAGTAATTAATTGCAAATTTGCTATTTTTTCTTCTTTCTTTTTTCTCTTTGTTCTTCCTTTCTTTCTTTCTTTTTCTTTCTTTCTTTCTTTTTTCTTCTTCCAATTTATTTATTTATCATAGGGAGAGACAGAGTGTGAACAGGGGTAGGGACAGAGGGAGAATGCAAGAGAGCATCCTTAAGCAGACACTGCTGAGTGTGGAGCCTGATGCAAGCCTTGACCCTGAAATCAAGACCTGAGCAAAAACCAAGAGTAAGGTGCTGAAATACTGAGTCCCCAAGCAACCCTATATTTCCTTTCTTTGTTTTTAGAAGCTCATTTTAATTGATTTCTTAAATAATTAATACCACAATATTGGACTTGCAAATTTTACAATTATAACAGTTTTTAGAAGATTTTATAGGCACAGCCTATTGGCGTTTTTTTTTTATTATTATATATATTAGTCACCATAGAGTATATCAATAGCTTTTGATGTAGTGTTCCATAATTCATTGTTTCCATATAACACCCAGTGCTCCATGTAACATGTGCCCTCCTTAATACCGTCCACCAGGCTAGCCCATCCCCCCACCTCCCTCCCTTCTAAAACCCTCAGTTTGTTTCCGAGAGTCCATAGTCTCTCATGGTTTGTCTCCCTCTCTGTTATCTCCCCCTTCATTTTTCCCTTCCTCCTCCTAATGATCTCCCTGCTATTCCTTATGTTCTACAAATAAGTGAAACCATATGATAATTGTCTTTCTCTGCTTGCCTTATTTTACTTAGCATAATCTCCTCCAGTTCCTTCCATGTTGATGCAAATGTTTGGTAATCATCCTTTCTGATGGCTGAGTAATATTCCATTGTCTACACAGACCACATCTTCTTTGTCCATTTGTCTGTTAAAGGGCATCTCATCTCCTTCCACAGTTTGGCTATTGTGGACAATGCCCTTCTTTTCACTATGTCTGGATCTTTGGAGTAAATACCCAGTAGTGTAATTGCTGGGTCATAGGATAGCTCCATTTTTTTAAAACTTTTTGAGGAAACTCCACACTGTTCTCCAGAGTGGCTGTACCAACTTGCATTCCCACCAACAGTGGAAGAGGATTCCCCTTTCTCCACATCCTCTTCAACATTTCTTGTTTCTTCCCTTGTCAATATTTGCCATTCTAACTGGCATAAGGTGGTATCTCAGTGTGGTTTTGATTTCAATTTCCCTGATGGCTAATGATGTTGAGCATCTTTTCATATGTCTGTTAGTCATTTGTATGTCTTCACTGGGAAAGTGTCTGTTCATGTCTTCTGCCCATTTTTTGATTTGATTATTTGTTTCCCGTGTATTAAGTTTGAGAAGTTCTTCATAGATCTTGGATACCAGCTCTTTATCTGTAGTGTCATTTGCAAATATCTTCTCCCATTCCTTGGGTTACTTCTTTGTTTTGTTAACTATTTCCTTTGCTATGCAGAAGCTTTTTATCTTCATGAAGTCCCAAAGTTCATTTTTGCTTTTGTTTCCCTTGCCATTGGAGTCATGTCATGAAAAAGGGTGCTGTGGCTGATGTCGAAGGGGTTACAGACTATGTTCTCCTCTATGATTTTGATGAATTCCTGTCTCATACTGAGGTCTTTCATCCAGTTAGAGTTTATCTTTGTTTATGGTGCGAAAGAATGGTCAAGTTTCATTCTTCTGTATATAGCTGTCCAATTTTCCCAGCACCATTTATTGAAAAGACTGGCTTTTTTCCATTGGATGTTTTTTCCTGCTTTGTCAAAGATTAGTTTAGCATAGATTTGAGGGTCCGTTTCTGGAGTCTCTATTCTGTTCCATTGGTCTATGTGTCTGTTTTTGTGCCAGTACCATGGTGATCACAGCTTTGTAGTATAGCTGAAAATCAGTAAACATGATGCCCGTAGCTTTTTTTTTTCTTTTTTAACATTTCTTTGGTGGTTTTGGGTCTTTTCTCATTCCACACGAATATTGTTAACAGATCTCATTGGAAATCACATAGTGACATTTTAAAAATTAATGAGATTAGTTTGCAAAGGAGACAATTCTCACTATGCAATCCAGATGGGAAAGAAAGATGCTATTCTCACATATCCAGAAACAGGATAATTAAGAGAAGATAGCACGTTTTCTTCATGCACTTACTATTTTTAAATTTTATGTTTCACATAAATGTATGTAGAAATTTAATTAATGTACCAAGAAATTGAAAGTAAAATTTAATATATTTTCCAAAATTTAATATGCCGTTTTTCATTTATTTCTAAATTTATATCTCTTTATGTTTACGTTATCATTGAATTTCATCTTTATTAATTTAAATGTACTTCTGGTTTACTTCTGTGTATGAATACATTTACATGGAAATCAATTTTCTTTTAAATGATCTTGGTTATCATTTCATTAACTTTCCCATCAGTTTTTTCTACTATCATCATATTCTTGAAATTCTGGCAATCTGTCCTTTCTATCCATCTCACTTCCCTCATGTTTATTTTCCTTCTCTCTTAAAAAATGTTTTCCATATTTAATATCAATTATGGCATGTATTCTCTATCATTTGACTATTTACATCTGTTTCAACTCACTAATCCATACCTCTAAGGTTTTTCTTACATTTCATCTTTCTGATAAAATTTGAAGGTTTGTGATGCTAGTTTGCTCTAGTCTTGAAATAGTGACCTTGATGATGATGATGATGATGATGATGATGATGTTGATGACATGCCTGACTGTAAGTCTAAGTGCTTCAAGAGATTTTGCCAATTATTTCCTGTATCTCTGAACAGAAATTCTACAAGGTAAATACTGTTGATGTTTACATGGAAAAGTGGAATCAATAAATATTAAGAAGTGAATCTTAAGTCAGTTAGCAAGTAACTAGCACTGTAACGAACTATTCTTGACAATGTTGCTATTGTGTATTGACTAAAGACATATTTGGATATTATTCTCACACCATCCAACAGTTTTTGCAAGTTTTATTTTTTGGCATTTATATATAATCATAAAACAACTGTTATCTCAGCCCTGTAATGAATACCTAACTGCTAATATTTGTTGTCTTTGTTGTATAAAATATTATTGTTCCTCACTGACTAAAGGTTGGAAAAGAAAGAATGTGGTTAATATATATATTGAAATACTATTTAGAGATAAAATTATGGAAGTATTAACATATGCAAAAATTTAGGCAAAACTCAAAGGCATAGTGACAAGTTAAAGAACCAGTCTAAAATTTTTGCATAGTATATGAATCCACTTACAGCACATTGTAATGGCAAATATACAGAGATAGAGAGCAGATCACTAGATGGCAAGGTTAGATTGGAGGAAGGTGTTTTGACTACAGACAGGCAGTATAAGGGAATATTTGTGTGATAGAAATGCCCTGTGTCTTCATTGTGGTAGTGGTTACCACATCAGGTATTACAACTCATGGAACCATACATCAGAATAATGTTTTAAGGTTCAAATAAATTTTAAATTGTGTCAGTCATCAAAAAATTAAAACATCCAGTGGAAAAAAGACAGGATCTTCAATCAATGGTGCTGGGAAAATTGGACAGCTACATGCAAAAGAATGAAACTTGACCACTCTCTCACACCATACACAAAGATAAACTCCAAACGGATGAAAGACCTCGATGTGAGACAGGAATCCATCAAAATCCTGGAGGACAACATAGGCAACAACCTCTACGATATTGGCCAAAGCAACATTTTTCATGACACATCTCCAAAGGCAAGATAAACAAAAGATAAAATGAACTTGTGGGACTTCATAAAAATAAAAAGCTTCTGCACAACCAAGGAAACTGTCAAAAAAAACCTAAGAGGCAGCCCACGGAATGGCAGAAGATAATTGCAAATGATGCTACTGATAAAAGACTGGTATCCAAGATCTACAAAGAACTTCTCAAACTCAATATGTGAGAAACAAATAAACAAATCATAAAATGGGCAGAAGATATGAACAGACACTATATGTGGAGAAAGGGGATCCCCCCTACATTGTTGGTGGGAATGCAGGCTGGTGCAGCCACGCTAAATTGTGGAAGGAGCCGAGATGCCCTTCAACAGATGACTGGATTAAGAAGTTGTGGTCCATATATACAATGGAATATTACTCAGCTATCAGAAAGAATGAGTTCTCAACATTTGCTGCAACATGGACGGCACTGGAGGAGATAATGCTAAGTGAAATAAGTCAAGCAGAGAAAGACAAGTATCATATGGTTTCTCTCATCTATGGAACATAAGAACTAGGAAGATCAGTAGGGGAAGAAAGGGATAAAGAAAGGGGGGGTAACCAGAGGGGGGAATGAAGCATGAGAGACTATGGACTATGAGAAACAAACTGAGGGCCTCAGAGGGGATGGGGAGAGAATGGGATAGACTGGTGATGGGTAGTAAGGAGGGCACATATTGCATGGTGCACTGGGTGTTATACGCAACTAATAAATCACCGAACCTTGCATCAGAAACCAGGGATGTTCTGTATGGTGACTAACATAATGTAATAAAAAAACATTAAAAAAGAAAAAAAAAAGATTATCAACATAAAAAAAAACAAAAAAAAATCAAAACTTGCCAACAAAATTGTAGGTATGTGAACATCTCTATGCCAAATCTCACACCTTTATGACTTGGGCTTCATTTTTGGCTCTTATCTCAAGGTCAACTAAGCAGAGATGAGCTCTGATAAACCTCTTTTCTACATCTTGAAGCTTTTATTTTCTGTTCTAGGATTTCTGAAACATTGTATCATAAGTTTTCCTTCAAGGAGGACTTAATTCCTTAATACCTGACTGTGAAAGAGTTATGTCTCTGCTTGGAAAACCAGTGGGAAATCAAAGTAAATGGAAATATCTGTTCTTTATGTATTCAGCATATATATTCTGAGGATTATATTTCATGTTCCTGAGAATGTCCTCAGGGTCATAGAGGTCAATTTGTCTATAGCAATAATCAGGTTAATAACATGCCTCAGAATGGTATTCCTTATTGTTTCATTCACCTCATTGGCCATTAATCTTCTTAGGAAGCTTCCCCAAATACAATAACTTGTGAAAAAAATCCTTTTCTTAGGTTTTACATTGAGAATGTCAAGCTAAGGCAATAAATCAGTGAAACTTCTTAGGAAATAAAATTTGGTCACTATGCAATGTTATTTTGTCAACACAAAATAATTTTATAGTTGTGTCTCTATTATTTGAAATTGACTGTAGTGCTTTAAATACATGTAAATGTTTTAAATGCTTCACAAATAAATATTATATTCCAATAAATTTAGTAATATTTAATTTCAAGATACACTGCAAATCTATGGTAATCAAAACACTATGTTACTGACACACAGACAGACACATAGTTCAATGGAACAGAATAGAAAGCCCAGAAATAAAACCATGTTTATATGGCCAATTTATCTACAACAGGAGATGCAAGAATATACAATGGGGGAAAAGACAGTCTTTTCAACAATTTTACCAATAATTGTGTTGGCAAAACTGGAGAGCTACATACAAAAGGAATGAAACTGGACCACTTTTCTTTTCCACCCTACACAAAAATAAGCTTAAAATGGAATAAAGACCTAAATGTGACACCTGAAACTATAAAACTCATGGAAAAAAACATAGGCATTGTTTATCTGATGATGACCTTTGCAACATTTTCCTAGAAATGTCTCCTAAGGGAGAGGAAACAAAAGCAAAAACAAACTGTGGAATTACACCAGAAATGAAAAACATTTGCATAGTAAAGCATCCATTAATAAAACAACAACAACAACAATAAGTGAAGAAAGCAATGAACAAAACTAAAAGGCAACCTACTGAAATGGGAGAATATATTTGTAAATGACATATCTGATAAAGGGTTAGTATCCAAAATCTATAAAGAACCTGTTAAACTCAACACCTGAAAAGCAAATAATCCAGTTAAGAAATCAGCAGAAGAATAGGTATTATTTCTTCTGGGAATATTTGGCAGTATTCCCCTGGGAAACCATCTGGTTCTAGACACTTGTTCTGCAGAGCAAAGGAAACAGTCAGCAAAACAAAAAGGCAACCCACAGAATGGGAGACGATATTTGCTAATGACATTACAAATAAAGGGCTGGTGTCCAGGATCTACAAAGAACTTCTCAAACTCAATACCCAAAAAACAAATAATCATGTCAGAAAATGGGCAGAAGGAATGAACACACATGTCTCCAAAGAAGACATACAAATGGCTAACAGACACATGAAAAAATGTTCAACATCACTAGCCATCACATAAATTCAAATCAAAACCACACTAAGATATACCACCTTATGCCAGTTAGAATGGCAAAAATTGACAAGGCAAGAAACAACAATTGTTGGGGAGGATGTGGAGAAAGGGGATCCCTCCTACATTGTTGGTGGGAATGCAAGTTGGTACAGCCACTCTGGAAAACAGTGTGGAGGTCCCTTAAAAAGTTAAAAAATTAGCTACCCTATGACCCAGCCATTGCACTACTGGGAATTTACCCCAAAGATACAGACGTAGTGAAAAGAAGGGGCACCTGCACCAGTGAAATAAGTCAAGCAGAGAAAGACAATTATCGTGGTTTCTCTCATCTATGGAACATAAGAACTAGGAAGATCAGTAGGGGAAGAAAGGGATAAAGAAAGGGGGGTAATCAGAGGGGGGAATGAAGCATGAGAGACTATGGACTCTGAGAAACAAACTGAGGGCTTTAGAGGGGAGGGGGTGGGGTAACAGGATAGGCTTGTGATGGGTAGTAAGGAGAGCACGTATTGCATGGTGCACTGGGTGTTAAATGCAACTAATGAATCATCGAACTTTACATCAGAAACCAGGGATGTACTGTATGGTCACTAACATAATAAAAAAAAAAAAGAAATTCAAATCAAAACCCCAATGAGATACCAGCTTACACCAGTGAGAATGGCAAAAATTTACAAGGCAGTAAATAGTAAATGTTGGCAAGGAAGTGGAGAAAGGGGAACCCTCTTGCACTGTTGGTGGGAATGCAAGCTGGTACAGCCACTCTGGAAGAGTATGGAGGTTCCTTAGACATTAAAAATAGAGGTATCCTACAACCCAACAATTGCACTCCTAGCTTTTTACCCCAAAGATCTAGATGTTGTGAAAGGAAGAACCACATGCACCCCAATATTCATTGGAGCAATGTCTGCAATAGCTAAACTGCAGAAGGGGCCAAGATGTCCTTCAACAGATGAATGGATAAGGAAAATATGGTTCATATAAATGATGGAATATTACTCAGACATCAGAAAGAATGGATACCTAATATTTACATCGACATGGATGGAACTGTGGGATTATGCTAAGTGAAATAAGTCAAGCAGAGAAAGACAATTATCATATGGGTTTCACTCATATGTGAAACACAAGGAATGGTGTGGAGGGCCACAGGGAAAGGGAGGGAAATCTGAAAGGGGAGAAATACAAAAGGTAGACAAACCATGAGAGACTCTGGATTTAGGGAACAAAACTAAGGGTTATAGTAGGGAGAAGGGTAGGGGGATGGTGTAGACAGGTGATGAGTATTACGGAAGGCACTTGTTCTGATGAGCACTGAGTGTTATATGCAACTAATGAGTCATTGAACAGTACATCAAAAAGTAATGATGTGCAAAGAAGCAGAGAAGATGGCGGAGGAGTAGGGGTCCCCTTTTTCACCTGGTCCCCTGAGTCGAGCTGGATAGGTACCAGACCATCCTGAACACCCACAGAATCAGCCTGAGACTCAGGAAGATACATTTGGATCTCTACAAATGAACATCTCCAGTGCTGAGTATTGAGGTACGAAGCGGGGAGCCATGAATCCACACACAGATATCGGAAGATAAACAGAAGGAGTGGGAGCCGCAGCGTTTGGGTGATGGGACGCGGTAGCCACCTGCACTGGGGAGCGGGCTGACTCACAGACTGGCACCCATGAGAGAGCAGACTGAGTTTGTGAGCCAGGGAACGCGCATGACCAGTCTGAAAACCGGAGCTCTGGAGTGCGCGTGAACCACACTGAAACAGAGCTCCAGAATGTGTGGGGGTGACAGGCAGTGTTAGAAACACAAAGGACAGAGACGTGCCAGCCCTGGAAGTGAGGGCTGGGATGCCAGGTGTGGGGCGCACATTCCGGGACACTATAGGGTTTAGCAGCACCAACAGAAACAGAGTTAGAGTGACGAGAGGAGCCCAGTGGAGAGGGGACTGAGAACCCTCTGTTCTGAGACAGAGGCTGGGATTAAGCTACTTTTTTTTTGCCTAGTTTTATTTTTATTTATTTTTTAATGATTTTTTATTATATTATGTTAGTCACCATACAGTAGATCCCCGGTTTCCGATATAAAGCTCGGTGATTCATGAGTTGCGTATAACACCCAGTGCACCATGCAATATGTGCCCTCCTTACTACCCATTACTGGTCTATCCAATTCCCCCACCCCCCTCCCCTCTGAGGCCATCAGTTTGTTTCTCATAGTCCATGCTGCTCTGAATCTCAGAAGAGGCACAGCAAACTGCCAGGAAAGCCACCAGAGAACAAAAGCCTGGAAATAATGGCTCACAGTGTGCCCATGCCCACCCCCCTCGCAGGGGACAGGGAGACTCTACTCAAGCAGTGTTGCCTGAGTATCAGCACAGCAACTCCCCCCTCCCAGAAGGCAGGCTGAAAAATCAAGAAGCCCACATCCCTAAGGTATCCAAATCAGCAAAGAAGAAGTCAAACTGTCTCTCTTTGCAGATGACATGATACTCTATATGGAAAACCAAAAGAATCCACCCACAAACTACTAGAAGTTATAGAGCAATTCAGTAATGTGGTGGGATACAAAATCAATGCTCAGAAATCAGGTGCATTTCTATACATGAACAATGAGACTGAAGAAAGAGAACTTAGGGAATCAATTCCGTTTACAATAGCACCAAAAATCAAACCTTATCCTGGAATTAACTTAACCAGATACGTAAAGGATCTATATTCTAGGAACTACAGATCACTCTTGAAAGACAATGAAGAAGACTCAAAAAGATGGAAAAATATTCCATGCTCATGGATTGGAAGACTTAACATAGTTAAAATGTCCATGATACCCAGAGCAATCTACACTTTCAATGCTATCCCGATCAAAATACCGAGGACATTTTTCAAAGAACTGGAACAAACAGCCCTTAAATTGTCTCTTCAATAAATGGTGCTGGGAAAATTGGACAGCTACATGCAAAAGAATGAAACTTGACCACTCTCTCACACCATACACAAAGATAAACTCCAAATGGATGAAAGACCTCGATGTGAGACAGGAATCCATCAAAATTCTAGAGGAGAACATAGGCAGCAACCTCTACGACATCGGCCACAGCAACCTTTTTCATGACACATCCCCAAAGGCAAGAGAAACAAAAGATAAAATGAATTTATGGGACTTCATCAAGATTAAAAGTTTCTGCACAGCCAAGGAAACAGTCAGAAAAACTAAGAGGCAGCCCACGGAATGGGAGAATATATTTGCAAATGACACTACAGATAAAAGACTGGTATCCAAGATCTACAAAGAACTTCTCAAACTCAATACACAAGAAACAAATAAACAAATCATAAAACGGGCAGAAGATATGAACAGACACTTTTCCAATGAAGACATACAAATGGCTAACAGACACATGAAAAAATGTTCAAAATCATTAGCCATCAAGGAAATTCAAATCAAAACCACACTGAGATACCACCTTACGCCAGTTAGAATGGCAAAAATAGACAAGGCAAGAAACAACAATTGTTGGAGAGGATGTGGAGAAAGGGGATCCCTCCTACATTGTTGGTGGGAATGCAAGTTGGTACAGCCACTCTGGAAAACAGTGTGGAGGTCCCTTAAAAAGTTCAAAATTGAGCGACCCTATGATCCAGCCATTGCACTACTGGGTATTTACCCCAAAGATACAGACGTAGTGAAGAGAAGGGCCATATGCACCCCAATTGTCCACAATAGCTAAATCGTGGAAGGAGCCGAGATGCCCTTCAACAGATGACTGGATTAAGAAGATGTGGTTCATATATACAATGGAATGTTACTTAGCTATCAAAAAGAACGATTTCTCAACATTTGCTGCGCCATGGACGGCACTGGAGGAGATAATGCTAAGTGAAATAAGTCAAGCAGAGAAAGACAATTATCATGTGGTTTCTCTCATCTATGGAACATAAGAACTAGAAAGATCAGTAGGGGAAGAAAGGGATAAAGAAAGGGGGGGTAATCAGAAGGGGGAATGAAGCATGAGAGACTATGGACTCTGAGAAACAAATGAGGTCTTTGGGGCAGTGGGGGAATGAGATAGGCTGGTGATGGGTAGTAAGCAGGGCACATATTTCATGGTGATCTGGGTGTTATACGCAACTAATGAATCACTGAACTTAGCATCAAAAACCAGGGATGTACTGTATGGTGAATAACATAATATAAAAAAATATTATTATAAAAATAAAAAGAATAGAAGAAGCAGATAATGAAAAGAAACAATCAACAGTAATGATGTATATGTTATCTAAATGAATATAATAATAACTATAATAAAAGAATGAAATCGGCAGAAGCCATGAACAGACATTTCTCCAAAAAGACATAGAAGTGACCAACCGACACGTGAAAACATGCTCAATATCACTCAGCATCAGGGAAATACAGATCAAAACCACAATGTATACCATTTCACACCAGTCAGAATGGCTAAAATTGACAACTGAGGAATCAACAGATGTTGGTAAGGATGCAGAGAAAGTCGAACCTTCCTACACTGTTGGTGAGAATGCAAACTCGTGTTGCCACTCTGGAAAACTGTATGGAGGTTCCTCCAAAATTAAAAATAAATAAATAAATAAATAAATAAATAAATAAATCTACCCTATGATTCAGGAATTGCACTGCAAAGTAATTACCCATAGAATGTAAAAATATTATTTCAAACGGATACATGGACCTCGATGTTTATAGCAGCATTATGTATGCTAGTGAATTTATGGAAAGAGTTCAAGTGTCCACTGTCTGATAAATGGATAAAGAAGATGTGAGATACATATATGTATACATAAAAGAATGAAATATTGTCATTTGTAAATCATGGACTGTGTAGAGAGTATTATGCTATGTGAAAAAAAGCAGTCAGAGAAAGACAAATACCATATGACTTCATTCATATGTGCAATTAAGAACCAAATCAAATGAGTAAAGGAAAAAAAAAGAGAAAGAGTGGCAAAATGATAAACAGACTCTTAACTACAGAGAACAAACTGAGGATTACCAGAGGGGAGGTGGGTGGGGACATGTAATCAATGGTGGGTTAAGTAGGTGATGGGTATTAAGGAGGGCACTTGTGGGGTGCCTGGGTGGCTCAGTCATTAAGTGTCTGCCTTCAGCTCAGGTCATGGTCTCAGGGTCCTGGGATTGAGCCCCACATCAGGCTTCCTGCTCAGTGGGAAACCTGCTTCTCCCTCTCCCTCCCCCTGCTTGTGTTCCCTCTCTCGCTGTCTCTTTCTCTGTCAAATAAATAAATAAAATCTTTAAAAAAAAAAGGAGGGCACTTGTTCTTATGAGCACCAGGTGTTGTATGGAAGTGTTGAGTCACTTTTTTGTACACCTGAGACTAGTATTACACTGTATGATAGATAGCTAACTGGAATTTAAACAAAAATTTAAAATATACATGGCCCCGTATGTTTATTCTAGCTGTGGAGACAGCCCAAATATCCACTGATAATTGGATAAAGAAGATGTGGTGTATGTACCCAATGGAATATTCTCATCCATAAAAATGAATGTGATCTTGCCATTTGTTCAACATGGGTGAACCTAGAGGGTATTATGCTAAGTGAAATAAATCAAAGACAAATACCATATGAATCCACATATATGTGGAATCTAAAACAAAACAAAACAATTGAATAAACAAACAAGCAGAATCAGAACTCTATATACAGAGAACAAACTGATGATCTCCAGGGGAAAGGTTGGTGGGGGATGGGAAAAATTGGTAAAGAGGAGTGGGAAATACAAGCTTCCAGTTAGGGAATAAATAAATCATGGGGGTAAAAGGTACAGCATAGGACATGTAATCAATGGTATCATAATCATGTGTGGTGACAGATGATAGCTACACTCGTGGGGAGGAATGCATAATATATAGACTTGTTGAAGAAGTATGTTGCACACCCGAAACTGATGTAGTATTATGCATTACGTATACTTCAATAAAGAACAAAACTTTTTAAAAAAATCTCTAGTTCAGTGCATATAAACTTAACACCTAAAAAGATTAATTGCCTCTAACATCTCACTACTTTATAATACATCTGCTGTGGAAGGAAAACTTTCCTTCTAATTCCATACTACTGAAGTATAATTGTACTTACAGCAATTGCATAATAACAAAGAGCCAGTCATTTGATATGTCAAATAGTGGTCCACAAAGATATGAGATGAACTTCAGTAATGTTGCCTATGTTCTAAAGGTCAGGTCATAGCTGTAATTTCTTCCAACAGTGTGTGTTTTCCTATTTGATGAAGAAATAGGAATTAGAATGAAGGATGCATATTCTTTAGGTCAGAAAAAAAATTATTACAAGGACTAGTAGTATAATTATCATTATAAAAAATTTAGTAGAGGAATATTTTGGAACTGCTATCTTGTTACCTCATAGTAAAATAAATACTCTTCAAATATCTTTATTAATTCTAATTTAAAGCATTTTAATTAAATTTTAATTAATATTTTATTAGCAGCTTCACGTGGTCTTAATATTGCTTATAAACAACTGAATTAGAAAATGAAATAGTCAAGTGAATAATCACAATTATAAAAATCACCTTTAGTTGTATTGTTGCAACTTAGAATATAATTGACATAGATTTTCAAATCAGTAGCAAAGAAATATTTATTTGATATATTCTGCAGAATGATTCAGTTAATGTGTTCCAACCACATAAAGAATTAATATCGCTCAAATGTAACCAGGATTGAACAGTTTTAAAACACTGAAACAAAGTACAATTAATATATATTGAGAAGATGGTATACTTAATACTATCTGGAATTTTGAAAGTAAAATAAATTAATAAAATAAATAAATAAATGCATATATAATAGCCAAGATATGATAACAAATTAAATGTTCTATGACTGATGGAGTAGGAAAATCTACTAAAAAGGTACAGTGGAATATTATTTGTCCTTAAAAAAGGAAAATCTTGCCTTTTGTGACAACATGGATGAACCTGGAGGATATTATGCTATTTTTTTTAAAATTTTAAAAAAGATTTTATTTATTTTTTTGACAGAGAGACAGCCAGTGAAAGAGGGTACACAAGCAGGGGGAGTGGGATAGGAAGAAGCACGCTCCCAGCAGAGCAGGGAGCCCAATGCAGGGCTCGATCCCAGAACCCTGGGATCACTCCTTGAGCCGAAGGCAGATGTTTAATGACTGAGCCACCCAGGCACCAGGACATTATGCTAACTGAAATAAGCCATATAATGGAAGACGTATACTCTATGTATTATTATGTGTGGGATCTGAAAAAAAGAAACAAATAAAAAACCCCAAATTGAGAAACAGAAAATGTAAGGGTGGTAGCCTGTGGTTGGGGATTTGGGGAGATTTTTGTCAAAAGGTACAAGGTTTCAGTTTAAGATAATTTCTGAGAATTTAATGTGCAGCATGGTGGCTATATTTAATAATACTGTATTATAAACCAAAATTTGCTAAGATAGATCTTAAATCTTTGTGAAAAATAAAAGGTAACTATGTGAGTTGGTGTGGTAACTGTGGTAATCATTTCACACTGTAAATGTTTATCAAATCATTACATTGTACACTTTAGTTATATTCAATTTTATTAATCAATTATCCTTCAATAATAAAAAATAATATTAAAAATAAACATTTACATGATTGATGGATTACAGGATTCTTTCTCAAAGAAAGATCTCAACTAATATTCCTTTGACTTTGAATTGAGTTGAATCCAAGTGAATCCATACTATTAAGTACTAGAGGTAGATTTTTGCCCACTAGAGGGGACAGTAAATTTTCTGTCCCTTAGCTCTTTATTCATTTATATATTTCACTGCTAAAACCTCCACGAAAAAATGAGTCACTGCATGTCTTTGATTTTTATACCCCTTTAATATACCTAAAACTATTTGAAATTAGGGAAGCAAATAGAATCAATGTGGAATCCCTCTCCTGTATTTCTGGATTGCAGAGGATTTCCAGCATGAGATTCTGTAGTATTTTGGTTTTGTTTACAAATATATTTATACTATGGTAAAACAAGAATTAAAAAAAAAAAAAAAGTTCCCTGGGCCCTCCCAGGTATCACATGGATGGCTTGGAAAACTGAAGGGAACAAATCCTCATCACGTTGAGCCATTGTGGCCATCCTTTTAAAACTGTGACAGAAGTTTTGGCTTCTCGGTCTCATTTACTATAAGTCACCCTTACGTTCAGACCTCAATTAACCGATACAGTAGACTATTAATACCATTTTCAGGTACTAAAAAAGCACATTAAATTGTAAATCTTGGATGAGTATACCTGTGGAAATGAGTACTACACTATCTATTTTATATAACATTCTCTTTGATCTAACACCCTTAGATTCAACTTCCATGCATGTGATCCAGATTTCTTCCAACAAAAGTTGTCAATATTCTGTGACTCATTTAGTGCTTAAGCACTGCTTTTCAATACAGGTTCTTTACATCCCCTGCTATGTTCTGCTGGAAATTTAACCTTCCTATGTCACTGGAAGAAATGAGAGAAGTTTGAAAACATGATGAAAAGAGAATTTCATCTCCTTGTAACAAATCCTCACAGGTGGAACCAATGGAGTAATTCTTTGTGTGGGTTAGTTGATTCCGTCAAATAAGGGGCATGGTGTGGAATGCTCACATCATCAAAGAAAATTCAGGGATTCAAGTTCAAATTTGTGACCCTTCTTGAGTCTACATAAATGTCTGCAATCCATTTCCCAGTGTCCTATTCTTCCCTAACAATGTCCTTCCCTTTGCATAAGAGATTTTGGATGTTCTCTGTATTCAAATTCTCCAGAAAAAAAAGAATGAATTATCTGTGTGTATATATAGATGGGTCTATTATCTATCTATCTATCTATCTATCTATCTATCTATCTATCTATCTATCTAATAATCTATCTATCTATCATCTATCTAATAATCTATCATCTATCATCTATCTATCATCTATTATCTATCTATCATCTATCCATTATCTATCTATCATCTATCTATCTATCTATCTATCTATCAATCATCTATCTATCTATCATCTGTCTATCTATCATCTATCTATCTACCATCGTGTATCTATAATCTATCATCTATCTAATTGTAGACAAATCTATACCTTTATCTATAAGTAGGTATGTATAGATGGATACATATATGTTTATTTTAATAAACCACCACACACAAATATTTGGAAAGTTCAAAATCTGCAATGTGTGCTACAAGGCTGGAAATCCAAGGGAGGGTGGATATGTCAATTCAAGCCAAATGACTGACTACTGGAGAACCGGGGAAGAGCTATGTTGCAGTTAATGTCAAAAGGCCACCATAGCTGCAGAATTCACAGCAGGAAGTCAGTCTTTTATTCTGTTCATCCAACATGATTGACCATGCCTCACTCTTGGGCAATGCTCTCCTCCAGGTTTCTCTGACATCTACACACTCCTAACTTTTTGACCCACAGTGGCCTTTTCTTCTGTGTTGAATTTCTCCTTAGGTCAGCTACCACTTTTTACTGTAACTCAATGATCTGTTCATGGCTTTCTTTATATCATCTCTTTCAGAAAATTCTGAATATCTGGATGTTATAAACCCCAAAATTTAGATCTCCCCCTTTGGTATTTATTCTGAATTTCCAACTAGTGTTGAATAATAAGCTTGTTACACATTGCATATTTAATATCTGAAATTCCAAGGACAGAAAAATATATAAAACTAGTCATTGTCTTTGCTGACACAATTCTATAACTACACACATGCTGCCCTTCAGCAAGTAATATCAGCTCCTACTCCAAATATTTCTATCTAAACACTTCTTTGCATCATCTGCTACCTTTCCTGTTGACACTACTATGATTCTCTTGTTACCACAAAACCACCTAAGCACTCTGCCAAATGTATACCTTGTTCAATAAATCTTTCTGTCAGACCAGTGATATTAAATTTAAACCAAAACAAAACAAAAAACAAGAGAGCAAACAACCAAAGAAACAACAAACAAGGAAAAATTATTATTTTTTAACAATGCAATAATAGTAAGGCATTTATTATTTTTTATTTTTGAATTTAAATTCAATTAACATATAATGTATTATTGGTTTGAGAGGTAGAGTGATTCATCATCACCCATTGCTAATTACATCACATGGCCTCTGCAATATCCATAATCCAGTGAACCCACCCTCCTACCCCCCTCTTCTCCAGCTACCCTGTGTGTTTCCTATGATTAAGAGTATCATGGTTAGTCTCTGTCTCTGATTTCTTCTTAATTTACTTTTTTCTCTCTTCCCCTATGTTCCTGTTTTGTTTCTTATATTCCACATATGAGTAATATCAAATGGTAATTGCTTTTCTCTGATTGACTTATTTCAAATAGCATAATAACTTCTACTTCCAACCACGTCATTGTAAATGGCTAGACTTCACATTTTTTGATGGCTGAGTAATATTCCATTGTATGTATAAAGCACTGTTTCTTTATCCATTCATCTGTCAATGGACATCCTGGTTCTTTCTATATTTTCCCTATTATGGACATTGCTGCTATAAACATTAGGGTGTAGGTGCCCATTTGGATCACTATATTTGTATATTTGGGGAAATACCCAGTAGTGCAATTGTGGGGTCATAGGGCAGTTCTGTTTTCAACTTTTTGAGGAACTTCCATACTGTTTCCCAGAGTGGCTGTACCAGCTTGCATTCCCAACAATGGCATAGAAGGGTTCCCCATTCTCTGCATCCTGTCAACATCTGTCTTTTCTTAACTTGTTAATTTTAGCCAATCTCACTGGTGTCAGGAGGTATCTCATTATGTTTTTGATTTGCATTTCCCTGATGCCGAGAGATGTTGAGCAGTTTTTCATGTGTCTGTTGGCCATTTTTATGTCTTCTTCGGAGAAATGTCTGTTCATGTCTTCTGCCCATTTCTTGATTGGATTATGTGTTCTTATGATGGTGAGTTTGATAAGTTCTTTATAGATTTTGGATACTAGCCCTGTATCTGATATGTCATTTGCAAATATTTTCTCCCAGTCTGTAGGTTGTATTTTTCTTTTGTCACCTGTTTCCTTTCCTGTGCAAATGCTTTTTATCTTGATAAAGTCCCAATAGTTCATTTTTGCCTTTGTTTCTCTTTCATTTGGAGACCTGTCTAGCAAGAAGTTGCTGAAGGTAAGCTCGAAGAGGGTGCTGCCTGTGTTCTCCACTAGGATTATGATGGATTCCTGTCTCACACTTAGGTCTTTCATCTATTTTGAGTGTATTTCTATGTTGGGTAAGGAAATGATCTGACTTCATTCTTCTGTATGTGACTATCCAATTTTTCCAACACCATTTGTTGAACAGACTTTATTCCATTGGATATTCTTTCCTGTTTTGTTGAAGATTAGTTGACCATAGAGTTGAAGGCCCATTTCTGGGATTTCTATTCTATTCCATTGTTCTATGAGTCTGTTTTTTGTGCCAGTACCATGCTGTCTTGATGATCACAGCTTGGTAATAGAGTTTGAAGTCTGAAATTGTGATGCCACTAGTTTCCGTTTGTTTGTTTGTTTGTTTTTTCATCTTTCCATTGGCAATTCAGGGGACTTTTCAGGTTCCATACAAATTTTGGGATTATTTGTTCCAGCTCTGTGAAAAAAAAAAAGTTGATGGTCTTTTGATAGAGATTGTTTTGATTGAATGTGTAGATTGCTCTAGGTAGCATAGCGATTTTAACAACATGTGTTCTTCCAATCCATAAACATAGAATGCTTTTCAATTTCCATTTCCTCCTCAGTTTCGTTCATGACTGTTCTATAATTTTCTGAGTATATATCCTTTGCCTCTTTGGTTAGGTTTATTCCTAGGTATCTTATGTTTTTAGGTGCAATAATAAATGGGCTGGACTCCTTCATTTATCTTTCTTCTGTCTCATTGATAGTGTATAGAAATGCAACTGATTTCTGTGCATTGATTTTATGTCCTGCTATGTTGCTGAATTCCTGTATGAGTTCTAGCAATTTTATGGTGGAGTCTTTAGGTTTCCCACATAGAGAACCATGTCATCATCAAAGAGTGAGAGTTTGACTTCTTCTTTGCTTATTCGGATACTTTTTATTTCTTTTTATTTTCTGATTGCTGAGGCTAGGACATTTAGTACTATGTTGAACAGCAGTGGTGATAGTGGGCATCCCTGCTATGTTCCTGAATTTAGGGGAAAAGATCTCATTTTTTCACCTAGCAAATGATATTCACTGTGGGCTTTTCTTATATGGCTTTTATGATATTGAGGTAGGTTCCCTCTTTCCCTGCACTGTGGAGAGTTTATTCCATTAAGAATGCTGTATTGTGTCAAATGTTCTTTTCTGCATCTATTAAGAGCATCATATGTTTCTGATCCTTTTTTTCCTCAATGTGTTGCATCACACTGATTGATTTACGGATGTTGAACCATCCTAGCAGCCCAGAAATAAATCCCACATGATCGTGGTTAATAATCCTTTTAATGTATTGTTGAATCCTATTAGCTACTATTTTCATGTGAATTTTTGCATCCATGTTCATTGAGGAGATTGTTCTGTAATTCTCCTTTTTGGTGGGTTCTATGTCTGGTTTTGGGATCAAGGTAGTGCTAGCTTCACAGAATGAATTTGGAAGTTTTCCTTCCATTTCTATTTTTTGAATGAGCTTCAGAAGAATGGGTATTAATTCCCTTTTAAGTGTTTGGTAGAATTCCCCTGGGAAGCTATCTGGCCCTGGACTCTTGTTTGCTGTGGGATTTTTGATTACTGCTTCAATTCCCTTGCTAGTTATGGGTCTGTTCAGGTTTTCAATTTCTTCCGGTTTCAGTTATGGTAGTTTATAAGTCTCTAGGAATGCATTC
Source organism: Ursus maritimus (assembly GCF_017311325.1). Classification (NCBI taxonomy): domain Eukaryota; kingdom Metazoa; phylum Chordata; class Mammalia; order Carnivora; family Ursidae; genus Ursus; species Ursus maritimus. The sequence goes on from NW_024426663.1 coordinate 86,348,300, forward strand.
ATTTCTTCCAGATTGCCTAGTTTGTTGGCATATAGTCCCCCTAATATGTTCTTATAATTGTTTGTATTTCTTCAGTGTTTGTTTTGATCTCTCCTCTTTCATTTATGATTTTATTTATTTGGGTCCCTTCTCTCTCTCTCTCTCTTTTGATAAGTCTGGCCAGACATTTATCAATCTTATTAATTCTTGTATAAAACCAGTTCCTGGTTCCATTTATCCATTCAACTGATATTTTGGTTTCTATTTCATTGATTTCTGCTCCAATCTTTATTATTTCTCTTCTCCTGTTGGTTTTAGGGTTTATTTGCTGTTCTTTCTCCAGGTCCTTTAGGTGTAAGGTTAGGCTGTGTATTTGAAACCTTTCTTGTTTCTTGAAAAATACTTGTATTTCTGTGTATTTCCATCTTAGGACCACCTTTGCTGTATGCCAAAGGTTTTGAACAGTTGTGTTTTCATTTTCATTTTTTTCCCTGAAATTTTTTTTAATTCTTCATTAATTTTCTGTTTGACCCTTTCATTCTTTAGTAGGATGGTCTTTAGCCTCCATGTATTTGATTTCTTTCCAAATTTCCTCTTGTGATTGAGTTCATGTTTCAAAGGATTGTGGTATGAAAATAGGCAGGGAACAATCCCAATCTTCTGGTATGTGTTGAGACCTGATTTGTGAACAGTATGTGATCTATTCAGGAGAATGTTCCATGTGCACTCAAGAAGAATGTATATTATGTTGCTTTAGGATAGACTATTTTGAATATATTGGTGAAGTCCATCTGATCCACTGTCTCATTCAAAGAGCTTGTTTCCTTGTTGATCTTCTGCTTAGATGATCTGTTCATTGCAGTGATTGGGGTGTTAAAGTCCCCTTCTATTATTATATTTGTATTGAGGTGTTCTTTAATTTTGTTATTAATTGGCTTATATAATTGGCTGCTCCCATGTTTGGGGCATAAATATTTATGATTTTTAGATATTCTTGTTGGATAGACCATTTAATTATGATATAGTGTCCTTCCTCATCTCTTATTACAATCTTTGGTTTAAATTTAATTGGTCTGATATGAGGATTGCTACACCAGCTTTCTTTTGATGTCCATTGGCATGATAAATTGTTTTTTACCACCTCACTTTAAATATGAAGGTGCCTTTGGATCTAAAATAAGTCTCTTGCAGACAGCATATCAATGGGTCTTGCTTTTTTATTCATTAAGATACCCAGTGTCTTTTGATTAGACCATTTAACCCATTTTCATTTGGAATAAGTATTGAATGTGATGAATTTAGTATCATTGTATGACCTGTAAAGTCCTTGTTTCTGCATATTGTCTCTGTTTCTTTGTGGTCTATCTTACTTTGGGCTCTCTTTTCCCTTGAAGGATCCCTTTTAATATTTCTTGTAGGGCTGGTTTGTTGGTCACAAATTCTTTGGGTTTCTGTTTGTCCTGGGAGCTTTTTTATCTTGCCTATTTTGAATGACCTTCTAGCTGGATAAAGTATTCTTGGCTGCATATTTTTCTCATTTATCACCCTGTATATATCATGCCTGCCCTTTCTGGCCTGCCAGGACTCTGTGCATAGGTCTTCTGCCAGTTTAATGTTTTTACCCTTGTAGGTTATAGACCTCTTGTTTTTTTATGTTTTTATTATTATTATTATTATTATTATTATTATTATTATTATTATTATTATTATTATTATTATTATTATTATTATTATTATTATTATTATTATTATTATTATTATTATTATTATTATTATTATTATTATTATTATTATTATCAGTCTGTCCCATTCCCCCACCCCCTCCCCTCTGAAGCCCTCAGTTTGTTTCTCAGAGTCCATATGACCTCTTGTTTTGAGCTGCTTTCAGGATTTTCTCTTTGTCTCTGAGATTCACAAGTTCCACTATTATCAGTTGGGGTGTTGACCTATTTTTATTGATTTTGAGGGGGGTCTCTGTGCCTCTTGGACTTGGATGCCTGTTTCCCTCCCTAGATTTTAGAAGTACTCTGCTATAATTTGCTTCACTATACCTTATGCCACTCTTTCTCTTTCTTCTTCTTCTAGGATCCCAATTATTCTAATATCATTTCCCTTTATGGCATCACTTATCTCTCAAGTTCTCCTCTCATTATCCAGTAGTTCTTTATCTTTCTTTTTCTCCATCATTTTGTCTTCTATAACACTAAGTTCTCTTCTGCCTCATTTATCCTAGTAGTTAGAGCCTCCATCTTTTATTGCATCTCTTTAATTGCCTTTTTAAAAACTTGATTAGATTATCATTCTTTTATTTCTCCAGGAAGGGATTCACCAGTGTCTTCTATGCTTTTAGTCAAGCCCGGCTGGTATGTTTATAATCATTATTCTGAACTCTAGTTCTGACATTTTATTTATGTTAATACGGATTAGGTCCCTGACAGTCAGTACTGCCTCTTGTTCCCTTTTTTGAGGTGAGCTTTTCTCATCTTGTCATCCTGTCCAGAATAGATGAATTAGAGAACAAAATACTAAAACAGCAACAACAATCCCAGAGAAATATACACCAAACAAATCAGATGAGACCTGAAACTTTGGGGGAGGCTGAGAGAGAATATAATCAGAAGGGTGGACAGAAAACAGAAGTATACACTGAATCTTGTGCATATTTTGATCTGTTTATTAGAAAACTAGATCCCAAAATTGTAAAGGAGGAAAAACTTAAATATTTATAAAAACAACATTAAATACAATAAAACGATAGAATGTTACTGTAAATATGATAAAAACTGAATTGATAAAATAAGGTATTGGTTGAAAAAGGAAAGAGAAAAAAATTAAAAACTGAAAAACTAATGAATCATGAAGGGAGAAAAAAAAAACAAAAAACCCTGATGAATTCTGTATGTTATATGCCCCTAGAGATGGAGTTTGGCAGTTCTCGGTGATGGCTACACTTGGTCTTAGCTGAATCTTCTTGCTGATCTTCTGGGGGAGGGGTCCATTGCTTTCATTGTTAAATGGCCTTGCCCTGGATAGAATTGCACTGCACCTGTTAGGGGCCAGGTTAAGTAATCTGCTGGATTGCTCTATGTGGGTTTTGCTCCCAGAAACACTTCCATGCTGCTTTAGAGGATAAGAATGAAAATGGTGGCCTCCTAATCTCCAGCCCCAGGTGGAGCCTAGAGCTTGGGGCCCCACTCCTCAGTAGTCCTCAGGGAAAAACAGTCAATCACTCTTCTCTCCCTGGTCTCCATCCACTCTCTGTGCTCACCTAGCCAGTGACTCAGTGTTTGTATCTCAGGCACACAACCCTCTTTTGAGTCTCCAAGCCCTGCAGACTCCTATTGTGCAAACCTGCCCCACTCCTCCTGGGTGACAAAGGCTGGTCTTGCTGGTTCTACTGTTTGCTGACCCCCTGTTCAGAGACCAGTCACCTGAGCATGCCACAGGTCACAATTTATAGCAACCATGAGCTGAAAGCCCACTCCTGGGCTAACCGATTATAGCCAGGGTCCCAGCTGACTCTTCCTCTTTGTTCCACAGCAAGGGAGAGCCAATTACTACATATTCGAAGGCGTTCACCTTGACACAGAGAAAAACAAAAAAAGAAAAAAAGAAAAAAACGAAAAACAAAAAAAACATGTGAATGTCTTTAGTGCCTTACATTCTTAGCATATCAAGGGAAATGGGTAGGAGGAATAAAAATCCGTGGAGAGTGTCTCCCAACAATAGATATCCTTCCTGTCTAATCTTTCCTGGCATCTTATTATCAGAGGACTCAGATCAACACACCAAAATCCTACCCCTAAAAACAAAACAGAGATAAATAAACACAAAAACTCAGGGTACCCAGACCAGGATGCCCAAAAGAAAATAGCTATTCTTCAGAGAGAAGGAAATTTATGCAAGAAAGAAAGTCAGAGATCTACTAAGTAATGAAGATCAATGAAAATATTCATAAGTTAGAAAATCCAATTGGAGGGTGCTAGGGTGGCTCAGTCAAGTTTCTGACTTCTGCTTAGTTCATGATCCCAGGGTCCCGGTTTCCAGTACCACAATGAGATCAGTGCTTAGCTGAGAGAAAGTTTCTCCCTCTATCCTTCACTCCCACTCTTGCTCTCTATCTCTTTCTCTAGCAAAATTAAATAAATAAAATATTTTAAAAAATACATTAGTAGAGGGCGCCTTGGTGGCTCAGTTATTAAGCATCTGCCTTCAGCTCAGGGCGTGACCCTGGAGTCCTGGGATTGAGCCCCACATCAGGCTCCTCCGCTGGGAGTCTGTTTCTTCCTCTCCACTCCCCCTGCTTGTGTCCCCTCTCTCGCTGGCTGTCTCTCTCTCTATATATATATCAAATAAATAAATAAATGCTTTTGAAAAATACAATTAGTAAAGAAAATGCAATTATTCCAGTTTCTGCAAGTATAAGATTTAATGTAAATATAGATAAAAATAAATTTTGTTTGGGGCACCTGGCCAGCTCAGTCCTAAGAGCATGTGACTCTTGATCTCAGGGGATCTCAGAGTTGTGAGTATGAGCCCCATGTTGGGTGTAGAGATAATTTTAAATAAATAAATAAATAAATAAATAAATAAATAAATAAATAAATAAATACTTTAATAAATTTTGCTTTATGTTTTCAGAAACTTAGCAGGCTTATTTGAAAATTTGTGTAGAAATTATGTGGAAAGTTAATCATTTTAGGGTAAAGAAAGAATAACTTGTTCTTTAGATGTGAAGACATCAAATTACATTTTAAAACTTTGGCTTTTCTTCAAGTAAGCAGAAGAAAGGACAAAAAGTGCACAATATAGAGATGTAACATGAGTAATGACAAATTAATGCAGAAACGAAGAAGACATGGTGTCCACTGGATATTTGTATCATTATGGTTAAAATAAAATGTAGTGCCTACCTTACATGATGCATGAAAGATCAATTCCAGGTTGATAATTGATGTAAATTTGAATTGAAAACTGTAAGTTTTGAAAGAGAGTAGAACCGGATATTTTTCTGACTTCAGATTAGGAAAATAATCCTTTCATGGGACATAAAAATACAGTTTAAACATAAAGGAAAAAATTTCCTAAGTCTAACACACTAAATTAAGGACATCTGTTCTTTATAGAGAGCATTAAGACAATTTAAAGAATAAGTCATAAAAAATGATAATCAAAACTCATAACCAACCACCATTTTATTCAAACTATTTAAATATTTCTACAAATCAATAAAGAAAAAAACATGAATAGGCAACTTATAAAAGAGGAAAACACAACATTTAAAAACATGTTCAATATTATTCATCATCAGGCAAATGGAAATTAAAAACACGGTAAAATGTCTATGTAAATGCACTACATTGGTTAAAATTAAAAGACTTCCAAACTTAAAGTGGTCCTGAAACTTTGCAGCCACAGGAACTATTATAGAAGATGACTTGAAGTGAAAGTCAATGCAACCACCCTGCAAAACAATTTGAAATTATTTCGTTTTATGATATGTATAACCCCTAAACAAGTAATCACATGCCTTGAAAGACCAATGCTATATCTACTAGACCTGGTAGAATGACTGTTTTCAAAAAGATAAGAAATAGTCAATGCTGTGAAAAATGTGGAGAAAAAGGTATGCTTGTGCACTTTTGGTGGAAATGTACATTGGTGCAGCCACTATGGAAACAGTATGGAGTTCAACAAAAATTAAAAATAAAACTATCAAATGATCCAACAATTCCAATTCTAGGTATTATCCAAAGGAACCTAAAACACTAAGTCAAAAAGACATCTGCATCTCCATTTACATTTCTATAGTTTTACATTAGCCAAGACATAGAAACATGTATGTTACCTAATTATATATTGATGGATGAATGGATAAATGAAATGTGGTATAGCCAAAGCCAGTTTAGCCAAAGTGAGGTTCACAGTTGTTAATAAAATTTGCTTCATCTATCTGGGTTTCCCACACTAAGTTCAGTTTTGATTGTCAAAGGACACTTTTGACATTGCACAGAAGAAAGTGGGGAGCTTTGTTGGGTGGACAGAAATGGTGGTTATCACCAGGATGGGAGTAATCTGTGTCTAAACCAATCCTCCATGTACATATGTATATATACCTTTTTCATCTATGCAAATCTGGGCAAAAACTCTATTAGGAGAGAATTAAGTAAAGAGTTACTCTACAATTTTGTATTCCAATGGATATTTGAAATCATACACAAAGAAAGGAAGGGGTTTTTATTTCCTTGCAGTATCCATTAAACAAATGAAATCACTTCACATTATAGTAATTTGCTCAATCTTAATTTACATTTAGCCAACAGAGTGAAAAAGCTAATAAGGGTGAGCTTTATACTTTCATATATTTGGAATGAATTTTATACTCATGAACGTCACTGAAGTCCATATATCTGTCACAAATACTGTCAAGTTTCTAGTTAGAATTGTTAATTTGGCAGGATTGAGAGTTAAGATGGCGGAGGAGTAGGGGACCCCTTTTTCAGCCGGTCCCCTGAGTCGAGCTGGATACCAGCCCAGCCAAAATAACCACGGACGGAATCAGCCTGAGACGCAGGATGATGCATCTGGATCTCTACAAATGAACATCTCCAGCGCTGAGTATTGAGGTACGAAGAGGGGAGCTGTAAACCGTGCACGGATATCGGAAGATAAACGGAAGGGGGAGGGAGCCGCCGCGTTTGGGCTCCGGGAAGCGGCAGCCACCTGCACGGGGGAGTGGGCGGACTCACAGAGGGCACCCGCGAGAGAGCGGACTGAGACCGGTGAGCCGTGAACGCGCGCCACCAGGCATCTCCCGGAACACCGGAATCCCGGTGTGCTCACGGGATCCAGACTGAGACCGGGAGCTCCCGGAGCGTGCGCGGGGCGGCTGGCGGCTGGCGGGCCACCTGCACGGGGGAGCGGGCAGACTCGTGCAAGGATACAGTATTGAAAGCGGCCAGGGCAAAGAAATTTCTCACGTACCAAGGCAAAAGCATCAGAATTACGTCAGACCTGTCTACACAGACCTGGAATGAGAGAAAGGGTTGGGGGAGCATATTTAAAGCTCTTTCAGAGAAAAACATGCAGCCAAGGATCCTTTATCCAGCAAGGCTGTCATTCAGAATTGATGGAGAAATAAAGACATTTCAGAATCGCCAGTCACTAACCAATTTTGTAACCACGAAACCAGCCCTACAGGAGATATTACGGGGGGTTCTATAAAAGTAAAAAGGCCCCAAGAGTGATACAGAACAGAAAGTCACAGCCAATACAAACAAAGACTTTACTGGCAACATGGCAACATTAAAATCATATCTCTCAGTAATCAGTCTTAATGTAAATGGTTTGAACCATCCCATAAAACGCCACAGGGTTGCAGATTGGATAAAAAGAAATGACCCATCCATTTGCTGTCTACAAGAGACTCATTTCGAACCCAAAGATGCATTCAGACTGAGAGTAAGGGGATGGAGTACCATCTTTCACGCAAATGGACCTCAAAAGAAAGCTGGGGTAGCAATTCTCATATCAGATAAATTGGATTTTAAACTACAGACTATAGTTAGAGATGCAGAAGGGCACTATATTATTCTTAAGGGAAGTATTCAACAAGTGGATATGACAATTATAAATATATATGCCCCCAACAGGGGAGCAGCAAGATACACAAGCCAACTCTTAACCAGAATAAAGAGACATATAAATAAAAATACATTAATAGTAGGGGACCTCAACACTCCACTCTCAGAAATAGACAGAACACCCTGGCAAAAACTAAGCAAAGAATCAAAGGCTTTGAATGCCATACTCGACGAGTTGGACCTCATAGATATATATAGAACACTACACCCCAGAACCAAAGAATACTCATTCTATTCTAATGCCCATGGAACATTCTCAAGAATAGACCATGTTCTGGGACACAAAACAGGTCTCAACCGATACCAAAAGATTGAAATTATCCCCTGCATATTCTCAGACCACAACGCTCTGAAATTGGAACTCAACCACAAGGAAAAATTTGGAAGAAACTCAAACACTTGGAGACTAAGAACCATCCTGCTCAGGAATGACTCGATAAACCAGGAAATCAAAAATCAAATTAAACAATTTATGGAGACCAATGAGAATGAAAATACAACAGTCCAAAACCTATGGGATACTGCAAAGGCAGTCCTAAGGGGGAAATACATAGCCATCCAAGCCTCACTCAAAAGAATAGAAAAATCTAAAATGCAGTTTTTATATTCTCACCTCAAGAAGCTGGAACAGCAACAGAGGGACAGGCCTAATCCACGCACGAGGAAGCAGTTGACCAAAATTAGAGCTGAAATCAATCAAGCAGAAACCAGAAGTACAGTAGAGCAGATCAACAGGACTAGAAGCTGGTTCTTTGAGAGAATCAATAAAATTGACAGACCACTGGCAAGACTTATCCAAAAGAAAAGAGAAAGGACCCAGATTATTAAAATTATGAATGAAAAAGGAGAGGTCACGACGAACACCATTGAAATTGGAAGGATTATTAGAAATTTTTATCAACAGCTATATGCCAATAAACTAAGCAATCTGGAAGAGATGGAATCCTTCCTGGAAACCTATAAACTACCAAGATTGAAACCGGAAGAAATTGATTCCTTAAACAGGCCAATTAATTATGAAGAAATTGAGTCAGTGATAAACAACCTTCCAAATAACAAAACTCCAGGCCCGGACGGTTTTCCTGGGGAATTCTACCAAACATTCAAAGAAGAAATAATACCTATTCTCCTAAAGCTATTTCAAAAAATAGAAACAGAAGGAAAGCTACCAAACTCATTCTATGAGGCCAATATTACCTTGATCCCCAAACCAGGCAAAGACCCCCTCAAAAAGGAGAATTACAGACCGATTTCCCTAATGAATATGGACGCCAAAATCCTCAACAAGATACTTGCTAATAGAATCCAACAGTACATTAAAAGGATTATCCATCACGATCAAGTGGGATTCATACCTGGGATGCAAGCGTGGTTCAATATTCGCAAATCAATCAGCGTGATACATCATATCAACAAGAAAAGACTCAGGAACCATATGATCCTCTCAATCGATGCCGAAAAAGCATTTGACAAAATACAGCATCCTTTCCTGATTAAAACCCTTCAGAGTGTAGGAATAGAAGGTACATTTCTCAATCTCATAAAAGCCATCTATGAAAAGCCTACTGCAAATATTATTCTCAATGGGGAAAAGCTGGAAGCCTTTCCCTTAAGATCAGGAACTCGACAAGGATGCCCACTCTCGCCACTATTATTCAACATAGTACTAGAAGTCCTTGCAACAGCAATCAGACGACAAAAAGGGATCAAAGGTATTCAAATTGGCAAAGAAGAAGTCAAAATGTCTCTCTTTGCAGATGACATGATACTCTATATGGAAAACCCAAAAGAAGCCACTCCCAAACTATTAGAAGTTATAGAGCAATTCAGTAACGTGGCGGGATACAAAATCAATGCTCAGAAATCAGTTGCATTTCTATACACGAATAACGAGACCGAAGAAAGAGAAATTAGGGAATCCATCCCATTTACAATAGCACCAAAAACCATACGTTACCTTGGAATTAACTTAACCAGAGACGTAAAGGACCTATATTCTAGAAACTATAAATCACTCTTGAAAGACATTGAGGAAGACATAAAAAGATGGAAAGATATTCCATGCTCATGGATTGGAAGAATTAACATAGTTAAAATGTCCATGCTACCCAGAGCAATCTACACTTTCAATGCTATCCCGATCAAAATACCGAGGACATTTTTCAAAGAACTGGAACAAATAGTCCTTAAATTTGTATGGAAACAGAAAAGGCCCCGAATCTCCAAGGAACTGTTGAAAAGGAAAAACAAAGCTGGGGGCATCACAATGCCGGATTTCGAGCTGTACTACAAAGCTGTGATCACAAAGACAGCATGGTACTGGCACAAAAACAGACACATAGACCAATGGAACAGAATAGAGAGCCCAGAAATGGACCCTCGGCTCTTTGGGCAACTAATATTTGATAAAGCAGGAAAAAACATCCGGTGGGAAAAAGACAGTCTCTTCAATAAATGGTGCTGGGAAAATTGGACAGCTACATGCAAAAGAATGAAACTTGACCACTCTCTCACACCATACACAAAAATAAACTCCAAATGGATGAAAGACCTCGATGTGAGACAGGAATCCATCAAAATTCTAGAGGAGAACATAGGCAGCAACCTCTACGACATCGGCCAAAGCAACCTTTTTCATGACACATCCCCAAAGGCAAGAGAAACAAAAGATAAAATGAATTTATGGGACTTCATCAAGATTAAAAGTTTCTGCACAGCCAAGGAAACAGTCAGAAAAACTAAGAGGCAGCCCACGGAATGGGAGAATATATTTGCAAATGACACTACAGATAAAGGACTGGTATCCAAGATCTACAAAGAACTTCTCAAACTCAATACACGAGAAACAAATAAACAAATCAAAAAATGGGCAGAAGATATGAACAGACACTTTTCCAATGAAGACATACAAATGGCTAACAGACACATGAAAAAATGTTCAAAATCATTAGCCATCAAGGAAATTCAAATCAAAACCACACTGAGATACCACCTTACGCCAGTTAGAATGGCAAAAATAGACAAGGCAAGAAACAACAATTGTTGGAGAGGATGTGGAGAAAGGGGATCCCTCCTACATTGTTGGTGGGAATGCAAGTTGGTACAGCCACTCTGGAAAACAGTGTGGAGGTCCCTTAAAAAGTTAAAAATTGAGCTACCCTATGATCCAGCCATTGCACTACTGGGTGTTTACCCCAAAGATACAGACGTAGTGAAGAGAAGGGCCATATGCACCCCAATGTTCATAGCAGCAATGTCCACAATAGCTAAATCGTGGAAGGAGCCGAGATGCCCTTCAACAGATGACTGGATTAAGAAGTTGTGGTCCATATATACAATGGAATATTACTCAGCAATCAGAAAGAATGAGTTCTCAACATTTGCTACAACATGGACGGCACTGGAGGAGATAATGCTTAGTGAAATAAGTCAAGCAGAGAAAGACAACTATCATATGATTTCTCTCATCTATGGAACATAAGAACTAGAATGATCAGTAGGGGAAGAAAGGGATAAAGAAAGGGGGGGTAATCAGAAGGGGGAATGAAACATGAGAGACTATGGACTATGAGAAACAAACTGAGGGCTACAGAGGGGCGGGGGGTGGGGGAATGGGATAGACCGGTGATGGGTAGTAAGGAGGGCACATATTGCATGGTGCACTGGGTGTTATACACAACTAATGAATCATCGAGCCTTACTCGAAAACCGGGGATGTACTGTATGGTGACTAACATAATATAATAAAAAATCATTATTAATAAAAAAAAGAATTGTTAATTTGGGAACCATGATGCTTGGCTTGATCATGGGCTTTGCAGTTTACTCTTATATTTTATGTTTTTAGAAAATATAGATATATTTCAACCCTCTTGAACATCCACAACTCTATCTCCCTTTATCTTCAGAACGAATCATCTGAAATAGTGCTTTATATTCAGAGTTACCATTCAAATCGTATCATTCATTCTACATAATTCCACTTATTTATTTATGTGAAACTAAAGACAATCGATTGCAGAGCAATGCAATGCATATATTTTCTTGGATTCTGATATGTAGCTTCCTTCAAACATACTTTTTTAATGTTCCAATTAGTGAACTGAGTATAGTTTTTAAATTTAAATTAAGCAAAACTAATGAATTTAGTTCCTCAGCCATATTAGCCATATTTCAACACGTTAGTGGTCACATATGTCTATAGGCACCTTTTTTGATAGCACATTTCTGGATAACTTAACATTAAAACTTATGTCTATTGACAGAATTTTCACCTCTAATTAAATAGCCTATTTTTAAATTTTTTCAGTATATGTCATTTTAAAACTTCTGTGCATTTTCTGTCTTTTCTTATCCTTTCTGTTGGTATGCTCTTCAAGTTATACTGTCCCAAATCATTATTCCCACATATGAGTTTCTTAAATTTTTTGTTTGAAATGGCAACTACTTGTAATCTTCTAAATCCCCTACTTGTTTTACGATATTGAACATCCTCTGGCATTTTGCTCACAGTGGAAGGCCACATTCTGTGGGAAAACATTTAAATGATTAATACTAGATATTTGATTCAATTTCCAACTTGTGGGGTCTTTTAAATAAATATCTTAATATGTCAGAAAACAATAAATAAATCTGTTTACACCATACCAAATTCAGACTTTTTCACACAATTATTAAAAACTGCAGAAGTTTTCAAAAAACATCACACTGTTTTAACTTATGAAGAATAAAATGTTTTTCCAGATATAAAGGGCTTCTTTTGAAATGAGGTGGGAAAATATTCCCATTTATTTTTATCTGAATCATTATTGTGATAGCAAAGTTTGAGGGGAAAGGGACTGGGATGTCATGACAGAAGTGACATAAAAGCTTGCATGGTCTCAATAGCTGTGCCATGTCCCCATCTAATGCATTCAAGTATATTATACTATATAACATCATAAAAGTATATAGAAAATGATGATGATGATGATAATAAATATACTGCAAGTTTAAAGTTCCATGTAGTAGGCAAAGGAGGACCAAGCTGATAGAGAGGATTTCATAGAAAAAATGTCAATGTAATAAGCTCTATTATTGGAACACTACATTAGCAAAGGATGCATGACTTGTTAAGGTCTCTTTGCGTTGAATATAAAACATAAGAAATCGTCTCAGTTCTACTTCATTATACTACTCATTAACTCTGTTTTACCCCAGTTGAAAATGGGTTGTATTCATGTGTCTGTATATGTATAATTGCATAATGTAGGATCTACTCTTTATGACTTCTCTTAAACATTTACTCATTATTTCATGTCCTAAATTCTAAGATAAACTTTTGTTTCATATCCCAATGCTTTTATAATAGGTGTTCATTCAAAACTGATATATTTATTTAATGTAATGTTTTATTTTCCTAAAAAATATGTAATTAAATTTGTGGTGCAACTGAAAAGAATAGAAATTAATTGATATCAAAAGTATGTTAAAGGAGAAGTTATGGTGTAACTATTATATGATCAGAACTATGATTTGGACTATAAAAATAAATCAAAGTTTATTTATGTACGGACTTTTCACATAGGCATCACTTAAAGCAGTTGCTGTGTGTTAAAGCACTTTGCTTATCAAAGTGATATATGTTTTTTTATCAACTATATGTATTAGTCTCACTAGAAGAGATATACAAACCATTTTCACCAACTACATACAAGATTTAGAGATTGGGAAATGTGCAATTAAGAGCTCTCATAGTGCTCTATATCAAGACCTTATTTAAGCTAGACTTTGAAATATGGGTATAATTCAGACAGGATATTTCATGAGGAGGGTAATAAAAAGCTTCAGAAATGCAATGATGAGTCTACAGAACTTGAAAGGTATTGCTATAGACAAGCGAGGTATTTTTTTTTATGTCTCTATGTTATGAGCCATATAGCTGAAAACATGCTACCATTTTCCCTCAGTCTCTGTTTTCCATATGTTTAACTATATTCATGTCACTTCACATTGGTTAGAAGCATTATTAGAAAAGGCATACAAAGACATGTCTGATATTGTGAAGGTAATCCACAAATATTAATTTTTATTTTAATAAAGAGTATGTGGAGGAAGCAGTGAGAAGAATAAAAATGACAAGACAGTTTTCTGCAGCAAAAGAAAAATAAAAATAAATTTAAGCATTTAGGCCATTTGAAATGCTATATGATACTGAAATCTGGAAAAAGTGGATGTGGGATTTATCACAATGAGAAAAAAAAGTGACAGATACCATTTTTATAAATTCCAACATTTTAAAAAACAATTAACCTAATATCTAGCATCAACACATTAGGTAAAAGTTAATTTATATAAAGATAAAAAATATCTGAGTATGAGAAATATGATTTTCATCAAAAGAAACAAAGATGCAGGAGAATTGTCTTCTTAAACATATGAATAATTTTATAACATTCATCATCAAGCATATATTAGTCAAATTACTGAAACTTGTGAGTAAATTGAGTATTTTCTTAAAATGCAAAATTTAGTCAAAATTATTTTATATTAAAATCAAATTTTCAGGGTGGATGCGTAGCTCAGTTCTTTAAGCATCCTGGATCTGGATCTCAGCTCAGTCCTGAGTTCAAGCCCTATACTGGGCTCCACACCAGGTGTGGAACCTACTTAAAAATCAATCAATCAATCAATCAATCAATCAAATTCCCATCATATATTGAAAAGCAAATGCTATAAAGTGGAATAAATAAAACATAGATGCAAAATCTATGATATTAAAAAATGATTTAAATGAAAAGTCCTAGATGATAGTTTCAGAGGAATTAAATCCTCATGTAAATCTCATGTATATGTAGCTCAGCACAGGAGTCCAAATCACTGAAGAAGGATGAGAAAAACCTTCACAATTTCTATCTAAGTAAGATAGAAAGTGAAAGAGTATAAGAGAAGATTAATTTATATTATAACTGACAATCGGAGGGGCATCTGAGTGGCTCAGTTGCTTAAGCATATGCCTTTCCCTCAGATCATGATCCTGGAGTGATGGGATCAAGCCCTGTGTCTGGCTCCCTGCTCAGTCTGGAATCTGCTTCTCCCACTCCCTCTGAACTTCCCCTGCTCATGCTCCATCTCTCTCCTTGAGATGAAAAATAACAACAACAAAAACAACAAGAACAGCAACAAACCTGACAACCTGAGATCTTCATGGTATATTGATCTCCAGTACAGATAATTTCAAACAGCTAGTTAATTGTGGAATAAAAAAGAAAATGCCAGTGCACCATGCAATATGTGCCCTCCTTACTGTTATACGCAACTAATGAATCATCGAACCTTGCATCAGAAACCAAGGATGTACTGTATGGTGACTAACATAATGTAATAAAAAAACATTTTAAAAAATTTGAAAAAATCCCTACTTCCCACATCAATTTGAGTCATCTTTCCATTAGTTCGCTCCTTTTAACCTTCCATAGGATTTTACAAAGAGCTGATTTAATATCTTTGCTCTTCAGACAGTAGATAACAGGGTTCAAGGTGGGGGGTACCACAGAATAGAACATTGACATTAACAAGTCAGGAAGAGAAGGCTCATCAGAGGTTGGCTTTAAATAAGCAATAGCACCTGTTAGAAGGAATGTACTCACCACAATGAGGTGAGGCAAGCAGGTGGAAAAGGCTTTGCACTGCCTCTGCCTGGTTGGGAACTTTAATGCAGTGGAGAAAATACATACATAAGAGACCCCAATGCAAACTAAACATAAAAATCCATAACAGACCCCAATGGCCACACTGACATTAATAGTCACATGTTCCACAGAACAAGTGAGCTTCAGTAGGGCAGGCACATCACAAAATAACTGATGTATCTTTGTGGACCCACAAAAATTTAAAGAGAACGTCCCAGCTGAGTACAAGATTCCAAAGACCCCTCCACTGAGCCAGGAGACTAACACCAGCTGGACACAGACCTCTTTGCTCATAACAGCTTCATAATGCAGAGGGCGACAGATAGCAATATAGCGGTCGTAGGACATTGCAGTGAGAATGCCAATCTCGGACCCAGACATTAGTATCACAAGGAAGACCTGTAACACACATCCCAGAAAAGAGATGGAGTCAGTGGAGGCGATGGAGTTGAGGATGGATTTGGGGACTGTGGCAGAAATGAGACACATATCTAAGAAGGATAAGTGCCTTAGGAAGAAGTACATTGGAGTGTGGAGGCGTTGGTCAAGAATTGTGAGGAGGATGATAATTAAATTCTCCACTATGGCCACTAGGTAGATCAGTAAGAAGAGCACGGCATGTACCCTCAACAGCACACGGCTCTCGGTAAATCTCAGAAGCAGGAATTCCATCGTTAGTGTTTGATTCATCATATTTTAAAATGAAAAGCCACCTATTGAATAAAGAAAAAAAGTTATATTAATATAACTTTTATATTATATATTAATATATTAATTATTATATTATAATAATATAATTAATATATTAATATAATATATATTAATATAACATGGGATTGATGGAAAATTTAAAATACCAAGATATCTATATTTACAGTTTACTCAGGTATAAAACAGCTGTAAGCAAAACAGTCCAATATAACTGGACTTAAACTCATTGTGAAAGATGAAAATCATTCCACTTCCCTCCCTAACTCAATACTTGAAATGATTTTTGAGTAAATTTATTTCAGTAAGAATTGCACAATTGGCTACATAATTCTAATTCTAGTAGAATGCATATTGGTTATGCATAAACATTTTAATTGATGTAAATGTTGATGTGGGTTAGAAGTCATGGATGAATTTTCAGTTTGTAGCATATTGCAAACTGTTTAAATAATCATTAATGTTAGTTGATATTCTAATATATTACCCACTTTTCAATGAAGGAAATTAAGGTTTATCCCATGTTTTCATTAAAAACCTATTTTTTGGTGAGAATATCATCAATGGGGTGCCTGGGTGGCTCAGTTGGTTAAGCATCAGAGTTCAGCTCAGGTCATGATCTCAGGGTCCTGGTGTCTAGTCAGGAGTAGGGCTACCTCCTCGGCAGGGAGTCTGCTTCTCCTTCTCCCTTTGCCCCTCTACGTCACTCATGCTCTATTACAGGCTCTCTCTCTCTCAAATAAATAAATAAATAAATAAATAAATAAATAAATAAAATATTAAAAAAGAAAATATCATCAATATTATTTGCTATTCTTTTTGTGCAGATATTTATTAAAAGCAAAACAGTCAACTACCCTGGTAATTTTGCCAATTTGACTTAAAAATGTATAGTACTATTTTCTCATGAGAAGAACAAAATTTAAGACTATAAGGCAGATTTTTAGCATGCAACAGTAGCAAGGATTTAATTAATACCAAGAACAAGCAAATATTAGAGATGTCAACTATACCTAGTGAGAAAAACAAAATGTCCCACCATTTTAGATTCACACAGGACTTATAATCCATGATCACTCACAGACCCCATGGGGGAGATCTGTGGTCATATTTTTGTCCCCTAGATCATCCTTATCTTTATTTATTTTATTTTTTTATTATTATGTCCAATTAACCGACATAGGGAACATCATTAGTTTTTGATGTAGTGCTCAATGATTCATTAGTTCCGTATATCACCCAGTGCTCATCACAACACGTACTCTCCTTAATACCCATCATCCTTCCATTGTACTTTAGCATCATTTCAGTGACAACTTCAAGTCTCCATGCAGCATCTTTCAACCCCTCACAGTATGTGTAGCTTTTTCAGTAAACACTCTAATTTAAGAGAACAAAATATAATAATAATTCTCCTTAACCTCTATAAGTGAAAGTCAGCCTTTGATGCACAAGTTTCTAATTGAGTACTAACTATAGAAATGTTTCCTCCACCCTTGGAATCTTTCCCATCAGCTTTTCCCTGTTCTCAATCAGACTTTTGAGAAGTCCCTGTCCCCAAGCCGATCTCTCCTGCGTTACCATTCATCTTCCCAATCATCAGATTTACACCCCATGACATGGAGTTTATCTTGAAAGCTAAAGATAGTGGGAAATGATAAGCATTATCCTACTTAGGCTTATCTACCTATGGAAAGCCTTTCCATCATTTTAATTCCAGTGCCTTAATTATCTGAGTAATCCAGTGTCAACACAATGTTTATGCACTGGAACAAGAGCAGGATTTGTTCCTTCTCTATGTGACAGTGAGCCAGATTGAAGGTTCCTTTGTGCCTACTCTGATGTTCCTGCTTTCCACCTGGAAAAGTAGGTGCAGACTTACTATTGATGCTTTATGCAGTTTCTGCTACTTTCAGTGTGATATAGTTTCTGCTGCTTTCCAGTTCCATTTCGATGAACTCCTATTCATCTGTAATTCTGAGAAGTGCAAAAGAAACATATACATATAGTTTGACCAGTGCAGTCTTTGTCTCACATGTGGATATAATTTCTTATTAATAAAACCAATATTTATTTTAACATCTGAAAGTCAGCCCTACTGGTTTTGCAATCAGGCACAATTATTAATATTTTCCATAATCAAAAACAATAATTAATATTTAATATGAACTTTCCTATAGTTTAATATTATGTTTCTATTGATTAAGTTAAATGTATAAAACCAAAAAAGTTAATGTTTTTCATCTTATAGTAAACAGTACTTTGAAACCACCTATTTACAAATAATTACTGTGTTAATGAGATATAAAGTCATATTTTGATGTATAAATACATGCATACAAATATCATATAATTTTAATTTTATTTGTTAAATATTTGTTTATTTGAGAGAGAGAGTGTGCAGGTGGGGTTAGGGACAGAGTGGGAGAGAGAAAGAATCTCCAGTGGACTCCCCACTGAGCATGGAGTCTATGTAGGGCTTGATCCAGCACCCTGAAATCATAACCTGAGCTGAAAATCAAGAGTCAGACACTCAAGCAGTTGAGCTACTCAGGTGCCCCAATATCAAATACTTTCACATATCTAATAGACAAAACAAATATTTCTATCACTCCCATGGACTTTAGGCCAGGAATTCCCTGTCTAAAAAGACCACTTATAAAAATTGGATTTTTAATTATTTTGATATCATATTTTGTTTTGAAAGGTATTCATTTAATAATGTAAAATTGAATAAATGACAGAGAATAGACGCTGTCATAGAGGTTAAAAGGAATTTGACATTTTATATCTATAGATATAGATATATATAATGGAATATTATTCAGCTATAAAAGAGAATGAAATCTCGTCATTACAACAACATGGATGATCTAGAGAGTATAATGCTAAGCAAAATAAGCCAACCAATGAAAGACAAACACCATATGACTTCATTCATGTGTGAAATTTAAGAAAGAAAACAAATGAACAAAGGAGAAAGAGAGAGACTCCTAACAATACAGAACAAACTGAGGGTTACCAGAGGGAGGCAGATGGGAAAATGAAATAGGTGATGGGGTTAAGGAGTGCACTTGTGATGAGCACCAGATATTTTATCCGAGTGTTGAATACTATGTTGTACATCCAACTATTACTACACTGATCTATCTATACAGTGATGTGTATAGTATATACATATATATGCATATATACTGTACATTATATATATAATTATATATATTGCACTGTATGTTAACTAACTGGAATTTGAATAAATACTTAAAAATAAGAACAGCATTTTCAGAAAAAGACTGATGAGAAGAGTTTCAAAGTAATTTTAGCAGAGAAACAAGTAAAAATAAAATAAAATAAAAATGAAATAAAAATAAAATAAGTAATTTGGGGTTTCTTTTTACACTATCTGTTAAAAACAGAGTCTTGTTTTCAAGTCATAAGAAGAGCCAGGAAACTGCAAATAACTTTCCCATATGCCTCCAGGTTCTTGTTTCATGTGTCCCCCTTCCCAACAAACTCACAATGATTTTGATGGAGCTTCTCTGACATGTACATGCCAGTATGTGGCCATCTCCAAGTTCTAAGAGGAAAAAGTGTCCTTAATGTTGTATGCCTCTGGCAACTCTTTCTCTAATAAAGGGCAAGGCTCTTAACACAGATTCAAATGGACCTTTATAAAGTACATGGGATTCTCCCAGGAGGTCAGACTTTCAGATGGGCCTAAATTTCATTTTCCAGATTCTAAAGCCTTTGAGACACTGCCTTCATCTCCCATCTCTGATTTGAGAGTTGACACTACTGTCCTTTTTCCAGTGAGATAAAGGATGAGGTCTCACTGGATCTCATTAGAATAAGCCATGCAGCATCCCTTTAATTATTCATTATATATTTGTGACCATTGAATTCAAATACATTAATTTGCTCTAAAGCACATAACAATTTACATTTAGGTCTGCATCCACTAATCTTTAAATTGAGTCTAATAATTTCAGTTAAGTTGAAATAATGAGAATCACAAAGAGACATACTACTCTGACTTTCATATTAGTAATATGGTTTTTAAGCCCTCAAGCCACCAAATGTCCTATTGATATTTCCTTTACTCTCTCCCTGGATTTAAGCCAGACTCCAGTGAGGTAACTTTCCTTCAAGTTCTCACTGATTAGAGATACCAGGACCCCCCCCCCAAAAAAAAGCCCTTGTATTTTGTAACATCTTTAGCAGCTATGAAATAATGTCAGTGACATCCTACGAGCATGTAATAGTCATGGCTCCTCTTAGGGCCAGCATCATAATAAAAATCAGCAGGATCTTCTTTATTGTTGGGATAAAGTGGAATCTATTTTCAGAATCTGATCCTGTGATATTCCCCTTATCTTCTAGAAAATGCACAATTATTTATTCATTTGTTTAATGTTTGTTCTAAATTATTGCCTCCCTAGTTATCCTGGATGACACAATCTCCAATTTTCCTGTATCTGGTTTCTACCATCTAGGATTCTCTTATGAAAACCATGGCATTCATCATGGATTTGTTAGGATTATATCTTTATCCTTATCCTCACCATTTTCTGAGGAAAATTGCTCCTTTAGCAATACCATAAGACATCCCACACATGGATGATCACTATATTAACTTTTGAATCATTTGAGAAATTTCAAAATAACTTGGAAAAATTTGATTGGAATTTAATCTAGCTGAATGTAGAGAACATTGTTATGCAAACAACATTGAGCACAGTGAGCAACGAAGGTGGTATATTTCTTCAGTTTTAAAGGAAATTTAAAAATTCTTGGGGCGCCTGGATGACTCAGTCATTAAGCTTCTGTCTTCAAGCTCAGGGCATGATCCTGGAGTTCTGGGATCAAGCCCCACATCAGGCTCCTCCGCTGGGAGCCTGCTTCTTCCTCTCCCACTCCCCCTGCTTGTGTTCCCTCTCTTGCTGGCTGTCTCTCTCTCTGTCAAATAAATAAATAAAATCTTTTAAAAAATTCTTTTAGCAAGTTTTACGCTTTGAGGACATGATTCAATTACATATTTTGTTAAATTCATCCCTAAATACTGCATTTTCAGAGCCAAACTCTATTAGTCAGCCACTGGTGCCATATGGAAATGTCACAGACTGTGTTATTTAAACAACAGAAATTATTTTCACATAGTTCTGGAGTTGAAAAGTTTAAGATTAAGGTCTGGGCCGAGTTATTTCTTCTGAGTTATCTCTCTTTTATTTTCTTATGGCTGCCCTCTTGCTATCTCTTCAAATGGTCATCCCTCTATGCACCAGTGCCCATTGTGTCACTCTGTGTGTCCTATTCTCTTCTTATAAGAACAGTAATCAGGGGTACCTGGGTGGCTCAGTCAGTTAAGACTCTGCCTTTGGCTCAGGTCCTGGGATCAAGTCCTTTATTGGTCTCCATGCTCATGGGGAGCCTGGATTTCCCTCTCCCTCTGCCCTTCCTCCCAGCCTGTTCTCTTTCTCAAACAAATACATAAAATATTAAAAAAAAAAAAGAACAGTAATCAGATTAGATTAGGGCACCCACATGTCCCCATTTTAAGTTAATTATTCCTTAAAAGCCTTACTTCCAAATATGGTCACTTTCTGATGTTCTGGTAGTTGGGAATTAACATGTGAAATTTCTGAGGATACAAATAAACACATAATATAATATAAATGAACAAAATATTCTAATTTTATTATGAATCATTTTTTGACATAACAAGTTTTGGTTGTTTTTTGTGTAAAGTCCTTAAGATTTTTCTGGTCATATTTTGTCTGTCAATAACTCCTTACTTCTTCATTTCCTATGTTTTGTTTTTGTTTTTGTTTGCCTGATTTAATTAACTATAATATTCAGTACAATGTTGTAAAAAGATGGAGGATAATAATTTCTTCTTTTTTCAGATCTATAGGATAAAACAAAAAGAAAAATTGGAAAATTCACAAGTATGTGGATATTAATTGAGACTTCATCAAATTAAAAAGCTACCATACAGTGAAGGAAAAAAATTTAAAAACCTAAAAGGCAACTTACTGAGAGGAAGATATTTGCAAATTTCAAATCTGATCAAGAGTCAGCATAAAAAATATATTAAGAACTTACAAAACCCAACACCCAAAACATGAATAATCCAGTAAAGAATGGGCAGAAGATATGTATAGACATTTTTCTAAAGAAGACATCCAGATGACCAATAGCCATACGAAAAGATGGTCAATACCACTCACCATCAGGGAAATATAAATAAAAACTACGAGATACCACCTCATACCTGTCAGAATGGCTAAAATCAGCAACACAAGACATGAAGAAAACGGGAGCCCTCTTACACTTTTGATAGGAATACAAACTGATGTTACCATTCTATAAAACAGTATGATGGTTCCCCAAAAAGCAAAAAAAAAATAAAAAATGGAATTCCCTATCATCCAGCAATTAATTACAAGGTATTTAAACAAAGAATACAAAACTACTAATTAAAATAGACACACACTGTGGTGCTTATAGCAGCAATTATCTTCAATAGACAAATTATGGAAATATCCCATTGATTGATAAATAAAGATGTGGTATATGTACATACAATGAAAGATTATTTAGCCATAATAATGTCAAGAATTCAACCTTGGCATTTGCAACAATTTGGATGGAGTTAGAAATATTGTGCTAAGGAAAGTAAGTCAGTCAGAGAAAGACAAATATCATGAAATTTCACTCATATGTGGCATTTAAGAAAATTAAGGAAAATTTTAAGGAAAAAAAATTCCAAAATCATTCTATGAGGTCAGTACTACCTTGATTCCAAAACCAGAAAAATACCCTACTGAAAAAGAGCATTATAGGCCAATATCCCTGATGAACAAGGGTGAAGAAATCCTTTTTTTAAATTTTTATTTTGTTATAGTAGTCACCATACATTACAACCCCAGTTTTTGATGCAATGTTCCATGATTCATTATTTGCATGTAACACCCAGTGCACCATGCAATATGTGCCCTCCTTAATACCCATCACTGGCCTATCGGAATCTCCCACTCCCTCCCCTCTGAAGCCCTCAGTTTGTTTCGCAGAGTCCACAGTCTCTCATGGATCATTCCCCCTTCTGTTTACCCCCTCTTTCTTCTTCCCTTTCCTCTCCTACTGATCTTCCTACTTCTTATGTTCCATAAATGAGTGAAACCATATGATAATTGTCTTTCTCTGCTTGACCTATTTCACTTAGCATTATCTCCTCCAGTCCCGTCCATGTTGCTGCAAATATTGTGTAATCGTTCTTTCTGATGGCTGAGTAATATTCCATTGTATATATGGACCACATCTTCGTAATCCAGTCATCTGCTGAAGGGCATCTTGGCTCCTTCCACGATTTAGCTATTGTGGACAATACTGCTATGAACATTGGAGTGCATATGGCCCTTCTCTTCACTACATCTGTATCTTTGGGGTAAATACCCAGTAGTGCAATTGCTGGATCATAGGGTAGCTCAATTTTTAACTTTTTAAGGGACCTGCACACTATTTTCCAAAGTGGCTGTACCAACATGCATTCCCACTAACAGTGTAAGAGGGATCCCCTTTCTCTACATCTTCTCCAACATTTGTTCTTTCCTGCCTTGTCAATTTCTGCCATCCTAACTGGTGTAAGGTGGTATCTCAAGGTGGTTTTGATTTGAATTTCCCTGATGGCTAATGATGTTGAACATTTTTTTCATGTGTCTGTTAGCCATTTGTATGTCTTCATTGGAAAAGTGTCTGTTCATATCTTCTGCCCATTTTTTGATTTGATTATTTGTTTCACATGTTAAGAGTTTGAGAAGTTCCTTGTAGATCTTGGATACTAGTCTTTTATCTGTAGTGTCATTTGCAAATATCTTCTCCCATTCTGTGGGCTGCCACTTAGTTTTTTTTTGACTCTTTCCTTGGCTGTGCAGAAGCTTTTTATCTTGATGAAGTCCCACAAGTTCATTTTTTCTTTTATTTCTCTTGCCTTTGGAGATGTGTCATGAAAAATGTGGCTGTTGCTGTTGTCAAAGAGGTTGCAGCCTATGTTCTCCTCTAGGATTTCGTTGAATTCCTGTCTCACATCGAGGTCTTTCAACCATTTGGAGTTTATCTTTGTGTATGGTGTGAGAGAATGGTCAAGTTTCATTCTTTTGCATATAGCTGTCCAATTTTCCCAGCACCATTTCTTGCAGACACTGTCTTTTTTCCACTGGATGTTTTTTTCCTGCTTTGTCAAAGATTAGTTGCCCAAGGAGCCGAGGGTCCTTTTCTGGGGTCTCTATTCTGTTCCATTGGTCTATGTGTCTTTTTTTTTTTTTTTGCCAGTACCATGCTGTCTTTGTGATCACAGCTTTGTAGTATAGCTTGAAATCTGGTGCCATTATTATTCAACATAGTACTAGAAGTCCTTGCAACAGCAATCAGACAACAAAAAGGGATAAAAGCTATCCAAATTGGTGAAGAAGAAGTCAAAATGTCTCTCTTCACAGATGACATGATG